>NC_061508.1:257354760-257672822 GCF_022539505.1 Lolium rigidum | reverse complement strand
ACCACATAGCTACAGCAGAGCCCTCAGCCCCGGGGGTGAATTACTCCCTCCTCATCATGGGGGCAGCGATGGCGGTGAAGATGGCGGTGGAGACGGCGGTGGAGATGGCTCCGGGGGCAATTCCCCATCCCGGCAGGGTGCCGGAACAGCGATTTCTGTCCCCCCGAATTGGAGTTTCGTGATGTGGCGGCGCCCCTGGAGTCTTTCTGGAGTTTCGTCAATCGGTGTCGAAGTTTTAGGTCACGACGGCTTAAATAGGCGAAGAGTCGGAGTCGGAAGAGTCCCGAGGGGCCCACACCATAGGGTGGGGTGACCACCCTCCAGGCCGCGCCGGCCTATGAGGAGGAGGCCCTGGGCCTCCCCCTGGCTTGCCCTTCTAGCTCCGTGAGTCTTCCGGCGAAATAGAATTTCTGTAATTTTTCTGGATTTTTCCGAGCACTTTGGTTTTTGGGCCTTTTCTGCAATAAACAGACATAATAAACGAAACGGCACCGTGGCATCTTGTTAATAGGTTAGTCCAATAAATGCCATAATATGATATAAAGTGCAAGCAAAACATGTAGGTATTGTCATAAAACAAGCATGGAACATCAGAAATTATAGATACGTTGGAGACGTATCAGTTATTAATAACAAGGTTATGTCATTATGTGAATGATATAATGGACACACCCAATTAAGCGTAGCATAAGATCACGTCATTAAGTTATTTGCTATAAGCTTTCGATACATAGTTACCTAGTCCTTATGACCATGAGATCATGTAAATCACTTATACCGGAAAGGTACTTTGATTACATCAAACGCCACTGCGTAAATGGGTGGTAATAAAGGTGGGATTAAGTATGTAGAAAGTATGAGTTGAGGCATATGGATCAACAGTGGGATTTGTCCATCCCGATGACGGATAGATATACTCTGGGCCCTCTCAGTGGAATGTCGTCTAATGTCTTGCAAGCATATGAATAAGTTCATAAGAGACCACATACCACGGTATGAGTAAAGAGTACTTGTCAGGAGACGAGGTTGAGCAAGGTATAGAGTGATACCAATGATCAAACCTCGGACAAGTAAAATATCGCGTGACAAAGGGAATTGGTATCGTATGTGAATGGTTCATTCGATCACTAAAGTCATCGTTGAATATGTGGGAGCCATTATGGATCTCTAGATCCCGCTATTGGTTATTGGTCGGAGAAAGTACTCAACCATGTCCACATAGTTCGCGAACCGTAGGGTGACACACTTAAGGTTTGATGTTGTAATTGTAGAACTTGAA
The DNA here is from genome assembly GCF_022539505.1 of Lolium rigidum. Taxonomy (NCBI): domain Eukaryota; kingdom Viridiplantae; phylum Streptophyta; class Magnoliopsida; order Poales; family Poaceae; genus Lolium; species Lolium rigidum. The sequence goes on along the minus strand of NC_061508.1, from coordinate 257,671,543 downwards.
TATGGAATGGAGTCCGAAGTATTGTTCGAAGTCTCGGATGGGATCCCGGACATCACGAGGAGTTCCGGAATGGTCCGGAGAATAAGATTCATATATAGGAAGTCATTTTATAAGTTTGAAAATGATCCGGTGATTTTACGGAAGGTTCTAGAAGGTTCTAGAAAAGTCCGGAAGGAATCACTAGGGAAGGGGGAGTCCCGGAGGGACTCCACCTCCCCATGGCCGGCCAACCCTAGTGGGGGAGTCCAAGGTGGACTCCACCTAAGGGGGCCGGCCACCCCCCCCACATGGAAGGGGGGAATCCCACTTGAGGTGGGAGTCCCACCTTGGGTAGGTTTCCCTACTACATGGAAGGTTCTTGTGTTGGGGTCTTATTCGAAGACTTGTAGTCCAACACTTGGGGATCCACCTATACAATGAGGGGCATAGGGGAGGGGCCGGCCACCACAAAGCCACAAGCTGGCCGCACCCCTTGAGGCCGGCCAACCCCTCTCCCAAACCCTAGCCGCCCCCCTCTCCTCCACCTCTCCCGCACGCTTAGCGAAGCTCCGCCGGAGTTCTCCATCGCCACCGCCACCACGCCGTTGTGCTGCCGGATTCAAGGAGGAGCTACTACTTCCGCTGCCCGCTGGAACGGGGAGAAGGACATCGTCTTCATCAACACCGAATGTGTGACCGAGTAAGGAGGTGCTGCCCGATCGTGGCACCGTGATCAAGATCTTCTACGCGCTTTTGCAAGCGGCAAGTGATCATCTACTGCAGCAATAAGAGCCTACTCTTATAGGTTTTGGAAATCTTCAAGGGTGAGTCTCGATCATCCTCTCGTTGCTCCCGTCTTCTAGATTGCATCTTGGCTTGGATTGCGTTCTCGCAGTAGGAAAATTTTTGTTTTCTATGCAATGAATCCCTACAGTGGTATCAGAGCCGTGTCTATGCATAGATGGTTGCACGAGTAGAACACAATGGTTTTGTGGGCGTTGATGCTCTTGTTGTCTTTAGTTTGAGTACTTTGCATCTTTGTGGCATAGTGGGATGAAGCGGCTCGGACTAACTTTACATGACCGCGTTCATGAGACTTGTTCCTCGTTCGACATGCAACTTGTATTGAATAAGGGGCTTTGCGGGTGTCTGTCTCTCCTACTATAGTGAAGATTCAATTTACTCTTCTATTGACAACACTAGTATCACCGTTGTAGTTCATGTTCGTAGGTAGATTAGATCTCTCTCGAAAACCCTAAACCACGTAAAATATGTAAACCAAATTAGAGACGTCTAACTTGTTTTTGCAGCGTTTGGCGATGTGATATGGCCATAATGTGATGATGAATATGTATGAGATGATCATTATTGTATTGTGGCAACCGGCAGGAGCCTTATGGTTGTCTTTAAATTTCATGTTGAGTAGTATTTCAAAGTAGTTGTAATAGTTGCTACATGAGGTGAACAACCATGAAGACGGCGCCATTGACCTTGACGCTACGCCGACGATTATGGAGATCATGCCCGTTGATGATGGAGATCATGTCCGTGCTTTGGAGATGAAGATCAAAGGCGCAAAGACAAAAGGGCCATATCATATCACATATGAATTGCATGTGATGTTAATCCTTTATGCATCTTATTTTGCTTAGCACACGACGGTAGCATTATAAGATGATCCCTCACATTAATATCAAGATAATAAAGTGTTCTCCCCTCGTATGCACCGTTGCACAGTTCGTCGTTTCGAAGCATCTCGTGATGATCGGATGTGATAGACTCAACGTTCACATACAACGGGTGTAAGCCATGTTGCACACGCGGAATACTTGGGTTTGCTTGACGAGCCTAGCATGTACAGACATGGCCTCGGGACAACGGAAACCGAAAGGTTGAATACGAGTCATATGGATGATATGATCAACATGTTGATGTTCACCATTGAAGCTACATCATCTCACGTGATGATCGGTTTTGGTGTAGTGGATTTGGATCGTGTACCACTTAACAACTATGAGGGATGTTGTATTAAGTGGGAGTTCATTAGTAATTAGATTAAAACATGAACTAATTATCATGAACATAGTCTGAGTAGTATTTTGAATTAATTTTGTAGTATTGGCATCCGTTTTCTACCATGCGCTAGTCTTATAATTGAGATAGAAATACTGTTAATATCTGATAAGAAACTTTACGGACTGGTACCGTATTGTTAAAGAATCAAGAAATGATTAAGTCCTATTGCAAACTTTTAGTAAACCTCACATTGTTGATTCAAAGAGCTATGATTTCAATTAGTACCTAAAGTTATCTTGTCTCCGTTAAACTTGAAGTTCAAATCTGTTTGAAAAGTAAGGAGCTGAAAATTTAGTTTTCAGAAATAATCAAGGTATGAGATATATGTGATATCTAAGACCTTATTACAAGATGATAGAATATAATTTGGTGAGACTACATAAACTCATAAGTTTTATGGGAATGTATGAAGGTTGAAGACGCCAGGCGTCCCAATCCTCCAACTATTGGGGCACTAACGATATTTGCATATCCATGAAGTGATCGTCCTTAGTATGCACCGTTGCTAAGACTCGTCGTTTCGAAGCATCACGTGATGATCGGGTGTTATAGATTCTACGTGTGCATACAATGGGTGCAAGCCAGATTTGCACATGCGAATACTAAGGTTATACTTTACGAGCCTAGCATGTACAGACATGATCTCGAAAAGTCGTCATGATATGATGGATAAAATTATGAGTGAAATTGTTCATCATATTAAAAGGTTACTAATAGTGAAATCCGGAACACTTGTCATATGATGATCAACTTCAAAGTAAGAACCTCAAGGTTATTGGTATTTGACCAACAAACCTAGAAGTTATTGATGTTGAAGTGTTTTTCTGAATAAAGAGGAAAGCTAAAAGAGAAACTACAAAAGTTTATTGGTAGAAAGAAAGAAAAGACTAGAAAGTCTAGCTCGGGTGTATATAAATGATATACATGTTATGGATGTATTCCTTGTTTGGTCACATAATGAAATTCTTGGGTATTTATACCAGATTGGTTGGTATGAGATGTCATACAAAACAACGCAATACAAGAATACAATGGCCTAAGTGACTGACAAGGAATATGATAGGAATGCACGTCTGGAACAAAAATAAAGTGTTATTATGTTCATCGTTGGCATTCTATCTAGCCCTTAGAATTTATAATAAAGAACTTAATAATTGTTATTTTGCTCTGGTCAAATACAAACAATGAGTTGTTCAAATTATGACATTACTCCATGTACGATGGATAAGTTATTATAAATCTTAATGGTGAAACACACACACATAATACTGATGCTAAAATGCCATAAGGCAAATGATTTGAATTCCACTTATTTGTGGAATCGCCATTTAGGTCATGTTAGAAAGGAACGCATGAATGAACTCCATGCAAATGGATTTTTGGAGTCATTTGATTTTTGAATCATTTGGCGCTTGCAAATCTTTTTCTAAAAAGAGAATGACTGGAATACCGTTCATAGGCCAAGATTTTAACGGGCAACTAACTTAATGGAAACATGAATGATGATGTATGTGGTTCACTAGGCATAGTTGTGTGCGGGAGATTCTTCCACTACATGAAAACTTCCAACAATGAATTGAGTATATATATGTGGATATATTCAATAAGGAAGAAGTTTGAAACATTTGAAGTGGAAATCATCGTAATAGAAAAGTCAAATATCTATGATTAGATCATGGTGGAAATATTTGAATTACAAGTTTTAGCGAACATCTAAGAGAGTTATGAAGTTGTTCTACAACTCACATTTCTTGGAGTATCATAGTGATGATGAAGTATCCGAAAGACATATCCAAACCTTGTTGGATTAATGATGAGATAAAATGATGCCATTATATTTTTGTGGATTATGCTTTAGTGACTACCGCTTTTACTCTAAATAGAGCATCATCATGATCCACTGAAATGACACCATACAGGTTATGGCATGGGTATAAACCCTAATAGTCCTTTCTTTAAATTTTGGTCTAAAAGTTTACAACCAAAATCGGATGATTGTCTTTGTTGGTTATCCCAAAGAATTGATTGGGAATTCTTTCCACTATGAAGTAAACGACAAAAGTGTTTGTTAATGTTACTTGCTTATTTCCAAGAAATTGTTTTCTAGCGAAGTTTTTGAGTGGGAGGACAATAGAACTTGATAAGGTTTATGAACCTGAGCATAATGATCAGAGTAGCACAGCATCGGAAATTGGTTCCGGAAGCGACCATGACGATCATGGCTCCCATGACTACAAAGTGTTTTAGCCATGGAGATCAAAGTACATATTGAACCTTGTAGGTATGGTATACTTTGTGATCAAATAAATGATTTGTGGACAAAGGATTGATTTTGAACAATGATAAACCAAGTACAAACAAAGAAGTTATGATGGGCCCTGACTCCGTTAAAATGGCTATACGCCATGAAATCCAAGATAGATGAATACTTTTTGAAAGTAAATGGATCTATAAAATTGATGGACTTGGATGAAATATCCTTGAAGAAACTTGACTTGTCGAAAAGTTGTTTACGACAAAGTTCAAAGAGTTGACTACGACAAGATTAGATCTTTCGTAGTAATGCTTATAGTCTATATGGATTATTCTAGTAATCACTACATATTTCTTTTATGAGATATGTTAGTAGGATGGAAAAATACATTACTTATCAGAAGTGTGTATTAAAGGTGTATACAAGATACAACCAAGAGTTTTGCTGATCCGTGGAATACTAGATAGATATACAAACTTCAATTTGATGAAGTGAGTATCGCGGAGTTGGAATCTTCACCGGATGAAATAGTCAAAGAGTTTTTGATTTCATCAGAGACGATGAAGAGGCTTGCATTTGCAAGAAATTAAGTGGGAGCGCTGGAGACATATTTATAATACTTATGTAGATGACATATAGTTGGTTATAAATGATGTAATTATATACTTGATTAAAAGGTTTCATTGAGAAATTAACTTCAATGAAAGGATATGGACTGAAACAAATTTTGTGTCAAGATCTATGAAGATAGATTGAAACACATAATATGTTTAAGTGAAAGTACATAGAATGGATATTGAAATAGTTCAATATAGAAATATTAAGAAAATGTTCTTGTCATGTGAAGTTTTAACAAGACTTAAGTGTATCTGACACTCGATGAGTGATTTTAGATCACGGAGAATATGTACAAAATCAGATGTCCTGTGCTCTAAAGAGTTAGGAGCATATACCAGAATGATTCATGTGATGATCATTGAAAAACAGTAAAGAATATTCTTGAGTACTTAAGAAGAACCAAGGATATATATATATAGTTTTGTATGGAGAAATGACAAACAAATCATCGTAAGGTGTTGCACCGATATTTGTTTTGTCACATATGAAAATAAAATTTCAATCTCAAATTAGACTAAGTGTTGTTTAAAAGGTAGCACAATGAGATAGAAGTTGTCTATGTTAGATTTAGATGAGTTCTAAATGTTGTGACGGATTCTACAAACGAAGGCAGATCATGTCATTGTTTTGACAATGACTGAGGATGTTAAAGTCAAGAAGTTCTTTGAGAACTTGGTGTAGTTCCGATAGTGTCAGAACTTTGAAGCTATATTGTGTGACAATATTAGTGACTTATTTCAGACCAAGGAATTAAGGTTCCACCAGAAGACCAAACATATTTAAATGCCGACTCATTTGGAAAATGAGTGATGCGTGAAGACGCAAATGAATTGCAAAATACATACAGTTCTGAGCATGTCAGGTCCGTTGACTAAAACCTCTCTCGTGAGCAAAACATGATAAAGCACCGGAAGGCCAAGGTGTTATATCTTTACAAATGTAAACTAGATTATTGACTCTAGTGCAAGTGGGAGACTGTTGGAGATATGCCCAAGAACCAATAATAAAATGGTTATTATAATACATCTTTGAGTTTATGATAATGTTTACATACCATGCTATAATTGTATTAACCGAAACATTGATACATGTGTGTTATGTGAACAACAAGGAGTCCCTAGTAAGCCTCTTGTATAACTAGCTTGTTGATTAATAGATGATCATCGTTTCATGATCATGAACATTGGATGTTATTAATAACAAGGTTATGTCATTATGTGAATGATATAATGGACACACCCAATTAAGCGTAGCATAAGATCACGTCATTAAGTTATTTGCTATAAGCTTTCGATACATAGTTACCTAGTCCTTATGACCATGAGATCATGTAAATCACTTATACCGGAAAGGTACTTTGATTACATCAAACGCCATGATGTCTACGCCCCCTCCTTTTCCTGTAGACAGTGTTGGGCCTCCAAGAGCAGAGGTTTGTAGAACAGCAGCAAGTTTTCCCTTAAGTGGATCACCCAAGGTTTATCGAACTCAGGGAGGAAGAGGTCAAAGATATCCCTCTCATGCAACCCCGCAACCACAAAGCAAGAAGTCTCTTGTGTCCCCAACACACCTAATAGGTGCACTAGTTCGGCGAAGAGATAGTGAAATACAGGTGGTATAAATAAGTAGTAGCAACGGCACCAGAAAAGTGCTTTGCCCAGAGACGATAAACAAGCAGTAGTAACGCAGCGAGTAGTAACGCAATAAAATAGTAAACAAGCAGCGATAGCGATATTTAGGAACAAGGCCTAGGGATCATACTTTCACTAGTGGACACTCTCAACTTTGATCACATAACGGAATAGATAAATGCATACTCTACACTCTCTTGTTGGATGATGAACACCATTGCGTAGGATTACACGAACCCTCAATGCCGGAGTTAACAAGCTCCACAATTCAATGTTCATATTTAAATAACCTTAGAGTGCATGAAAGATCAATACGACTAAACCAAGTACTAACATAGCATGCACACTGTCACCTTCACACTATGTAGGAGGAATAGATCACATCAATACCATCATAGCAATAGTTAACTTCATAATCTACAAGAGATCATAATCATAGCCTACGCCAAGTACTAACACGGATGCACACACTGTCACCATTACACCGTGCAGGAGGAATAAAACTACTTTAATAACATCACTAGAGTAGCACTTAGATAAATTGTGATACAAAACACATTGCAATCATAAAGAGATATAAATAAGCACTTCACTATGCCATTAATAACAGTGAATAAGTATTCTGTGAAATATAGCCTAAGAGACCCACACGGTGCACACACTCGTCACCTTTACACACGTGGGACAAGGAGTCTCCGGAGATCACATAAGTAAAATTCACTTGACTAGCATAACGACATCTAGATTACAAGCATCATCATATGAATCTCAATCATGTAAGGCAGCTCATGAGATTATTGTATTGAAGTACATAGGAGAGAGATGAACCACATAGCTACCGGTACAGCCCCGAGCCTCGATGGAGAACTACTCCCTCCTCATGGGAGACAGCAGCGGTGATGAAGATGGCGGTGGTGTCGATGGAGGAGCCTTCCGGGGCACTTCCCCGTCCCGGCGGCGTGCCGGAACAGAGACTCCTGTCCCCCAGATCTTGGCTTCGCGATGGCGGCGGCTCTGGAAGGTTTCTCGTACCGTGGCTTTTCCCGTATCGAGGTTTTAGGTCCAGGGGCTTTATATAGGCGAAGAGGCGGCGTCAGAAGGTCGAAGGGGCGACGACACTATAGGGGGGCGCGGGCCCCCCCTTGGCCGCGCCGGCCTAGGGTTTGGTGGGCCTGTGCCCCCTCTCTGCGGTTCTCGTGTGTTCCGGATGCTTCCGGGCAAAATAGGAACCCGGGCGTTGATTTCGTCCAATTCCAAGAATATTTCGTTACTAGGATTTCTGAAACCAAAAACAGCAGAAAACAGGAACTGGCACTTCGGCATCTTGTTAATAGGTTAGTTCCAGAAAATGCACGAATATGACATAAAATGTGAATAAAACATATAGATATCATCAATAATGTGGCATGGAACATAAGAAATTATCGATACGTCGGAGACGTATCATGCCACTGCGTAAATGGGTGGTTATAAAGGTGGGATTAAGTATCCGGAAAGTATGAGTTGAGGCATATGGATCAACAATGGGATTTGTCCGTCCCGATGACGGATAGATATACTCTGGGCCCTCTCGGTGGAATGTCATCTAATGTCTTGCAAGCATATGAATAAGTTCATAAGAGACCACATACCACGGTACGAGTAAAGAGTACTTGTCGGGAGACGAGGTTGAACAAGGTATAGAGTGATACCGATGATCAAACCTCGGACAAGTAAAATATCGCGTGACAAAGGGAATTGGTATCGTATGTGAATGGTTCATTCGATCACTAAAGTCATCGTTGAATATGTGGGAGCCATTATGGATCTCCAGATCCCGCTATTTGTTATTGGTCGGAGAAAGTACTCAACCATGTCCACATAGTTCGCGAACCGTAGGGTGACACACTTAAGGTTTGATGTTGTAATGGTAGAACTTGAATATGGAATGGAGTTCGAAGTATTGTTCAAAGTCTCGGATGGGATCCTGGACATCACGAGGAGTTCCGGAATGGTCCGGAGAATAAGATTCATATATAGGAAGTCATTTTATAAGTTTGAAAATGATCCGATCATTTTACGGAAGGTTCTAGAAAAGTCCGGAAGGAATCACTAAGGAAGGAGGAGTCCTGGAGGGACTCCACCTCCCCATGGCCGGCCAACCCTAGTGGGGGAGTCCATGGTGGACTCCACCTAAGGGGGCCGGCCACCCCCCCCCCCCCACATGGAAGGGGGAATCCCACTTGAGGTGGGAGTCCCACCTTGGGTAGGTTTCCCTACTACATGGAAGGTTCTTGTGTTGGGGTCTTATTCGAAGACTTGTAGTCCAACACTTGTGGATCCACCTATATAATGAGGGGCATAGGGGAAGGGGCCGGCCACCACAAAGCCACAAGCTGGCCGCACCCCTTGAGGCCGGCCAACCCCTCTCCCAAACCCTAGCTGCCCCCCTCTCCTCCACCTCTCTCGCACGCTTAGCGAAGCTCCGCCGGAGTTCTCCACCGCCACCGCCAACACGCCGTCGTGCTGCCGGATTCAAGGAGGAGCTACTACTTCCGCTGCTCGCTGGAACGGGGAGAAGGACGTCGTCTTCATCAACACCGAACGTGTGACCGAGTACGGAGGTGCTGCCCGATCGTGGCACCGTGATCAAGATCTTCTACGCGCTTTTGCAAGCGGCAAGTGATCGTCTACCGCAGCAATAAGAGCCTACTCTTATAGGTTTTGGAAATCTTCAGGGGTGAGTATTGATCATCCTCTCGTTGCTCCCGTCTTCTAGATTGCATCTTGGCTTGGATTGCGTTCTCGCAGTAGGAAAATTTTTGTTTTGTATGCAACGAATCCCTACATGTTATCCTCGTATTCGTTTATAGACGCTAGTACCGGAGACTACCAAGAAGAGGAGGTCTTCTACCAAGAGGAAGAAGAAGAGAACTTTGATCACTACACCAACCAAGGCAAGCTATTACTAATCCAAGATATCACTATGAGCAAGCTAGACTAACGCAAGCTATATTTTGGCAAGCTAATATTCTTGCAAGTTGACCTAGTGCAAAGCTCTACAAGAGCAAGGCACCATTACCTTCTACTTTATGCTTAATGGTCCCATCCCAAGTTTTTACCTTACCAAGTATCTTTTGATTTTGGTTTATCAAAGTTTACTTTTTGATTCATGATTCCCTTGGTATAGATATAGAGTAGAACAAGAGCATCAAAGTTAGCCTAGAGCATTACAAGTTAGTTAGCACCCCTCATGACTAGTTGCTAGTGCTAACAAATAAAATTGACTACTCTAGATGGGAACATGTGAAATGAAATGACTTTGAAAACCTTGGAATGATGAGTCATTCTATTGAAAGATTTTGAAGGTGAATATGACTTGTGAATGACTTGGTGAATTTTACGAAAACTGATGGTTGGGTTCGGATGCGATACCATTCCAATTTGAAAGTACCCCCACAATACCCAACATGGGTAAGGGCTTAACTAGAAATTTATGTGCTTTAGTGTGGGTTACCTCTAAACAAGCGTCATAGGGGTTATGCCGAGGCTGCCTTCATTGAAATGTGAATTGATGTGAAATGACGTGAAATGAGGTGAATGTCCTACCCAAGCCCTGTGCAGTTCCCAGGCTGACGGTTTGTCTTCACTGGGAGGCCAAACTCATGGGGAGAGGTTCCTATACTAGGGTATGTAAGTGAAAGGTTATGGTTCGTAGTCCGCACACGGAGTTTGATAAATCAGGGCCAGTTAACCCTGACGGATTATTGCAAATGTTGTGGCAAAAGTGTGCGACCTCTGCAGAGTGTAAAACTATTCGAATAGCCGTGTCCACGGTTATGGACGGTTGGAAAGGCCATACTGTTCCGTCATCAGACCATTTTCAAACATGTGACATATGACTGGTGGCTTGAACTTGAAAGGTGAATGGTGACTTTCACTTGAATCACAACAGAGTTGTGGGAATGACACTAATGTTCCCACTTGAGTTTAGTTAAGTAAATGAATAGTCTTTTACTACTAAATTCTTATGAAATAAAACTGGCTTTATGCAAATAAACCTAGAGCTTAGAACCCCATTACTATAGTTGATAGTGCTTACACTAGTACTCCCTCCGTTCCTTTCTATAGTGCCTATAGATTTTTGGCATTTGTTTCAGAATATAAGGTTGTAGCTTAGCTTTTTTTCAATTACCCCATCCCCGTTCAGCTCCCAAATCGTTCAGCTCCCAAAATTGTTATGGTAAGTTTGGAAGATATGGATTTTCCAAATTTTACGTTAATCTCAAATCGTTCAGCTAGGGATCTTGTGTAAAAAATACTCTTGCGCTAATTTCCGTGCTAAAAAACAATAGGCACTATAGAATGAAATAGAGGGAGTATTAGTTTGCGAGTACTTTAAAGTACTCATGGCTTTGTCCCTGGCTATTCAAATGGCCAGACTATGAAGAGGAGAACCAATACTAGGAAGATGGACAGCAGGACGTCTATGATAACTAGGATCACTCCTGACGTCAACAGTTGCCTGTGGAACAGATGGACCACGACCGCTACTTTGCTTCCGCTATGTGTTTTGTAATTGGATCTCTAGATCCACTATGTTGTAAGACTGGATCATGTGATCCTCTATTTGTAAGACGATTATGGTATGTAATTAATGATGTGTTGTGATATCAATCTATTATGTCTCGCAAAAACAATATTCGTGGGATTGCGATGTACGGCATAATAGGCATCTAGACTTAAAAATCCGGGTGTTGATACCCGGCGCCAAACATGCTCGGGGTGTTGGTGGTGGCGGCGACCCGCGGTGGCGGCTGGGGCAACGTCTGCTGGATTCAACGCGCACGCCGTTCAGGGCGGAGACCCTGGATGAGCTGCGGGGCCTTCTCCCTCCACGGCCTCGTCGGCAGTGGATGGCGGTGACGGTTATTGGATCTAGTGCCCGCCTAGATCCATCGTCGGCTTCAGCTGGCGGCGCGAGGAGGGGGCGGCGATCTTGCTGGGCGAGGATGGTGTGGTAGCGGCGGCCGCCGTCCACCGAGTCCTCCTTCGTCGTCGTTGTCCAGCTGATGGCGGCGTGGGGGCATGCTCGTCTGCTTCGGAGAATAAAGGTGATGGTCCTAGGGTCCTTCTTCTGCGAAGATGGAGACCTCCGTGTGGCCGTTAGTGGTGTGTTTCGAAAGGCTCCACCGACAGATGTAACAGTGCACTTATGCCTGGACTTCGCTGGATCGGGTGGTATTCGGTCGTGCGTACCCATGTTTTTATTTCGGCCGTTTGGGTCTGGAGGGAGCGGCACGAAGCTCTACTCTTTGTTACCATCAAGTGATATTTTGATCCATGGTGAAGACAAAGAGGCGGAGAATATCATAAAGGTTGGGTTGGAGGACTACCAATGGAGTTTCAAGTCTCTGCGCTATTAAGGGCTTACTTGGTGTTTTGGGTTTCGCAGCAACAGTATGAAAGCGGGGGGCGACAGGTAAAATTCAGAGTCATACCTTTCAGGGTGAAAATCCAAGATTTGACCTTAATTGGTTGTGTCTGGCAATAACCTTGTTGAAGGCATTGTTTTGAGAGCGGAGACTATCTTCATGGTGAAAACCTGAGATGTTTGATCGAGCGACACCGGTGCTTGTGCTCTGTTCACTTCTTGAAGGCTTCGCTTTTGAAGAGTCTGGAATTCAGATGTTGTTTTGGTGGTGGTTGTATTATTGTTGTCAGGGCCGGAATACCGAGCGGAACCTTTTTGTTTCTTAGTTTTATTTTTTTCTTTCTTGATTGTGTGCATCCGTACTTTTATTACGGTGTTGCGTTGTTGCAGAAACTAAGTGTAATTGGTATCTTTTAATATTAATATATTTTCTTTATCAAAAAATTAACCATTGATGATCTGAAATCCCTAGTTAAAACTCATGAACCGAGACAAAGGGAAGCTGCAGGGGGGCGGGCTAGGTGGTTACCACCACCACTGGGCAAGGCCAAGATAAATGTTGATGAGGCCGTAGCTAGAGGAGGGAACAGAGGCATTATAGGAGCATTATGCAGAGTTGACCATGGCATTTACTTGGGAGCTTCTGTGTTCATCATCGATGGTATTTCAGACCCATCAACACTCGAAAGCATTGCTTGTCGTGAGGCTTTAGCTCTATCTGAAGATGTGAGTCTAGCAGTAATTCATGTTGCTTCAGACTGCAAGATAGTGGTCCATAAGAGCATCTCCACCGGTGCCCTCAAATAGGTGCCGGTAAGGGCGTCGGTAATATATTCTCTATTGGAATGTTGTTCCCACACCGGCGTCTTCCATACGGCGGTTCCTAAAACTTTTTTTCTTTTTATAATATTTGAAACAATATATTTATCACATTTTATTCATACTATATTTAATTATTCATACAATCACAGAAATAGAAATTAAATTATTCATACAATCAAATAAATGGAAATAAAATTATTCATTATAATCAAAAAAAATAAACTAAATTATTCATACAATCAAATAAATAAAAATTAAATCATGCAATGTTAGCGGCTCATCTTCTCGCCCATAAATATGCAGCTAGATTCACCTGAAGTTTTTAAGATTAGATTCACCTGAAGTTGAACATACGAGAAGGCTCTATGGGGATGTATGGCTCAGTCATTAGAGAGATTAGATCAGGGAGTGCTTTGTTTCAGGATTGCACTTTTGTACACGAGGGTAAAGCTTCAAGCTTTGAAGCACGGCTAAGTATAATAACTTATAACTACTATATTAAACCTTAACAACATCGATTTTTCTCATAATTTTGAGACTATGTGAGAATTAACGTGGTGCAAACACGTGTTGTTTTAAATGATCTGATTCTTGATGTTTCTTTTCTGTATGTATTTTTGGTGTTGCATAGTGTTTTTGTGGTTCACCATGTACACACAGTGGGATGACTTGGTGTATTCTTGGTGTGGCCGTAGCTGAGATAATGGTAGAGCGGTGAGCCATCATGTCATAGGTGCATGACGGGTTCCATCTTTGATCAAAGCGGTGCTTGGTTTCACGCTATCAAACAATCTAGCAGATCCGGGCTGGTACCGAGGCGTGCGTGGCCCGCGCCACGTACTACTCTGAGCGTCTCTCTCGATTTTTCTCTTTCCCATGGATGGATGCGTGGAGTCCATCGAAAGATCCACCTCCCGTTCTCCTCCATCGGCCGCCCCTTCTCCTCGGTCGCTGCTACCATGAGATTTGCCGCTCCCGAGTTCTCCATGGCCACCTTCTCCGTGCTCGGCAGTCGTGGTGTTGGTCCAGTCCTCTGCCGTCACAATCGTGAACAAGGCTGTTCGTTCCCCGCCGCCTGGTCAGCTGTTCCCTGCCGGCTTAGCCTAGTCTTCTATGATTTCTTCCCTCTTTTGCTCTCCTCTGATTTGCTTTGATTGATTTGCTGTTGATTTGCTGCTGCTCCGTGTAGTTGCCATGGTAGGTCGCCAGATCGTCCCAGCCGGCGATGTGCTTTCCTGGCTGCCTCTCCTTCCGGTATTCATCTGGGTGGCGCCGCTGCTGCTCCGTGTGGCCAGCGGGGTAGGCCGCCGAGCGCCTCCGTTTCTCCTGCAGGTCTGGAGGTGGGCGCCGCACTGGGTCCGCCCCGCGCCCGTCACCACACTTGGCGTGGATGGTCCAGTTCATCGTTCTTGCCATCATGTGCCCTTTTAGTTGCATCAATTTGAGATGTTTTTTCTGCCCTGTTAGGCTTTACCTTTTGCTCCGTGGCTGCAACCTCCGCCCTTCGAACTGGTCTGCAGGTCAACGATGTTGTTCTTTCTTCGCGTGGCCGGCCTGATAGCCCTTCGGGTCATGTCTCTAGAGGACATGCTTCTGCCTCGGCCTCTCCTTCTGACTTGCGGATGGACGATGCCGATATTGCAGCAGAGAAGAGTAAGGTGAATAATTACCAACTGACTACGCACCCATGCATCCATCTCTTGTTTTGCATACTCTCCATAGTAATGATTCTTCTCTAGGAAAATAATAAGTACTGTATGATTGATAAATATGTGCTATATTTTGTCAATGTGGTTCATGTTCGTTTTTCCATTTATTCATATCCAATACGCTCTAAAAGTATAGAGGTTGGAGTTTCTCTTCAAAGAGTGGTTCAGCGAGCAACAACATTTGCCTATGCCATATAGCTCATGCGGTTTTCAGCACCATTTTTCTGTCATATCTCATGATTTTCATCTGCGAAGATGTATCTAGCATAATCTTCAGGTAGAAAATATCAGTTTTTTTTGCCAGGCCCTGCAATGAGCATGGAAATTGAAACAACATAGCTTATCTATTTGTCACTATTTTCTACTCTTTGTCACCTAGACAACAGCTGTAGCCGCCAAGGGGGAGAAGAGAAGGCAACTAACAAGCGTCCGTGGTAGCCTGAAGAACAAGATCCTGCTCCGGCTGACATCCAAAGGTGGTTCCTTACCATTTATATGCTCCCTATATGACAGCATGATGACTTCTTCATGGATGCATGGTCGGTGTGAGTGGACAGGTGAACATGGGCTGGTCGCCACCATGACATTGAAAGGAGATCTGTGTCGTGGCGACATCAGCTGGCTGACCTGTGCTTAGGTAATTGTTCCTGCTTTGTGCAAGTATGACTGGACTGTCAGAGTTACTGAAAAATGATGGTTGTACTTATATTTTGCTTATGGTTTGACATATTTGCTTCTAGCATTGTTCTCTTATTTTCAGAAGTTGGTTTCTAACTCTAACTGAAGTGAAAAACATGTGTGTACATCTGGTGGAATGATCAGCCCCGTAGTTGTTCTATTGGCTCACAAGAATGAATGGCCATTGTCAGAAACTTGAAATCAAGTAGTATCACGGTCAAAAGAAAATTACAAGAACCTGTGAAAAGAAGTTTACAAAGGAATCTTCAGGAGGCTCACCTGTTGGAACAATGGGCTTACAAGATCAAGAACGTACGTAAATGAACCAAAATAAGTGGGAATTCTTGTATGCTTGAACTTGGTGGTAAGCTGATTTACATGTGCCAGTTGCTAGCATTTAAGCATATTAAGATGGTCATCAGTTTGTTCTGTTTCATTCAGTTTGTACAGGCAGTTTCCTTGCTGCGGGCTATTGAAGTGTAGAAAAGAACTTTTTGCGAATTAGAAAAGAACATCTTGACGCCAAGAAATAAAGACCTGATACTTGAGTGGTGAAAAAAGACATGAAAATTTGGAGGAGACCTAAGCAGGAAAGAAATGACGAGTAAACTTTGGCTTTCTAATCCCTATCCCAGGATTTTCAGATAATTATACTGTAAGGTCCATTCGGTACCTCCTACAACTGTTGGCAGTTGGCACATGATTTCCGCATAGATACTCGGCGTTCCATGAATCTGTATTCATTTTTCGATCAATGTTTAAGATACTGGCTATGATTGCTCGATCAATGTTAAAGATACTTGCTATGATTGCTCCCTGCAAATGACATACTAAAGATTTCAGGTGCATGATGGTCTCATCATACCCACTTACTACAAAAAATCGGTGGCACATTTTTTAGCACTTCGTTGATTTACCACTGCAGAATGGAATTGCTATTGCTCTATGTGTTTTTATGTCAGCATATTCTAGCACTTAATGCACAAGATTATTTGTTGTTCCTTACAGGTTTCTCTAAGGTCTTAAGCTAGCAATACAACTTTTAAGGAAAATAAGGGACGCCCTACATGCCCATGTAGATGCCAATGTTCACCTAATTACCTATGCATACAATGATATGTTAGCCTTCACATGCTTTACATGTTCATATTCAAGGAGGCGAGCACAATCTTCCTTTTGTCATCTCAATGGTGGCAGATGCAGTATCCTTTTTATTCTTTTTAGGGAATTGGTCTCGATCTGAAGGGAAAAAATATATACACAACTATTCAGAAAGATGAAACCTTCAGCTGAATGTTTGAGCTTTGGTTGGCTCCCAAAATATGTGTTGTCATTGTTAGGATCAAGTATTAACTGTGGCTTCAAAATGATGTACTGAAGGCAGTTTAGATCACTCCATTATAAGAGCTTTTGTGTTATCAGTTGGTCTTGCGTTATGGTACCTTCAGTAGTCTCTATCATGTGGCATACGTTGCCCCGTACAGTTGGAATCAATGTACTGAAAGTAGTCCTTGGTCTTATGTTGCTCTATACATTGGGAATTGATGTACTGAAAGTAGTCCTTGGTCTTATGTTGCTCTATGCATTGGGAATTGATGTACTGAAAGTAGTGATTGGTCTTATGTATATTTTTATTACTTCTGATCATTGTGATCGATTCACTTAGTAATGAACTATGATCTTTGTTACTCTCCAATTTCTGATCTCCCTCTCCAATTTTTGTTTACTTATGTCAGAGAAATCTGCAACTAAACAGGCAAACTCATGCCTACATTTTCTAACTGATGAAGGAACTTTTTGTAACTGATGGAAGGAAGTTGAGAGCAAATCATTACAATCGTGTAATTAAAGCAAAGAAAGTTCACTTATAAAAACTTAGACAAGAGTAACTTACCTTTTGATAGCAGATCAACCCAATCTACGTCCTGTAGTTCTTTGCTTACTGTGCCCTTTTCCTGTAGTTCTTTGCTTACTGTGCCCTTTTCATCTGGAAGATCATTAATATAATCAGTGTGTCCAAAGTGCTAATCTGATCAAACTCTCCTCTCCCCCTTTAATGCCCTAAGGTGCCACACAAAGTATCAGTCGTTATCTGTCAGCTGTATCCGTCGATAGTAGTGTAGGTTAGAATCTACCCCTCTATAATGCAACTCTAGCCATGTGTACCAGCGCTGTCTGGCTAAGCCCACTAAAACTATGTATCAGTGATGTCACCTAAATATATCCACTAATTTTCTTAGATCGTTCCTTATATTGCCAACCTTTTCTCGCATCTGGCAAGCTGATGGAACGCTGAAACAAACTATATACAACAAAAGGTCACGACAGCAAAATGGGCGTGCCGTGCTGCCACACACCACCACTTGACTCCCTCTTGCCGACTCCATCGGCATCCCCATGCCTAAGCTCCTCCTTGCCCGAGTGAGCCATGGTCTCTCCCTTGCCAGCTCTCCCCGTTAGAGTTGTAGCCCGTTCGTCGTCTCCGTCCTACCCATCCGGCCGGCCCGCGCTCCCCTGGATGATGCTCTAGCCGGGCGGACGAGCTCGATGGATGGCACTGGGTTCGGCATCCGAGCTCTACAATGTGGGGTTGTATGCTGGTTCCAATGGATGTAATTTTTTTGCTTGCGCCAGGCTGTTGATGGTAGGTATATGTGAAAATGGCTCAATTACCAACCATATGTATTATTGCTATTAATTAGCCAAGCACCTTTTTGTGCGAATGTATCTTCTTCACACCATTACCCCGTTGCACTGACTCCATCTCACGGGCCAGGAGAATTTGGTTACCAAGTGTGTGTCGAGTTTTTGAATCCATGATTTTATTGTTTCGTTTATATTCAATGGTGTAGTCAAATTTGAGATAGATCTAAACTTGATAGCTATTCTGCACGTCAATTTACCGACAAATGTACCACGTCCACATGTATCTACACTTTTGTTTGGTAGATGATTTCACCGACAATCACGTTCAAATAATACTTAAAACGATGAATTAACATTCATGAAACTATGAAACGCACTTGAAAGAACTTTCTTTCAATTATTTTTATGGTAAACTACAAATTTTTATTTATTCTATCTTTTGTTCTTCAACTTGCAACCATAATGGGCGCGGCGTGCCGCCGCGCCATCTCTGGCTAGTATATATATTATATTAAAGGACAACCAACATCTTTTATCTTAAAATTTTGAGCCTTATAGGGAGTTAACCTGCCAGGAATTAACCATGTGGTGACACGTATGTGTTTTGGTTGTTTGCTTCCCGTTGGCTTTTCCCTGTGTGAAGTTTTGGTGCTTTGTACGTTTTTGGGCGTGCAGTTTTCATTGACTAGTACAAAGCCCGTGCGTTGCTACGGCATCATATTTTGCAGATGCTAGATTTAAATTTAATTATTTATATAATTATGTTTAAATTTAATGATACTCTATTTTTGCTTCCCAAAATGATCATGTTTTCTATTTTTAAAGAAAATAGTACGTAAATTTTTGACTATTAGATTTCTAGGAAAGATTGATGTATAAAGCAGGCTTTTTTTTTAAAGTTATGTATACTCCTAGCAGACTAACAAATATGGCATGATTCAGTACATGTAGCTAAGTCTTTTGTTATCCCTGTTGTATCATCGAGATGATTTGCACGTTATTTTTTGTTTCCAAACAATCATAGATTTATAGAGTTTGCAATTATGTAGTCTTTTACAGGCACGTTCATCAGCAGTGGCTGACAGTTTGGCTAGCTAGGGCGATTGTGACCCTTGGCGCCGAGCGCTCTTCCTATTTTATATACTTCTGCAATTAGGGGCGGTAGACTTAGCTCGTTTAATACAGCTATTTTGGAGTTTTCTTGTACCTGCTTCGTGCTCCATCAGCAGCAGCTTAGCTTTGTATTACTGTTTCCTTCCAAAATCGTTGTCGCGCAAGTTTTACAAGGCTAAGATTCTGACAAAATCCCTTATCTCGCCGGCCGTCCCGTGCTCCTTTCCTAGACAGCCGCGGAAGAGTCCCTTTCACTCGCCGGCCACCACTGCTTCATCCCTTCGATTGCCATCAACCGCACCTTCGTTCCCCCGTGAGCTGAAAAGTGCAAGAACAACAACCTACAGTCAATCGGGCATTTTCACGAACACTTCCCCTACATGCTGAACCAACCGCACCGGACACACGGAGCAAGAGCAGAGCCACCCTCAGTATGCCCCAGAGCCTAACCGAAGCAAGAAAACTACCAGGGACTCGCCCAAGACGCGGATGGGCGTCCACTTGCCAGCCGGGAGACACGGCGTCCCCGTTTCTCTACCGGGGAAGCGACGTCCTCCGGTGGCCTCCCGCCATGGCCGAGCTTCCTTAGCTGGCGGGCGATGAGGCTCGCGCTCCCCTGACGCCTGCAGAACCTTCCACGAGCGCGCAGTGGCCCACGGACTCGCGACGAACTCCGGTGGCCTCCTACCATGCCAAAGCTTCCCTCGCATGCGACGGGGCCCGCGCTCCGCTGCTTCTTGGATCACCTCCCTAGAGCTAGGCGTGGTCTACGACCTCGGCCTGGTTGGTGGAGACCCCGACCGGGCAGTGGAGGAGCGCCGACGGCGGTGGCCGCACCTCTCCCGTACGGCTTTGGGAGGTAGAAGAGCAGGGCATCTTCCTCTGAACCTCGTGCCGCCACAATTTTCTCTGAGGGCTGCGTTCCTGGCCACCGTCGGGGTAGACGTATACGATGGAAAATTACCCAACCTCAAGTGCTGGTTGATCTCGTTCTCTGGATCTCCTATATATGGAACCTGGGAACGCGCGTCCGGTAGGAAAACCTGCTCCCGATAACGTAGAGTTTTTATCGGAAAGGTGACATACGATCGATCGTATGATGAACAGATTCTAACGCGGTTGACGGACGGAACCAAGCAGCAACGGACGGCGAAAACCGACGGACGAAACCAAGGAAACGCTTATCCCTTTATTATTAGGTATAGATTTTCCTCTTGATCGTTGTTTTGGAGATTTAATCATGTGGCTATAGGGGAGTAGCAATTTGGATAGGGATCTGCAGTTTGCACGAGCACGATAGCTTGGTTGTGCACGCGTGTGGTGAGTTCCATGTAGACGCGTGTACTGTTCTAGACGCACCGCTTTGACCTAGTCTCATTTTGCCTCCCGTCTTCACAGCTCCAACGTTTTGTCCGATTTTTTCTCTCCCACGTCTCGCGTGAACCATGAGAAGATAAAAAAAGGAAGTTTTCTTATGGCTACGGCTAACTCTATTTACCTGGAATGGGTGAGTCAAACTCTCTATTGATTTGGGATTGCTATGCTTGTGAAAGTAAGCTTTCTCGTTGTCAAGCAAGACGATGTCCTGCCCTCTCCTTGATCGCACCGGTTGGGCTCAGTGGGCGTCAAAACCTGCCCAGTTTTAGATTTCTCTTTTTCGATAAAGAGAATATATTAATATTAAGAGATACCAATTACACCTGCGTCTCTGCAACAACGCACCATCCTAAAGGCACTACGGATGCACACAGCCAAAAAAAAAGGAAAAGAAAAGTAAGAAATAAAAGTCCCGCTACAGTATCTCGGGCCTAACAATAGCAATACATCCACCACCATGACAACACCTGAATTGCAGACTCTCCAAAAAACGACGCATCCAAGAAGGGAACAGTGCTCCAACACCGTCGTCGCCCGATCAAAGATCTTAGGTTTTCACCCTAAAGATTATCCCCACTCTCAAAACAATGCCTCCACCAAGGTCACTCGTCGAGCACAACCAGGTTAAGGCGCGGACCTTGGGTTTTCACCCTGAAAGGTAGGACTCTGCGCATCACATGTGTTGTCACCCCCACTTTCATACCGCTGTTGTGAAGCCCGGACACCAAGCAAGCCCCTCAACAACGCGGAGACTTTAACCTCCCTTAGCTAGTCCTCCCCTCCGGCATTCATGAAATTCTCTTCTTCCGACTTTCATCATGGATCCATAGTCACTTGATGTCAACACAGAGAAAGAGCTTCGCGCCACTCCCTCCAGAACCAAACGTTCGGAATAAAAGCATGGGTGCGCACGACCGAATACCTTACATCCAACAAACTGCAGGCATCGTTGCACTGGTACATTCGCCGGTGGAGCATTCTGGAACTCAACATTCCGGCCAAATCGAGAGAAACCAGCCTCAGAAAGATCTTCATCTTCGCACAAGAAGAACCCTAGGATAACCACCTTCTTCAAAGAAGCAGACGAACAGGCCCCCACGCCGCCATCCGCCGTCCAACGCCGACAAACGAGGTTGAAGCAACCTCCACCGCAGAGACCTGGCGGGATCGAGCAGCAGGCCACAGCCCACGCTACCCAGATCAGGCCCGCGCAGCCCAGATCAGCCCAGATCGGGCCAGATCAGCCCGCACGGTCGGCCGCCGGCAACGCTGCGCCGCCTCGCGCCGGCAGGCCTGGCCGCTGCCCGCCGGATCCCCGCGTCCGCCGCCGGACGCACCACCACCGCGCAGCCCTTGAAGAATCGCCCCAGCGCGGAAGGGCTCCGCCTCGCTGCGCCTCCTCGCCCTCCGCCGTTTGGCAGCTGGGCGCCGCCACCACTGCCCGGGCCGGCGGTGGCAGCGGCCAGGGAGGCTCGGGAGGGCGCGCTCTAGTCGCTGGTCTTGGGACCCTCCGGAGCCGCCGCCGCGCGAGCCGCCCGGGAGGGGGTTACGGGAGGGGAGGAGGGGTTACGGGATTTCCACGTGAATGATTCGGGCGTCTGCCGGCCAATTCGCGAGGTCATACGAACAGGCAGGAAGAGCTCGGTGCCGCCATCTGCATCCTCCTCTCGCTCCCACCGTCGCCCTCCTCTCCATCCCTAGGCGACGAGCGGCGCGGAGGAGGCAGGCGACAAAGACATAGGCTCGTACTGCGGCGTGTTCAGTGGCTTCATGCGCTCCCGCATGTGGGTGTGCCTGGTGGGTGGTCGCGACCCGCTGCAGCCCCGTCTGCGGTGTGAGCGTGTGGAGCTTGACGCCCACCTATGCGCACGAGGGCCACCTAGAGTACTTCGTCTGCGTCTGCGGCCACCTCCACGGCAGCTGCTGGCTCGCGCGCCTCTCTCACAGCGAGGGCGAGCGTGATGGTGCCGATTGCTCGGGCTCCCTCTCTGAAGACGACGGGTTTGCCGATTCGGTGAGGTCGCCACCAGTGAGGACGCTGAGGAGCAGTATGAATGCCGACGATGCGGGCGATCAGCTGATAAAGCACCGAGAAAATGAACCTGACACCAACGTGGTTCCTGCTGCGCTACCTCCATTGCCGCAAGGCCAACGACCCGAGATGCCTCGCCGGCCTGGCCGATACGATCGTGCACGACGCGGTGTGTTCAGCATTCTCATGCCAAGGCCTCTTCGGGGCCTTGCGCCCTTGCGGGTCGCGTGGTAGGAGAAGATGAGGAAGGTGGGAAGGCCAGTGGACAAGCACCTCACGGTGATCTCGCCGGACCATGGGCTGGGCATTTCCAGGTTCCTAACTATCGCAGAGAGCCTGCCCGTGTACAGGGCACTGAACATCTACCTGAGATAATTAACTAGTAATTTCTCTGTTCAATTTGAATCTCTGAAGATTCAACTCAGAAAAAGTACAATGTTGGTTATATTATTTGAGATTGAAATTCTCAAGCAGGAAGAAGTTCAACACATGATGATGGGGAGATGATTACTGGGAGGCAAAGCCGCAAAAGGCAAGACAGAGTATAGGGACCGACATTTTCATCTTGGATGCACAGTGGTGTATTTTCGTGATAGAGGTCTTGATGAATTAATCTGTAAACTTTCTTTCCAGCTTACGGTTTCGTTTGGTTGCTCTTAAAATCAGTTTATGACTAGCAGTAACAAAATTGAACCTAGATTATTCACCGTTAGTGGATTACCCATACTTATTCTAGGCTGAAAGTTGGGTTATTCTTTTTGCAGAGAAACAATGTCTTGTTAAGTGAGCTACCCTTTGATAAATTCATCTAACTATGTCTACTTTTCATTCTCTAGGTGGTATAAGTTTGTTAGAAAGCCAGTTCTCAGATGTCATAGGGTTTGATCACACGTCACTGTAGTATGATACACCTCAGTCTTGCATGAAAGTAGGTAAATGTCACTCTATTGGAAATCTTACACAATGCTTGGGTTCACCGTTTTCTCCCTGCTAATCACTCTGTTGGAAATTAACACGCCCGTGCTACCTTTTCCTCTATTTATTTATATGCTTTTGGCCTACTCTGATTAGTTAGAACCAGAGATTTACCATATGCAAGTTTAATGCGATATACGTGTCTGGGTGGATAAATATTTCAAATTGACTAATGTCTCAATGGACATATGTTAGGCCGTCAAACCATATCAACAAGGCCGTTATTGTCATCGTGGACTTCACAGCTCAATTCTCCTCAACAACTTCGGGACTTTCATGGCAACACAAAAAAAAAAAATTGAGTAGACAACTCTAGTGGCAAAGCATGGTTCCCGTTCAGAGCAAGGGGTTTGTTTCGTAGCCATGACATTGCAGCAATACTGGATGTAGTACTCTCAAATATCCTGATGCATGGGGCAACCCAAACATCTATCCTAACTGAAAAGAACGACACATAGACAGCATGTGTTCTCTTCACATACCATGGCTGAAAGCACCAAAGAAATTTCAGTACATGAGTTTCTTTGCAGCATCCCTGCATATTGAAACAGATTGAATTGCGGGAGGCTCGATGGCTCTCCTCGTCTCAACATACACGTATATATATATATGGATGGATCAACGTGAGTTACAACTTAACTTGAGAGATAAGACTAAACCCTAACCGCCACAATCTGACCTGATGGGCCGACTATGTCGGTTGCCTAACACGCCCCCGCAGTCTGAACTAGGAGGGTAGTCGACGTGAAGACTGGATCGGAATTCCTGGAACAATGTGTTGGCCCAGACCCGGCAGTACTCTCGCCGATCTGATACCAAACACAGCCCCACTACACCGAGTACTTTCCGGCGTAGCCGGCGAAGACGATCCTGCGAGAGACGCACGTGTACACCAGTACTTCCGCTGTCACGTATGTATACTGAAGCTAGACACGATTGTAGAATCGATTCAGCTAGCACTACTTCACGTAACGCAACGCAGCAAATAGATTGGATCACCAAAGGGCCATATCGGTCCTTGTGCCTCTTCTATTGATTCAACTCACGGTGGTGCTTACAAGGGGCATACACGCATATATATATGCTAGGCAATGAGCTGATGCTAACCGACTAGGATTAGAACTCTACTCCTACCCGGACTACTACATCAGACACACATACGTATACTACACTTATACGGTTGTGTGGTGTACGGAGTGCTTATTCCTAACAATCACCCCCCTAAGCACGACACACACTTCACTTCGATCTGGGTCCCAAATGCGCCATCTGTTTCTCGCAGGCGTCTTCCTCGGCATTGCTTTCGCCGTTCCTCGTGGCACCCATGCCACCGACTTTACCTTCGTCGGCTTCTCCATGGCTAGATGCTGACTTTCCTTGTCCGCGTCTTCAATCTTCGCCGGTACCTTGATGAACAAACATTTCTTTTTGCATTTCATCTTCACCGGATTATTCACCGTCCGAATTTCCTTCTTCGGATAGTACAACACGCATCGCATGCGTGCTCGTGTCGGTCGTAGTCGTCTCATCTCCAGTGTCGTCGGAGATAGCACGACGTACTCTTCTGCGTCCGACGTCGCACTTGCCTCATCACTTGAGGGTCCTCCATTTATTGGTTGAGGTTCCATCGAAAGTTGAGTTGGATTGCAATCTTCCGTGCCATAATTCTCGAGTATTCTCTTCGCATATGCCTCTTGGCATAGTGTGATCTCACCCAGCTTTTGTTGCACCTCGATCCTAAGATAGCAGGTCAACAAGCCTAGATCATACATCTTGAATATCTCCTTCATATGTAGCTTGAACTTTGCAACCTCCTCCTTATCTGTTGCACGACGCCAACACTCGTCCGTGTTTGCGTCCTCAAACTTCATTAGCTCCTCGGTGAGTAAACACTGACCTCTGCCTCGCGCACGCGTTGTGCGAAGGGTCCCCGGTGTATACAAATCGAAAACACTTCGAAATATTTCCGAAGTAGGTAGCCGCCTCCATCCCAGTACAGTTGGACGAGACGCCAGAGCTGAAGTTGCACTTGTTTCGGCGCTTGCCGAACCTCCACGAGTTGACGACGTGGTCAACACGAGACGTTTTCCCGCATCAGGTCCTGCTCCTTTCCCTGCATCAGCAGCGAGACCTCCAAGCTTGCTTGCATGGCTTCCATAGCTACCTCCCGTAGACATGCATGCTCTTGGTATGTCAGTCTGTGAGATGCTTGGTGGCGTTGATTGGTCACTAGCGACAACTCCTGTTTCTACCCTGGTTGTCGGGTCATCTTCTGCCCAACTGAAAAAATCACAAAGACCACCAGCCAGAGCTCCGGGCCCTCCTGGACGGGAGTGTGCAGCTGACGGGCCACTTGCGCCAGCTCCTTCTAGAGCACGTCCTGGAACAATCAATCCTCCAACGTGCGGAGAAGCAGAGCGAGCGCTCTCTCCCGTGTCTCCTGCTGGACTGCGAGACGGGGTCACGCTGCTTTCTGCTGCAACCTTAGCCGCACCGCTGTCTGCTGCATCGCCAGAACTCGCATCGTTGTGGCGAGATCGAGTTTGCTGACCATCTGCATGCAAATGACTGTTATAAGCAACAGTAAATATCTCCTCAGAGATCGGTTCCGTGGAGTCTCATATCCATGATAGATCTTCCTCGAAGACTACGTCGCACGTTACAACCACCTTGTTAGTCGAGGGATTGCACAAACGATACGCTTTCGAGCCTTCTTCATAACCAGTCATGATCATTGGAGTACTCCGATCCGCCAAGTTTCTTTTATGACCGGACACCGTCTTGACATGCGCCACACACCCGAAAGTGTGAAGATGATCAACCGAGGGCTTTCGTCCGTACCATGCTTCGTACGGAGTCCCACCAACTACACTCATAGTTGGCGCCCTGTTCAGCAAGTAGACAGCTGTGTTGACTGCCTCAGCCCAGAACTTTCCTGGCAAGCCTTTGCTCTCTATCATGCTCCATGCCAAGGCCACCACTGTATGCTTCAATTCACCACCCCGATCTATGCGTAGGGACTTCTTCACCCTCGCCTTGACCTCTCCAGCTTCCTTGATCTTCTCGAATGCTTGTATAGCTTGATCCTTATTTTTCAGCAAAACAATCCACATGTATTGGCTGTGATCATCTACCACAAGCATGAAGAACTCATTGCCGGATGGGGTTGCTGGTGAAATTGGACCGCATATATCTCCATGAACGAGCCCCAAAGCTTCACTTGCCTCAAACGTGGTTTCACATGGGTACGGGGCACTCCATAGCTTCTCGACGACACCTTCGTCGCATAGCTTGTCCACGTGATCCACACCCGGTAGACCGTGATCCGTCACAATCTCCGTAGCCGGTGATGGAGGAGGTAGCTCCTCCTCATCCTTCTGCTCGCATACTTCGAGCATCAGCATCATCGGTCCATCATCTCTTTCCTGGGCGATGAGAGCCCTTTCCTTCGGCTTTGGTGGTTTTCGGCAATCAACCTTGAAGTGACCGAGCTCGCCGCAGTTATGGCATCTTACTTTCTTGATGTCAAACTTCCTCCTCGGCGGAGCATCGTCCTCGTCCACCCCTGCGATGTACTTTCTCGCTGGGCGAGAAGCTTCTTTATCACTTCTGCTGTCATATGCCTTATCGCCCTTCTCTTTGGCGACAACCGCCTGCCACTGGGCACGGGTAAGCATAACGTGCTCATCCGGTACCGCATCACCGTAGGTGATCTTTATCCGCTCATCATGAGCCTTGAACCGTCCAACTAGATCATCCATCGTGAGAGCCTTGAGATCAACGCACTGCTCGATCGCCGAAACAACGGACAAGTAACGCGGCGGCACCGCGCGAAGGAAACGCCTTACGATCGAGATCTCCTCGAGCTTCTCGTCGAGCGCGCGAATCCCATTGACCAATGTAGCGACCCTCGAAGCAAAGGCGTCCAACGTCTCATCTTCTCTCATCTCCAGAATCTCGTACTTCTTCTGCATGAACTGTAGGTCCACCTCGCGGACGCGCTCGTGACCAAGATTTAGCGTCTTGATCGTCTCCCACGCCTCCTTTGCAGATTTCTTCGAGATCAGGTGCTGCTTCACGTCCATCGGCATCACCGAGCAGATGGCCGTGAGTGCCTGTCGGTCCTTGTGGTACTTCGACGCGCCCTTCTTGAACTCGTCGCCGCCGGGATCGACAGCCTCCCAGATTTCGTTGGACTCGAGCGCCCACATCATCGTGGTCGCCCACACCGTGTAGTTGTCGCGGATGTACTGCGGGTACTGCGTCGATACCGGCGCCGCGATGCCGGAATACTCGCCCATCTCCTTCGTCATGACCTCCCGTTACTAGGAGATTCTCCACGAGGCTCTGATACCAATTGTTGGCCCAGACCCGGCAGTACTCTCGCCGATCTGATACCAAACACAGCCCCACTACACCGAGTACTTTCCGGCGTAGCCGACGAAGACGATCCTGCGAGAGACGCACGTGTACACCAGTACTTCCGCTGTCACGTACGTATACTGAAGCTAGACACGATTGTAGAATCGATTCAGCTAGCACTACTTCACGTAACGCAACGCAGCAAATAGATTGGATCACCAAAGGGCCATATCGGTCCTTGTGCCTCTTCTATTGATTCAACTCACGGTGGTGCTTACAAGGGGCATACACGCATATATATATGCTAGGCAATGAGCTGATGCTAACCGATTAGGATTAGAACTCTACTCCTACCCGGACTACTACATCAGACACACATACGTATACTACACTTATACGGTTGTGTGGTGTACGGAGTGCTTATTCCTAACACAATGCTGTAGGTAGCCCCTTGGTGAATATATCTGCATAGTGAGAGCTGGAGGGTACATGAAGAACACGGACAGCTCCAATGGCCACCTTCTCCCGCACAAAGTGTATGTCCAGCTCAATGTGCTTTGTCCTGCGATGCTGAACCGGGTTGGCTAATAGATATACTGCACTGACATTGTCGCAATAAACAATAGTAGCAGTGTGCACTGGACGACGAAGCTCCTGGAGAAGATGGCGCAGCCAACAGGTTTCAGCAACGGCAGAGGCGACGCCACGGTATTCAGCCTCAGCACTCGAACGTGAAACCGTGGGTTGCCGGCGAGAGGACGAAGACACCAAGTTATCACCCAAATATACACAAAACCCTGAAGTAGACCGTCGTGTATCCGGGCATCTAGCCCAATCGGCATCCGAGTAGGCAACCATTTGGTGTGAGGAAGTGGAGTGAAGGACAAGACCAAGATCGATGGTGCCCTTTAGGTATCGAAGAATGCGTTTAATTAGTTGGAAGTGAGAATCACGGGGATCATGCATATGTAGGCAAATTTGTTGGACAGCATAGGAAATTTCTGGTCGAGTGAGAGTAATATATTGAAGAGCCCCGGCAAGGCTGCGATAGCGGAAAGGATCGGAAAAGGGTTGGCCGCTAGAGGCAGCGAGTTTAGGTTTAGTGTCGATGGGAGTAGAGGAGGGTTGGCAATCACGCATTCCGGCGCGAGATAAGATGTCTAGTATGTATTGACGTTGGGAGAGATGTAGGGTGGTGGGAGTTCGAGTGACGGAAATGCTAGAAAGTGATGTAGGGGCCCTAGGTCTTTCATGGCAAAGGCAGAGCCAAGAGTGGCGATGATATGACGAAGGAGAGGGGTGGAAGAAGCAGTGAGAATAATGTCGTCGATGTGTAGAAGTAGATAGGCTGTGCCGTGTGTGTGATGATATGTAAAGAGAGAAGCATTGGATTTTGAGGCAACAAAGCCGATTGTTCGCGCATGGGAAGCGAAACGCTGGAACCGGGCGCGCGGAGCCTGCTTCAGGCCATAGAGTGATTTTTGAAGACGACAGACATGGGTTGGAAAACCTGGATTGAGAAACCCAGAGGGTTGTTGGCTATAGACTTCTTCGGTAAGATCGCCATGAAGAAAGGTATTTTTGACATCGAGTTGATGGACTGGCCATTGTTGGGAGATAGCTAGAGAAAGAACGACACGAATGGTGGCGGGTTTCACTACGGGGCTAAAGGTCTCGTCAAAATCGACTCCGGGCTGTTGGATGAAACCTCGGACTACCCAGCACTTTATGGCGAGCGAGTGAGCCATCCGCATTATGCTTGTGGCGAAAAATCCATTTGCCGGAGACGATGTTGGCACCTGGAGGAGGGGGTACTAGGGACCATGTGTTGTTGTGCATGAGGGCATCATATTCTTCCTGCATAGCCTGACGCCAGGCAGGATCACGGAGGGCAATGAGATAGTTATGCGGAATGGGAGAGGAGTGAGTGACAGAGAGGTTGAGTTTGTCTATGGGTGGTGGAAGGCTGCCGGTGGAGCTGCGTGTGCGGTGAGGGACTGGAGGGTTGGGAGGCGGGGCAGTGGGTCGGGGCTGGCAGGGGCGTCGAGTGTAAACGAGGAGGGGCTTAGGAGGTGGATGGGTGTCCGCAGCCCGGTGTGTGTCGTCCCGGGCAGGAGAGGGAGCATCCAAAGACGAGTCGGCGGCGTCGACAGAAGGGCCGGGCGGGACATTGGTGGCTGCGGTTAATGGTGGAGGCGTTGGATCTATGGTAGGCTGACGGTACGCTAGGTGGTGGTGAAGAAAGTCGTGAAGGAGATATGCCCTAGAGGCAATAATAAAGTGGTTATTATTTATATCTTTATGTTTATGATAAATGTTTATATATCATGCTAGAATTGTATTAACCGAAACATTAGTACATGTGTGATATGTAGACAACAAGAAGTCCCTAGTATGCCTCTTAAACTAGCTTGTTGATTAATGGATGATTAGTTTCATAATCATGAACATTGGATGTTATTAATAACAAGGTTATATCATTATATGAATGATGTAATGGACACACCCAATTAAGCGTAGCATAAGATCTCGTCATTAAGTTATTTGCTATAAGCTTTCGATTCATAGTTACCTAGTCCTTATGACCATGAGATCATGTAAATCACTTATACCGGAAAGGTACTTTGATTACATCAAACACCACTCTGCGTAAATGGGTGGCTATAAAGGTGGGATTAAGTATCCGGAAAGTATGAGTTGAGGCATATGGATCAATAGTGGGATTTGTCCATCCCGATGACGGATAGATATACTCTGGGCCCTCTCGGTGGAATGTCGTCTAATGTCTTGCAAGCATATGAATGAGTTCATAAGAGACCACATACCACGGTACGAGTAAAGAGTACTTGTCGGGAGACGAGGTTGAACAAGGTATAGAGTGATACCGAAGATCAAACCTCGGACAAGTAAAATATCGCGAGACAAAGGGAATTGGTAATGTATGTGAATGGTTCATTCGATCACTAAAGTCATCGTTGAATATGTGGGAGCCATTATGGATCTCCGGATCCCGCTATTGGTTATTGGTCGAGTGAGTACTCAACCATGTCCGCATAGTTCTCGAACCGTAGGGTGACACACTTAAAGTTGGATGTTGAAATGGTAGTTCTTGAATATGGAATGAAGTTGGAATATTTGTTCGGAGTCCGGATGTGATCCCGGACATCACGAGGAGTTCGGAATGGTCCGGAGAATAAGATTCATATATAGGATGTCATTTTATGTGAATAAAATGTCGCGGAAGGTTCTATGGAAGGTTCTAGAAGGTTCTAGAAAAGTCCGGAAGAAACCACCAAGGAAGGTGGAGTCCACAAGGGACTCCACCTCCATGGCCGGCCAGCCCTAGTGGGGGTGGAGTCCCAAGTGGACTCCACCATAGGGGGCCGGCCACCCCCACATGGGAGGTGGGAATCCCACCTTTGGGTGGGAGTCCTAGTTGGGCTAGGTTTGCCCCCTCCTATGGAAGGTTTTGGTTTCGGGTCTTATTCGAAGACTTGGACACCAACACTTGGGATCCACCTATATAATGAGGGGCCAAGGGAGGGGGCCGGCCACCCCAAGACCACAAGCTGGCCGCCCCCCATAGAGTGGCCGGCCACCCCTCCCAAACCCTAGCTTTGCTCCTCCACTTCATATTGCCCGGTTTGCTTAGCGAAGCTCCGCCGGACTTCTACACCGCCACCGACACCACGCCGTCGTGCTGTCGGATTCAAGAGGAGCTACTACTTCCGCTGCCCGGCTGGAACGGGAGGTGGACGTCGTCTTCATCAACAACCGAACGTGTGACCAGAGTACGGAGGTGCTGCCCGTTCGTGGCGCCGGAACCGATCGTGATCAAGATCTTCTACGCGCTTTTGCAAGCGGCAAGTGAACGTCTACCGCAGCAACAAGAGCCTCATCTTGTAGGCTTTGGAATCTCTTCAAGGGTGAGACTCGATACCCCCTCGTTGCTACCGTCTTCTAGATTGCATCTTGGCTTGGATTGCGTGTTCGCGGTAGGAAAATTTTTGTTTTCTATGCAACGTTATCCTACGGTGGTATCGAGCCGTGTCTATGCATAGATGGTTGCACGAGTAGAACACAATGGTTTGTGGGCGTTGATGCTCTTGTTATCTTTAGTTGAGTACTTTGCATCTTTATGGCATAGTGGGATGAAGCGGCTCGGACTAACTTTACATGACCGCGTTCATGAGACTTGTTCCTCGTTCGACATGCAACTTGTATTGCATAAGAGGCTTTGCGGGTGTCTGTCTCTCCTACTATAGTAAAGATTCAATTTACTCTTCTATTGACAACATTAGTATCAACGTTGTGGTTCATGTTCGTAGGTAGATTAGATCTATATCGAAAAACCCTAAACCACGTAAAATATGCAAACCAAATTAGAGAGCGTCTAACTTGTTTTTGCAGGGTTTGGTGATGTGATATGGCCATAATGTGATGATGAATATGTATGAGATGATCATTATTGTATTGTGGCAACCGGCGAGAGCCTTATGGTTGTCTTTAAATTTCATGTTGAGTAGTATTTCAAAGTAGTTGTAATAGTTGCTACATGGAGGACAATCATGAAGACGGCGCCATTGACCTTGGTGCTTCGCCGACGATGATGGAGTTCATGCCCGAAGATGATGGAGATCATGTCCGTGCTTTGGAGATGAAGATCAAAGGCGCAAAGACAAAAGGGCCATATCATATCACATATGAACTGCATGTGATGTTAATCCTTTTATGCATCTTATTTTGCTTAGATCGCGACGGTAGCATTATAAGATGATCCCTCACTAAAATCTCAAGATAATAAAGTGTTCATCCTTAGTAGCACCGTTATCAAGTCTTGTCGTTTCGAAGCATCTCGTGATGATCGGGTGTGATAGATTCAATAAGTACATACAACGGGTGCAAGACAGTTTTGCACATGCGGATACTAAGGTGGCCTTGACGAGCCTAGCATGTACGGACATGGTCTCGGAACACATGATACCGAAAGGTAGAGCATGAATCATATGGTTGATATGATGAACACTTTGAGTGTTCGCCAATGAAATCACACCTTTTCTCGTGATGATCGGGTTTAGGTGCGGTGGATTTGGTTCGTGTGATCACTAAGACAATGCGAGGGATATTGTTTTGAGTGGGAGTTCATCTAGATTTTTAATTATGTAGAATTAAAATTTGAACTCAATTTGTCATAAACTTAGTCTAAACTATTGCAAATATATGTTGTAGAGATGGCGTCCCCAATCAATTTTAACCGAGTTCCTAGAGAAAGAAAAACTTAAGAGCAACGGTAGCAACTTCACCGACTGGTTCCGTCATGTGAGGATCTTCCTCTCCGGCGGAAATCTGCAATATGTGCTTGATGCACCGCTAGGTGACCCTCCTGCGAAACTGAAACCGATGAAGTAAAAGCTGTTTACGCGACTCGGAAAACTCGGTACTCTCAAGTTCGGTGTGCCATCTTATGCGATCTGGAATCCGATCTTCAAAAACGTTTTGAGCACCACGATCCTCATGAGTTGATGAAAGAGTTGAAGACTATTTTTGAGACTCATGCGGCCGTGGAATGCTATGAAGCATCGAAACAATTTTTCAGTTGTATGATGGAAGAAGGCAGCTCCGTTAGTGAGCACATGCTCGCCATGACCGGGCATGCGAAGAAACTCGGTGACTTGGGAATAGTGATTCCTAATAGGTCAGGGATTAATCGTGTCCTTCAATCACTGCCACCAAGTTACAAGAACTTTGTGATGAACTACAATATGCAGAACATGAACAAAGAGTTACTTGAACTCTTTGGCATGCTAAAAGCTGCTGAGATTGAGATCAAGAAAGAGCACCAAGTGTTGATGGTCAACAAGACCACCAGTTTCAAGAAACGGGGCAAGTCTAAGGGAAAATTCAAGAAGGGTGGCAAGAAAGCTGCCACGCCTCCTGTGAAACCTAAGAACGGCCCTAAGCCTGATGCTTGAGTGCTATTACTGCAAGGAGAAGGGACACTTGGAAGCGTAATTGCTCCAAGTATCCGGCTGATCCGAAGAGCGGCCTTGTCAAGAAGAAGAAAGAAGGTATATATGATATACATGTTATAGATGTTCATTTCACTGGTTCTCGTTCTAGTACCTGGGTATTTGATACTTGGTTCGGTTGCTCATATTTGTAACTCGAAACAGGAACTAAAGAATAAACGACAAGCTGCTGAAGGATGAAGTGACGATGCGCGTTGGAAACGGATCCAAGGTCAATGTGATCGCGGTCGGCACACTTCCTCTACATCTACCTTCGGGATTAGTTTTAAGCCTAAATAATTGTTATTATGTACTGCGTTGAGCATGAACATTATATCTGGATCTTGTTTAATGCAAGACGGTTATTCATTCAAGTCCGAGAATAATGGTTGTTCTATTTTTATGAATAATATCTTTTATGGTCGAGCACCACAAAAGAATGGCTTATTTACGTTAGATCTCGATAGTAGTGATACGCATATACATAACATTGATGCTAAGCGAATTAAATTGAATGATAATTCTACTTATATGTGGTACTTGTCGTCTTGGTCATATTGGAGTGAAACGCATGAAGAAACTCCATACTGATGGATTACTAGAATCACTTGACTTTGAGTCACTTGATAGATGCGAAGCATGTCCGATGGGAAAAATGACTAAGACTCCATTTTACGGTATGATGGAGCGAGCTACTGACTTATTGGAAATCATACATACCGATGTGTGCGGACCAATGAGCGTAGCATCGCGCGGTGGTTATCGTTATGTTCTAACCTTCACGGATGATGCGAGTAGATATGGGTATATCTATTTCATGAAACATAAATCCGAAACTTTCGAGAAGTTTAAGGAATTCCAAAGTGAAGTAGAAAATCAACGTAACAAGAAGATTAAAATTCTACGATCTGATCGTGGAGGTGAATATCCGAGTTATGAGTTTGGCATGCATTTAAAGAAATGCGGAATACTTTCACAATTGACACCACCGGGAACACCACAACGAAACGGTGTGTCCGAACGTCGTAATCGAACTCTCTTAGATATGGTTCGTTCTATGATGTCTCTTATCGATTTGCCGTTATCTTTTTGGAGTTATGCATTAGAGACAGCCGCATTCACTTTAAATAGAGCACCATCAAAATCCGTAGAAACGACACCGTATGAATTATGGTTTAATAAGAAACCTAAGGCTGTCGTTCACGAAAGTTTGGGGTTGCGAAGCCTATGTAAAAAAGTTACAACCGGACAAGCTAGAACCCAAAGCGGAGAAATGCGTCTTCATAGGATACCCTAAGGAAACTATAGGGTACACTTTCTATCACGGATCCGAAGGCAAAATCTTTGTTGCTAAGAACGGAACCTTTCTTGAGAAAGAATTTCTCACTAAAGAAGTGACTTGGAAGAAAAGTAGAACTCGATGAGATTGATGAATCTATACTCGTTGATCGGAGTAGCGCGATGCCGGAAGTTGTACCTGTACCGCCTACACCGGCAACGAGAGGAAGCAAATGATAATGATCATGAAACTTCGAACGAGGAAACTGCTGAACCTCGCGGATCGACAAGGGAACGTACCACTCCTGATTGGTTTGATCCTTGTCTAAATGTCATGATTGTGGATAACAATGATGAGGACCACTGCGACGTATGAAGAAGCGATGATGAGCCCAGATTCCAACAAATGGCAAGAAGCCATGAAATCCGAAATGGGATCCATGTATGATAACAAAGTATGGACTTTGGTAGACTTACACGAGAGCCGAAAGGCTGTCGAGAATAAATGGATCTTCAAGAGAAAAACAGATGCTGATGGTAATATTACTGTCTATAAAGCTCGACTTGTCGCAAAGGGTTTCCGACAAATTCAAGGAGTTGACTACGATGAGACTTTCTCACCGGTAGCGAAGCTAAAATCTGTGAGGATTTTGTTAGCAATAGCTGCATTTTTCGATTATGAGATTTGGCGAGATGGATGTCAAAACGGCATTCCTTAATGGAGACATTGAGGAAGAGTTGTATATGGTACAACCCAAAGGTTTTGTCGATCCTAAAAATGCTGACAAAGTATGCAAACTTCAGCGTTCAATCTATGGACTGAAGCAAGCATCAAGAAGTTGGAACCGACGCTTTGATAAGGTGATCAAAGACTTCGGGTTTATACAGTGTCATGGAGAGGCCTGTATTTACAAGAAAGTGAGTGGGAGCTCTGTAGCATTCCCGATATTATATGTAGATGACATATTATTGATCGGGAATGATATAGAACTATTAAGCAGTGTTAAGGGTTATTTGAATAATAGTTTTTCAATGAAAGACCTTGGTGAAGCATCATATATATTAGGCATCAAGATTTATAGAGATAGATCAAGACGCCTAATAGGGCTATCACGAGTACATATCTGGACAAGATTCTAAAGAAATTTAGAATGGACGAAAGTAAGAAAGGGTTCTTACCTATGTTACCGGGCAAGGTATTGAGTAAGACTCAAGGACCGGCTACGGCAGAAGAAAGAGAAAAGATGAATAATATCCCCTATGCCTCGGCGATAGGATCTATCATGTATGCCATGCTATGTACTAGACCGGATATAGCACATGCTGTTAGTTTGACTAGCGAGATATCAAAGTGATCCGGGAATGGAACAACTGGACAGCGGTCAAGAATATCCTGAAGTACTTGAAAAGAACTAAGGATATGTTTCTTTGTTATGGAGGTGACCAAGAGCTCGTTGTAAACGGTTACACCGATGCAAGTTGGAACAATGATCCTGATGACTCTAAGTCACAATGCAGGTACGTGTTTATATTGAATGGTGCTGCGATAAGCTGGGCAAGCTCGAAGCGGTGCACGGTGGCGAAGTCTTCAACGGAATCGAGTACATAGCGGCTTCGGAGGCTTCATCGAAGCGGTATGGATGAAGAGGTTCATTGTAGAGCTCGGTGTGGTTCCTAGTGCATTGGACCCATTAATCATTTCTTGTGATAACATGGGTGCCATCGCCAATGCACAAGAACCAAGGTCACACAAGAGGCTGAAGCATATCAAGCTGCGTTACCACTCGATTCGCGAGTACATCGAAGATGGAGAAGTAAAGATTTGCAAAGTACACACCGATCCGAATGTAGCGGATCCGTTGACTAAAGCTCTCCCTAGGGCAAAGCATGACCAACACCGGAATGCCATGGGTGTTAGGTATATTACTATGTAATCTAGATTATTGACTCTAGTGCAAGTGGGAGGCTGAAGGAGATATGCCCTAGAGGCAATAATAAAGTGGTTATTATTTATATCTTTATGTTTATGATAAATGTTTATATATCATGCTAGAATTGTATTAACCGAAACATTAGTACATGTGTGATATGTAGACAACAAGAAGTCCCTAGTATGCCTCTTAAACTAGCTTGTTGATTAATGGATGATTAGTTTCATAATCATGAACATTGGATGTT
Organism: Lolium rigidum; assembly: GCF_022539505.1. Lineage (NCBI taxonomy): Eukaryota > Viridiplantae > Streptophyta > Magnoliopsida > Poales > Poaceae > Lolium > Lolium rigidum. Next base: position 257,634,394 of record NC_061508.1, on the reverse strand, counting down.
ATTAATAACAAGGTTATATCATTATATGAATGATGTAATGGACACACCCAATTAAGCGTAGCATAAGATCTCGTCATTAAGTTATTTGCTATAAGCTTTCGATTCATAGTTACCTAGTCCTTATGACCATGAGATCATGTAAATCACTTATACCGGAAAGGTACTTTGATTACATCAAACACCACTTGCGTAAATGGGTGGCTATAAAGGTGGGATTAAGTATCCGGAAAGTATGAGTTGAGGCATATGGATCAATAGTGGGATTTGTCCATCCCGATGACGGATAGATATACTCTGGGCCCTCTCGGTGGAATGTCGTCTAATGTCTTGCAAGCATATGAATGAGTTCATAAGAGACCACATACCACGGTACGAGTAAAGAGTACTTGTCGGGAGACGAGGTTGAACAAGGTATAGAGTGATACCGAAGATCAAACCTCGGACAAGTAAAATATCGCGAGACAAAGGGAATTGGTAATGTATGTGAATGGTTCATTCGATCACTAAAGTCATCGTTGAATATGTGGGAGCCATTATGGATCTCCGGATCCCGCTATTGGTTATTGGTCGAGTGAGTACTCAACCATGTCCGCATAGTTCTCGAACCGTAGGGTGACACACTTAAAGTTGGATGTTGAAATGGTAGTTCTTGAATATGGAATGAAGTTGGAATATTTGTTCGGAGTCCCGGATGTGATCCCGGACATCACGAGGAGTTCGGAATGGTCCGGAGAATAAGATTCATATATAGGATGTCATTTTATGTGAATAAAATGTCGCGGAAGGTTCTATGGAAGGTTCTAGAAGGTTCTAGAAAAGTCCGGAAGAAACCACCAAGGAAGGTGGAGTCCACAAGGGACTCCACCTCCATGGCCGGCCAGCCCTAGTGGGGGTGGAGTCCCAAGTGGACTCCACCATAGGGGGCCGGCCACCCCCACATGGGAGGTGGGAATCCCACCTTTGGGTGGGAGTCCTAGTTGGGCTAGGTTTGCCCCCTCCTATGGAAGGTTTTGGTTTCGGGTCTTATTCGAAGACTTGGACACCAACACTTGGGATCCACCTATATAATGAGGGGCCAAGGGAGGGGCCGGCCACCCCAAGACCACAAGCTGGCCGCCCCCATAGAGTGGCCGGCCACCCCTCCCAAACCCTAGCTTTGCTCCTCCACTTCATATTGCCCGGTTTGCTTAGCGAAGCTCCGCCGGACTTCTACACCGCCACCGACACCACGCCGTCGTGCTTGTCGGATTCAAGAGGAGCTACTACTTCCGCTGCCCGCTGGAACGGGAGGTGGACGTCGTCTTCATCAACAACCGAACGTGTGACCGAGTACGGAGGTGCTGCCCGTTCGTGGCGCCGGAACCGATCGTGATCAAGATCTTCTACGCGCTTTTGCAAGCGGCAAGTGAACGTCTACCGCAGCAACAAGAGCCTCATCTTGTAGGCTTTGGAATCTCTTCAAGGGTGAGACTCGATACCCCCTCGTTGCTACCGTCTTCTAGATTGCATCTTGGCTTGGATTGCGTGTTCGCGGTAGGAAAATTTTTGTTTTCTATGCAACGTTATCCTACAAGTCGGTGTTATTTGGAGGGGTGGAGTCGGTGGTTGGGGTGGAGTAGGGAAATGTGTGTTCCTCGAAGGTGACGTGTCTAGATATGATTATTTTGTGGGTAGTGAGATCGAGACAGCGATAGCCACGATGCTGAGAAGGGTATCCAAGGAAGACACATTGCGTGGCTCTAGGGGAAAGTTTGTTTTTGGTGGTGGAGAAGGTGTTGACATAACAGAGGCAGCCGAAAACGCGGAGATCTTGGTAGCGCGGTGTGCGGCCGTATAAAGAGAAATATGGTGTAGTTTGCGGTTGGGAGGAGGTGGGACGAATGTTGATGAGATAAGTGGCGGTATGGAGCGCCTCAGCCCAGAAGGATGGTGGCAGCGATGCTTGGAAGAGGAGGGTACGAATGACGTTGTTGGTGGTGCGAATGGCGCGCTTGGCCTTGCCATTTTGCTGGGATGTATATGGACATGAGAATCGGTAGATGATGCCATGGGTAGTGCAGAAGGTGTGTAGGTTGGAGTTATCAAATTCTTTTCCGTTGTCGCATTGGATGGATAGAATAGGCAGTTGAAATTGGGTGGTGATGAGAGCATGAAAGGCGACAAAGGTAGCATACACTTCAGATTTTTTGCGTAAGGGAAAACTCCAGAAATATTGTGTGAAATCATCGAATATAATAAGATAGTAGCAATAGCCAGAAGTGCTAAGGATAGGTGAAGTCCACAAATCACAATGCAAACGTTCGAAAGGTCGAAAAGTTCTAGATGTCGAAGAATAAAAGGGTTTCCTAACATTTTTCCTTAGTTGGCAAGCATGACACAGGGTTGTGCTTGGTTTATTATGGCAGGTATGTGGAGCAAGGCGCGACATGGTGGAGCTTCCGGGGTGGCCGAGGCGACGGTGCCAAAGGTCGGGGTGTTGGTGGAGGACGAAGGCGGCATGATGAAGAGCTTGGCACATGGAGTAGAACGGACCGGAGCTATTGCATCGAAGCATCACGGTCCCGGTGAGAAGATCCTTCACAGAGAAACCATAAGGGTCAAATTGAATGGAACAATGGTTATCGATAGTGAATTGCCGAACAGAAATCAGGTTTTTAATAATGTTGGGGACAACAAGAATTTTATTTAGATAGAGAGGTTTGGTTGGGGAATAGATGGTTGTGTAGCCGGTGTGGGTGATAGGGATGGAGGAGCCATTGCCAACTGTGACAGATTGGGAGGAGCAAGGTTTGAGGGAGGATAGGTTACCGGGGTCGGATGCCATGTGGGAGGATGCTCCAGAATCCATGTACCAGTCAGCTCCAGAGAGTTGCATATTGTTCAGGGCGTTGACGAGGGCAGGATCCAAGGCCGGTTGGTTGTAGCTCGGTGGCGGTGGCGGCTGAGGACCGTAGCTGGTGGAGGGCTGCCTGTAGGCAGCATAGGCCTGCGGTGCAGGGAAGCCGGCCGGGGCGCGGACCAAGTACTCCAGGGGCAGGAGCAGACCATGGCCGAGGGGTCCAGGGCGGCTGCTGCCATGGTGCCTGTGGCTGCTGATGAAAGTTGGCACGAGTGGGTGCGCCCGTCCACGGATTGTACTGCCAGGGGGAGGGCCACGGATTGACATATTAGGAAGGAGCTAATCAAGGAAAGAACAAAGGAAGTGCAACAAAGAGAACAATTGGCACTTCATGCTTATATTCATAGGAATGAACGATAAACACAAAAAATAAGTATATAAGTTGACGCAATCCAAGGACGGCGAATCATAATGCATTACGGTGCATCATAATATTAGTAGGAGACTAGGAGTCATCCTCTTCGTGCCTCTTTGTCAGCTATTGGCCTTGGAATGGAAGACAACTTCCTATCCACTTGGATCAAAATGCTAAGTGTGGTTTCAGAACTGCAATTGCTTCTCCTGACACCATGGGCAGTGATGAAGAAACTCTACCTTTGGTGGATGCGGGAGCTGATCCCTGAAATGTCCAGTTGTATCGGTCCAAACGTTGTAGGCGACGATCAGGCACACCTGAAGAAAAGACATTCAATAATCATAGAGACAAACTGAAACAAAATCAAACCATAGCCATTGCTCACCACTCATGTGGTTGCTTCATGCAGTGTGCATTCTATGCAATCCGCGGCATTTGGTTGTTCCTTCATTTATTCTAAATCCTCATATATATAATAAATCCTTGTCATGGAATGGATTATGAGAATGCCCAACAAAGCTGATAATTAGTAAATCTCATCAGAGAAACCCACTCATTGTGAATGCATCCTATCATAATGAGTGGGTTTAATGAAGAAAGCTGATAATTAGTATATTAACTCCTATCTCCCGTGCGGCTGGCCGCTGACTCGTCTATCGTCTACCCCGAGGAGACAGTGCAAAGAAGGGGGCACAGGCAATGGCGAATCCAGAAAAAAAACTTGTAGGCTCATGGTCTGAAATATGGTGGATATTGCTCTACTGGATTCATATTTTTATCTATGCAAGCTAGAATGATGAACAAATGGAGAATTACGTTGCATCAATTCTAAGATCTAACTTCTAAGTGATGAATAAGTTCCTTCATAATTTATAAAGAATTCAAGATTGAAGACTCAGAAATTACAAGTTTTAGGGTGATTGGCATTTTTAATAACCGTCAATTTGTCCCGATCTAACGGTGGTAATTAGATGGAACCAAACTGACGGAACCAAAATTACGGGACCAGAACCAAGTTCTGTGGGACCGGAACCTCAAATATATTTTACGAATATTATAAAGGACGGACATCCTTTTAAGCAGCCAAATCATCTGATGAGATTACAAATCTTAAAGCAACAAAAAATTAATCACATATGCACACATCTCTCACCGATGCTGTCTATTTCATCATCTCCGTCTCTCATCTCTCACTTTCTGCATAATGACTGTCCCGGCAACGGAGGGGAGGGCACGGAGGGTCTCTCCCGGTGAGCCCCGGGATGGAGGGGAGTTGGCCGCGTCGGAGGGGAGTGGAAGGAGACGGAGGGGAGGGGAAGACGACGGACCGATCTGTCCCGGCGACAGAGTGAAGCTGCTGAGGAGGCATCCACGGAGGGCCTCTCCTGGCGATCTCCGCGATGGAGAGCAGGGACTACGGAGGGACTCGCGGGGTGGAGGGGGCGTCGACGGAGGGAAGCGGCCGAGGCGCCCGGCAAAGGGAGGAACGGCGGTTGCGGCGTCTGACATGGCCGGCGAGGGGAGGAAAGGTGGCGGCGGTGGCTGAATTTCGGCCGCCGAAGCTAGGCGAGGAAGGAGGAGTGGGCGGCGGCCGCGGCGGCTCAACTTCACATATCATGTAAGTATGTCCTCTTCTCTCGCTGAAGCTCTTCCTGGCTAGCACGCTGTACTGCTACCGCGTCCGCTTGCAGTAGGCGATGGCGCTCCAGTGTTGTTAATTAGTTTTTCTTCTATTCTCAATTTTTTTTAGCTTTTCTTCTTGAATTGATCATAATCACATGTTTATGTGTTACACGTGCTGTCAAGGATTGAGTTGAGCTAACAAATCAAATTACATCATAATTTGGAAGATCTAATTCCTGAAAGTATTTTGGAATTGACGTTCTCCAATGACAAATTCAAAACCATTGCTAACAGTAGAAACTAACTACCCATGTCGAGCCACATTTACTGAAACTGATGGTGCTACAGACATAAGACAGTTAGCTTTGACAGGAAAACTCATGGGCAATACGCCACAAAGTTATTTTCATCTTGCTTGGGGCTTTAACACTCCACATTTATTTTCAATATTTTTCTCCAAAAACTGAATCTGATGACATCCCACACCGAGTCCTGCTTCGGAAAACAGCAAAGGATTAGTTACAAGCCAAGTCAAGTTGTAGGCAGACTTCACCATGAAAACACCGAACTTGTTATGAGGCCAAGGTGCAAAATCATCCAAATCACTTTAGCTAAAGGAACCTGTAAGATCAGCTGTGATTGCAGCAAATAGCTTACTATGCTTATATCAATTAGCTGGACATCGTATCTGCCTGTAGGCACTTAGAACTTGTACGTGGGTAACTTAACTTGACACAGTATTTAGAACTAGGGTTGCATGGTTTTTCCATAAGCCCGTGGCGTCTGCTCCGGTACAACCCCCCCCCCCCCCAAACTCCCTCAAACTCAGTTTGGGCTTAAGCGGGCTCAAACACAAGAACGGCTAAGATCGCTCGATACCCCTTCGTTATTAGTATAAAACTAGATTTAGATGTGCGCCTTGGCGCACGACCCCGTGGAGCTAATGCCAATGTTTATCTCTCATAACAGTAATAAAAGGAGCTACCAATATAATACCATTCAACGGTTTTTGTATTGAAATTCCAAACATATAAGATTCGGTGCAAAATATTATGAAGATTAGATCCCAGGCGTAATGAGGAAACAATCAATATAAAGTGGACCACTTCAGTATCAGATAGCAGTTTGTACATACCCCTTGGCACATTCCAAAATTATAAGTACTTTTTAAAAGGTTGTATTGAACAACTATAGAAATCGATCATAGGCGCACATGGAAATATTGCATGGTATCCTTGCATTCATTCTCGACATACATCATACCCGCTCCTCCCGTAAAACTTGTGCCAATGTTCATTTTATATACATTTGTGAACATCGATAATAAGCAAGAACTAAATAAAGAGTGAATAATTATGCATTTTGTTTAACTGGGTACAGGGAAGAATTATCAGTTTACGAAGAGGAGCTAGAGACGAATTATCAGCTAACGAAGAGAGCAACAGAACACAACATATCATGTATCTTGCGGTCTTGCATCAGCCCATCGCTTTTCCTGGATAGTCCTCGACGTAGCAAATTTCTCAACTTTGTTCTTATGCTGATAGTACTTAGCGATCAGGACAAAAGGACAAAAGTATGTTGCCAGTTTGGCCAACAGAACAATAAGATATTACATTTTGACCTCTAATACTTAACAACATTAGATATTGAGGTTTAATTTGGGACATAAGCGGGGCAAACCTGATGCAAACCAGCGGGGTTCCCTAATAGTACTAATTGTAACTAAGCCACTATCCATATGCCAAAACCTAAACATGGGACAATATTCATTTTTTCTGTGAAACTTTAGCACCTAGATTATTCACATAGCATGTACCGTACATAAAATTTACATCTGGAAAGATCAGACGACCATTCCTTCTTCCTCGTAGCCATGCCATTATATCAAATAGAAGTCTGAAGGTGCCAACACCAGCATCCATAAAACAAATGGTGTTGGGCAGTGGTTTATGAAAACATAGCACATAAAAATGTGAGGGTAGAAAACTCGTTTCTGTGAAAAGTATAAGCACCCAAAAAAATCTGAAGAGATCTAAAAAAAAGTATAAGCACCCAAATAAAACGTTAAACAATCCAATATAACATGTTAACACTACACCATTGTGATAGAGCCTACAATTCTGAAAATTAAGTTGCAAGTATTGTCTGCATCGATCCTAATAGATACTAGAAATTAATAGGAAACCAAAGGATGGAATGGTCTCCACTTTGCATCAACGGGTAATGAGAAGAATCACACATTCAAGATCCACAACAAAAACTATACATGCTTCGTTTCCTAATGGATAAACAATGAATGAACACATTGTTCCCCATCTTAGTTTCCACCATGATGTGATATAAAAACTTTCAGAAAACATGCAGTGATTCAGAGAGAGAGAGAGAGAGAGAGAGAGCCGAGAACTTATATGCACAACTTGCTCCCAGAAAAAAAAGTCTGCACAACATACCAAGTGCCCAATTCTCTCTATCCAACAGAAGTTGTGGAAGATATTCTTAAATCCTTTTCTGAATCTATACGTAAACCATGTTGAAAATATTTTAGACCCTTTTCTAGGTCTAGGGATAACCCATATAGATATGTAATCAACAAAAGCTCGCTCGAGAATAAGATAGCACAATAATCTAAGTGATAGGTTTGTTGATATCACATTTGAGCTATGAGGCCATGAGAGGTGCTTTAACAGAGAAGAGAGAATGTGTATGGAATCTAAAATTTATAATAATTTAGCATGGATTATCCTTTATTATCTTATTTGCATCCTCAAAACTGTCCATACGACTTCTACACAGCTAAGACTCCCATAGGCAGGACAAGGGCGGTGAATTGATGGGTAGAATGTGATGGTGGCCACTATTTTACCTACTCGGCCATGTGAGTAGGTCTCGTACTTATGGTTGGGCTTCATCATCGCATCAAGGATGAAATTTTTTAGAATCTCAACAACCTGCATGATACAGGTGTGAATCTTATGAGAATGCCAGCACATATATGCGAATGAAATTTGAAAGAGAAGTCTACGGCAGCACCAACATGCAAGATAAAATACAGAGAGATTCAAAATAACAACCGGCGAAGAAATTCTCACATTAGACATACTATAGCTTGAAATATCAATAGAAGAGCTTAACCTTCTGTGTTTCCGGATTATGAGCAAACTGGCCCCCCAAGTGAATATTTGATGAAATCAGATCTTAAAGCTTACCAAGAATGTGCAAGAGAATAATTAATTAAGCAGAAATCTGCACTATATATAGGCGTCCAACACGCATTGAATCATGGAAGCTGGTAGTTTTCCTAGTCAAGACAAATAAAATAATACATGATTATTAAGATTACAATAGATAATTCAATACTGTAAAGCAACCATTTTGTATGTACTTACACAATACATAAGATCAGTTATGTTTGTAATAAGCCACGAGTAAATACAAACCCACTATGTGAGTTCAGAGGACAAAAATACAGATACTTCCTTGTAATCTGCATATTCTGGTAGAAAAGGTAGCAAATGCAAAGAAGGATTTTACCTCAAACTCATGTCCATCAATTGGCAGCAAGATCAGAGTCCACAATATGTGATGCATGGTCCAAACAACAGTAACCTGCATGCCGCAGTACACTTATCATCATGCTTTATGATAGATCAATGGCTCTAAATTGAACCTGAAAAGAAGAAGTGCATATATAAGCCATCAAACAAACTATTTTACTGATAATACGACGTACTACAAAACAATGATAAAATATATTCATGCTCTGTAGTATAAAAAACACCAGGGGCTAGAGGGAACCAATTGATAGGTGTGGAGGTTACTGGTCCTGTGCGCGGCATGGAACGTTTCCGATGGCCATTTTTCATTATAGGAAAAGCTATGCATATCTTCATGTAGACAATAAAACCTCTTTTTTGTCACAACTCTCTCCACAGGATAAGAAAATATTATTTTATTCATTAAAATCACAAATAACCAAACTTTGCAAGAGGATAAAACTGTGGACAATCACTTCCTGTTGCAAACATGTGAAGAAAAAGGGCTCACCTTGCTGATGTAACCATAGATCCATAAGGATGAACGTTTCCATGCCTCATAAGCATATCATCGAACAGTTTGCCCGCAACAATATATCTACATCAGAACGCACACATACACATAAAAAAGGAGAGCGGCTTGTGATAAATTAGAGACAAAAGGAGCATCAGCACTTCCATGAGAGAGAGGACCAAGCAACAACTCATCTAGCAAGGCAGAGGAAGCGGCGAGAGGACCCGAAGGATGGCGGCGATGGCGCCTTGGATGGCCTCTGGCAGCCAACACTCCTCCCCTGCACCAGGACGATGGCGGCAACGACCAGGTCCATGGCAAAAGCGCCATGGTTGGGAGAGGATGCATGAAGGGAGGAAACTTGGCGTGGGAGGAGGAGGGCATGGAGATTGGAACATGATAAATTATTCACAACATACATGTTTTGGCGTTGATCTTTGCTCCTTTCACATGGTTTGAGCAGCAATAGCTTCATGCTCATCTCCACCTCTGCATAAAAAATATGTAAGTAGTTAGTAGTAGTTAGTAGTGAGATCTACCTAGAACATGCATAATAGAAAAGATGATTATTAAAACATATGTAAGTAGCAGAATCATATCGAGAAATATATTGCTCCACGTGCTAATTTACAGAGCTAATAAAGCATACATATATATATTTATATTTATATATTTATATATTAGATATACTATATTTATATAATCTTGGGAAGGGGAAGAAATCACATGCTATCTGCAATTGGAACATCAATATTCAGTAACTTTAGTGTGGCCATGTTCAATTTTTCAGTTATAGTTCTTTCACTGCCATCCCACGAAAAAGGAAAATAAGATCAAAATAAAAAGAGACCAGCCTGATCTCCTACGGCCATACCTTGCCAGCACCTCGCCATAATGGTGTGTGCAGCCACTTGCACACTACAAAAAATGTAACCAAAATGATTCAGTACTTACATAAGAAGCATTGCATCTCAAAATTAGTTGGAATATAAAAGAAGAAATGCATGGAAAAATCAATTAGCTGGCGCATGAAGATAACCTTGTAGTTCAAGATTATTCACATCCTCTCTGTTGGCTCATGGTGTTACTTCTACAATAATCTTTTGTTTTTGAACATCTGCAATGCAAGGCATGTAGCAAAGAAAAATAAAATAGTCAGTTCCCCCCAAAACAATTGCACAAATCAACGAAACAAACAAATCCAAAACTGGATTTGGTCCACGGGAGCATATGTTGACAGGACATTAATGTACACCCAGATACGGAAGTAAACATTGTAATTTTAGCCTAAAGCAGAATTAAACACGAGACAACATGCATCTAAATAACGCAAATAAACTGGAAAACTGAATCACTTGGGAGAGTATACCTGAACTTACATCTAAATGATGTGGAAAACCTTATGCATGTCGATCTATATTTCTCCAGGGGGTAGCATCAATCCTAGCCGTAAAACACCATGAAAAAATAGCGTGCAGTACCATATAATCCTAATGTAACACATGAGAAACCTAGAACACACCAAAAAAAGGAGGAGCAAAAAGTCGTATCAGATACGTTATTGCAAGGTATCATATACGACTAAAATAGAAGACCGAGAAATCCAGAAGAAACGTTATACAGATTTCAAAATAATAAATGTCAACAATGTGAATCGGAAAGAAGTGCACGCCTCACTGATCCAAAACTAAAGAAAGAAGTGCACACCTCACTGATCCAAAACTAAATAAATCACAATGGTATGCATCGACATTCATTTTAGTGAGCTTCAGAAGTGTACTACAACATGATTTTTTGTACAAGCCTAGCATGGCCTTTTGTAACCCCAGAAAAAAGAGGCAAGAAACGAAAGCCAAAACCGCAAATACACAGTAAGGAGGCAGGGAATATAATTTCAGGAGAAGCACTTAAAAGTCAATATCACTATTTCAGCCAAGAAATTACTCTTATTCGGCACTATTTCAGCCAAGAACTGTTTCTATCTATTGCTTCCTTACGTGCTAGAAATTTTGAAGCAATTAATGAGATATCTTCCAGCAAATTTAATTGGCAGCTAGCCTGACCACCATCTTCCAGCCAAGAAGCACCTTGCAACAGCCACAAAACATAGCAGTTGCTTTGAACTATAAGCACTAAGAACTGAACACAACCAATAAGGTTATTGCTACAGATATGGACAAATGCTAACCCGACATGAACGGCAATTTCAAACCCACTGGTTTAGTTTCGTTGGATCAGAATGAGTAGCAAATTTAAATAGTAATATAACCTGCAAGATTAAGAGAAGATTTTCATATAAAAAAGCAGAAGAAAACATTAGTTTCACATCCATACAGTAAGCATATAAATTCATACAGCAATATTTGTTTCGTGCATGAGAGTTAAACCTACAACTAATGATTATGCACAATAGCTGTTTACTGCATCAACTATCACAAAAATTAGTAGATTCAGAAAGAAATTTGAAAAGAAAAAACTCACATATTAGCTCTAAAAAAAACCAGCCTAAAGACAAAGAGCAAGTTGAATCCAAGCCACGAATGACAATGTCATGAAATGAATAGAAGACGACAAAATGAATACCATCTCTGAACCACGCAACCAGATCCAAGCAGTAGGCTGCAGGACTTGCTTGGCTGGATGAGGCTCACATTTGGATGTATAAAGCACACCATCCAAAAAAATAATTGGAATAAAACAGTTCTGCTAGCACACAAGGCCAAACAAATAAGCAACAATAGAGACACATAGGAAGGGTGGGCGCCGTAACAAAATATGTATTTGACCAGGCAACTAAAGCAAATAATTTGCCAGGTAATGAATCTTCAGGCATCGCTCCAGCATTTGCAACAGCTATAAGCACGTTCTTGAACTTAACCCTTTAATATTGTGTACTAAAAAGACAAATAGATAGGAGTGACTCAGTAAACAGTGTTACTGATCTCACAAAACTCAAGACTATGTTCCGTGATTTGGCCATGGGAATTAAATCAGAAGCTCTGCGTGTTAACGCACTATGAGTAACTTCAGAACAAGTAATGTTAACGGATAATAATGATCGCCTTTGCAAAGAAACTATTTCCATCCATGCAACCCGAAGATACTCTCCCAAACAAAACAATAGTGAAATACAGTAGGCAATGAGCTCTGCCTAATAATATTGTATACAAAATATTTTATACGGTTTGAAAAGTTGCCTTCTAATTTATCAGCATATAGTTCACTGTGAGATGGCCTAAATACAGCTGGCGAAAATTACATGTGCTTAATTAATCACTGCATTCCAGCAGGGAAGAGCGAATAATCAAGTAAGCTGTATAATCATATAAGATTGGTCCTATTTACAAAAAATGATTCAGGGGAAGAGAGCAAACCTGTCCACTATTCCCCTAGCAATAACCAGACACAAGCACAAACCTGTACAAGAACACAGCCGCTCCAGCTTAAGAACGGCATAGCCACAGATCGAGGAAGGGGGCATGGAAAACGGGTCTCAAACCCTATGGGTATTACACAAAAAGATTAAAGGAGCATTTCAATAGGACTATAAGTCGGTTGTCCAATTCTGAAATTTGAACATAAGAACTGAGTAACAAAAAAACAATACAACAAATTGAAGTTAATTAACAAGTATGTAGGGGAAAGTAGTCCCAAAACCTGAAGTTCCGGTGCCCTATGAGCATGGGCATACCACTCTTCATACTCATTGATGTCACGCAACAGGAAATCCTTCAAGCATGGTAAGTCACTCATAAGGATGATTGGCTGTTCTGTAAAGGCAATACCTACATAGATAATTAACCTTGAGTTTGTGGAGAGCCTACCGCGGAGAGATCAACAATCTGCTTGGGTACGGTAGATCTCTAATAATTTCCTGATAGAATAACCTGCAATCAGATATCACTTGAAATGTCTTTGGAATAAAATATTATCTTTCAATGGACAACAGTAACTGGATTCCTTAACAAAACTCAACAATTAACAGAAAACATTTTAGGAAATCCATGATAAAAGATAAATACCATGTGTTCTTCCATGAGGCAAGCAACAAAAACAGCATCAGCATTAACATCTTTAACTGTGACTAAATTTGGCAGACCCTGCAATATTAAAAGTAAATAACCCGTGTTGTTCCATGAGACAAGCAACAATAACAACATCATCTTCCAATGTGACTAAATTTGGCAGGTGCTGCAATATTAAAAGAGATCAACAGTATGCCAACACAAATTCACATACAGAAATGTGCTACTTATTAAAGGGTTAGCTAACTCTGTATATACAAGTATGAAGTTTAAAACATGGTGCAAACTTGAAGAAATTACCTAACCTAAATTCATGGGGATTTTATCTCCAACATCATATAGGAGAGGGGATCTGGCGGCCAACCATCTCCCAACGACCTCCACCTTTTCCCCTCCTGACCCGCCATTGAGGAGAGTGCAGACTGGAGAGACAAAACAAAAAAACCTCAGGGAACGACCCTGCTATGCTCGTAGGGAGGAGAAAAGGTGGGGCTGAGGACGGTGGCGGACATAGGGAGTACCTGAGAGCACGAGGGAGAGATGGAGTGCAGCCGCCACCTGCCCCTCTTCCCGGCGATGGCGACGGCACGAGGTACGGTCAGCGCGCCGCCGACGAAGGCCGCAGCCGACACCCACGGCCCTGCCTCGCCGGAGCCAATGAAGACCGAGGTGAGCGCGGCCGTGCCAGCAAGAGCCGCTCGTCCTTTGCCTTGATGACCCAGATCGGGAGGGCGCGGGCGACGGCGGCTCGCCGGAGAGGAGGCCGGCGCGGTGGGGAGCTAGGGAGGCGGCCGCGACAAGCCGGAGATGGGGGCGCGGCGGCCGCGACAAGCCGGAGATGGGGGCGCGGCGGCCGCGACGAGCCGGAGATGGGGATGCGGTGGGGGGAGGCCGCGACGAGCCGGAGCCGGAGCTGGAGATGGGGATGCGGCGGCCGCGGCTCCAAGGATTGGGAGCGCTCGTTTTTGTCTCCTCGGGAGGGGATTGGGGAAGGTGAGCACGCGAGGCGATTGGCGGGCCGACGGCTAGGGTTTCCCTCCGTGGGATGCTGCCTTTTATACCCATACCGCTGAAATACCAAAAATACCCCTGCGGGGTGGAGATTCACTGGCCGATGCCAATGCGCACCGACGCAGATACCAGCCACGGTCGCTGACGTGCGGGGCCGGCAAAGGTGGGGCCCACATGCAGCCGGAGGCGGGTAACAATCAGCTGTTGCATGGGGTTAGCTAGTAGATTCTGAGCCAGGAATCAATGGCTGAGATTCGTCGCAAGGAAGATCCAACGGCTCACGTGCGAGGATCGCTGTGAAGCCCCCATGGGGGGCAGCTATTATACCTTTAGATACCGATACGTGGCACCGTACAAAATTCGTATAGCCCAATTCAATTAGTCAATTATACGAGATACAAGTACGGCACAGTTGTGGGCCCCCGGCGAGTTTGGCGGATCATGGTGGCCTGTGCACCATCGTGGTGGGCGCCGGCCGGCCATGGCAGATCGGAGACACCGGACAGTCCGGCCGTTACCCAGCCGGACAGTCCGGGTACGGCGGACATCCAGTTCATAGGGGAACGGACTGTCCGGGGCGCGGTTTACGTGATCGACCGGTCAGACTGTCCGGCATAGACGCCAGATAGACCGGTAATGTTGTTCCGGAGGAACATAAAATTTCCAGAGGCATTTGCCAATTCTATCGGCCTGTCTGGCCAGACGACGAGCCAGCCTGTCCGGCCAAGGAGTTACTGTACGCATCTCTTGTCGGCCTGACCGGCGTAGAGAACCAGCCAGGCCGGAAAATAATTAACGAATACTCAATGGCTTTTGGCACTGCATTCCGGTTCTGTCCGGCCAGATCCACCAGCATGTCCGGGGACAATACTTACAGGCAGCAGCTTCGGTCGGCCTGACCGGAGTCTTTCTCCGGTCTGTCCGGCAATGAATTAACACCAGCATTTCTCACAGGACAGATGTAAAGTTCTCTTTCAAGCTTGGGTTTTCCTGGTATGCAATGTCCAATTCCTTCGCCTATCTTCATTGCAAGTGAAGAAAAATGCAGATGACAAGTACCAAAGTTTTATCCATTGCGCGAAATGTCGAAACGGTTTTTGTGAACTCACTTTATGAGGCTACTGTTATCCCTTTTGTACCAGTTCAGTAATTTGTTGACCTAAGCTATTAATAAGTCCTAATCTTTGGGTATTATTTTTGACAAAGTCAATACACAATTGGTTTTGGGTAAATTGATGCACCTGAAGTATTTTGAGATAAAGGTTTTCATACCAAGTTATTATCATCCGCAAAGGTGTTAACGGATTGTTTGCAAAAGTTTGACAACAAATTCTGCGCAATAAAGATTATAGTGATGATGTCCACGGACAATAGTGAGACTATCCGGCACTTGATGATTGCATACATAATACACAAAGTATGGTATTCCATATGACGCAAATAGGTGTTGTAAAGTATAGTTTCCAAGTCATTACACAGCTAACTGAAAATAGAAAATAAAATGAACCAAGTCTCTTGAGCACCGCCGGGAAACCTTCTACGGGACGAAAACCCGACCATATCCACTAGACCTTGGACCTAAGCATCATCTTCCTCGCCATTGGGGTGGAGTAGTTTATCTTTGATCCTATCCATCTCGTTACTAGGTGAAAAAATTATTTCACCGACCATAACTTCTCTGGTAGAGTCAACGAGTGTCTGTAAAAATAAAGTAAGAGAACATGTTATGACATGTGCTGCTAGTTCATCATGTAAGTAGAATTTTGTTTTACCTACATGTGTAATAGTGGTTCTAAATTCATCTCCATCACATTCTTCCATATATTTTAGGACCCAAAGTCCACATGAGTTTCTGTCATAATACAAGACAAGCAAAAAACAGTAAGTAACATTGCATTGTATATTAATATAGATGAAAATTAGTTGCGCCATGTACTCACCCATCCTTTTGTCTTGCCATTTTGTATTGTTTTATAGGCCAGTTCGAAGGATCAGGAAAACCATGATCTGCTTTTGCTATGTCATAAGCAATTTCGGTTCTCTGAAGTAAAACGAGTAGTTAAGATTAAGTAAGTAATGATTAATATTTGAACAAAATACTTATGACACAGTAAAGTAGTATGAAAACATACCAATGCTTCAATGATATGTATGTAACTGCGAAGAACATAGAGGGAATCTAATACTTGAAATTCCTTCTTGGGTACATGCATCACGACGGTGACCCAATGATTGCCATTAACGTTTACTGCGAGATAATACTGCAATAAAAATGTGTAAGTATGTTTCAATATACACTGAATGAATTATGTAAACCATTGCATTGCATGTGCTTGTACCTTCGGTTTATGGAAATACTCGTCCATGCATCTGTGAATGGCTCGATTCTTCTCTATTTCGATCTGGGGGTGGCCGGGTGGAAAATAATCTCTACCCCTCATCTTCCCTTCTATGAGATGCGTCGACCTCCATGTGGTGTACAGGACACGATCATCTGGAACACGACGAGACAAGTGTCACACATAAGCATTGATGACCTGCAAAAATTATTGGTACACACAACTAATTAGCCCTTCAATCAAGAAAATTATTGTGTAATACAACAGGGATAAAAAATTTGTATTTACATCGCCCATCAACCAGTCATGGGTTATAATAGATGCAACATGGTGGGCAGTCAGCACGAGTCCTTCACAAGAGTAAACTTTTTTGTTGCGGCGTCGGGAGCACTTTGATAGTTCTTTTACAAGTGACACGGCAGATTCGACGTGATCTTCAGTCAAATCATTAACCTGAAGTAGTGCATCTAGTGAATGGAAGTTACCTGCAACGAACAAGTAACGGGTGAACTGTGGTTAGTGAAATGCAAAGGTCGTTAAGAAATTTGCATGTGACACGAACAAACTTACCCTCAGAATTTTTCTCATCTCGGATTTGACGCTTGTTTGCCATTTTTTCAGACAAGTAAGGGGACCGGACCTTTGCGGATGGCATGCCCTTCCGCTTGTGAGGTTCATTTGGCTTTGCAGATACAAATGCTCCAGACGATAATGAGGATGACGATCGAGCGGGAACATCATTTGTAATTTCGATAGGATTTTTTTGTCACCCTTGCTGCAATTAAACAGTACAGATGGTTGAGGATCATCGACCATTAATTTGCGTGCAACAGGTGGTGCAGGTGTGCTGCCATTTGCATTGTCTAGCTCGTCCTCGTTAACAACATCGTCGTCAACATCCTCGTCCTTCTGAACTGATGTGAAGTACTTTGATGGATAAACTCCCTTATGGCTGCTCTCGCTTTCCTTGTCCCCTTCAGACGTGCCTTTGTTCTCACGTCTATAAATGATCCCCTCCTGATTTAAGTTTGCAATAACTCTCTGCAATGGAAAAAAAATGTGTCATGGCAGGTCCAAAATGAATGATCCGTGCATAATTAAACTCGCCACGTTTTTACCTCTGTGCATGAATCTGCTATAGTTGCAATCTGCTTACGGACAAGAGTAAGCTCCCCAGACATGCGATTAACCCTTTCCAAAAGTTGCTCCATGTAAGGGGGGTTTTTCGCAGGGGCTTTTGTGGCCTTCCTTGAAATGGATGTTTTTCTCCCAACACTATTTCCTATGTTTATTTTTGAGAGTCTATGCTCCGCAGTAATATCATTGTCAATCTGCATGTTACAAAATCAAATTATTTATTGTTGTTAAACATGAGCTGCTGAAACAAATATGAACAAGAAAAAATTGTTTACATTTCCCTTCCCACGGCCATATTGCGCGTCGGAGGCGTCTCTCTTCTTCCCTTCTACTTCGGTCCAGTTCTTCATCAATGGGTACATACATACCAGTGGGTTAAAGGCTGGTGCACCAGGAGGTTGCACCTTCTCCCAATACATGTACTGCATAAGAGAAGATATTAAGAATGACTAAGAAATAGTTGTGACCAAAAAACTGCAGTTAAATATTACCTGACTAAGAAATATTACGGTTTACCTGTAATGCCGCCATGTTTCCTTTTGGCCACTGCCTCATTACTCGTCCACCTTTACACTGCCTTAAACCCTCCAAGGTGTACTCCAGAGTGAATGAGTTCCAGTTTATCTTCCTAGCTCGATCGAGGTCTTCTACCAATGCATACATTGGCTGTGAAATTACCGTACTAGAGTACGGTGCAAGTACTGTGGCGAGAAGCACCATGATGGCCTTGCGTACAAAATCGTCATCCGAGCCACCACGAAGCTCAACATCCATTATTAAATCATCAATTAAGAGATTCTCTGTTGACGGATCGAGCGACTCAGGTGGTATCCGTCCCTGCGCTTCTTTGCCTTCTTGAGCAATTATGGCCACAGCATTCAAACCTTTGTCCTCTAAACCAAATAATGCGTAGATTTCTTTGCCTCCTAGGGAAATATGGTCCTTTCCCTCATTTAACCCAAATGTATTGGTTTCAAGATCAAAAGCTTGCACTAGAAACTTCAGCACAGACGCCGCATCTTTATCCTTGGCATTTCGAGCATACAATGTACACCGGAGCCAAAAAGTGCACCTCGTTGTTCGTTTGACATGTTGTCAACAAAGCTGCACCATTTTTCAACCGAGCAAGGAACTTCGTCAACTACTTCCATCCTGTAGATAACATACATGATTATAGCAATTAGAAATTGGCAATTGTGTTTAAGGTGTCGATTTAACGAAAAGTTTTGTACTTTTTGGTGGTGATACTACGGGTGTAACAGTAAAAAAATATGGGACTAGAACAAGGTGATGCGAGAGCGGTGTATAATTAAATATAAGCATCCCTACTGATTCATGAATTTTAAGTACTGAATACATGGAAATATAAGTAATACTGTCTCAAATAGAATACTTATTAACTAAGGCAGGATTGGTAATACAACGCCATTACCGAACATGCCGGCCAAAGCCCCGGACAGGCCGGACAAAGCCCCAGACAGGCCGAAACAGCAATGGACAAGCCGGACTACAAATCCCGGACTGTCTGGCTTGTGCGCCGGACTTGCCGGAGACGTTGACGGACTGGCCGGCGTGTAGGGGAACGGACTAGCCGGCGTCGGGAGCTCAACGGACTGCCCGTCGTGGTGACCAACGGACAGGCTAGTAGTGAATACCCGGACTGTCCGGTAGATCTGTATGACAGCGATGAACCCTACTCTGAACCCTAATACCCTATTTTCAGAACCCTACCATTAATCTACCTGCCACATTGATGAACCTTAGGGTTTTGATGTGTAATACCTTGTACGATGCTTCCAAGTTGTAGATGGTGCAGAACTTGGATGCGACGTGAGTGATTTCGTCGGCACTCGTCGGAGTGGCTCGCCACGACGGGTCATGCACCTCCCTTCGAAGCAAGGCGGCGAGCGGAAGACTTTTTGCCGATGGCGGTGGTGTCGCGGTGAGGAGTAGTAGATTTGTTGCGTCGTGGAGGTGGGGCGTATATATATAGGGCCAGCATGTCTCGGATGGAGCGGTTTTGTCCCACGTAAATCGCGGTAGTTGCAACAGATGCTTACGCCGGACAGTCCGGCCAGATCACATATCTTGTCCGGCGATGAAGGCCCTGCCAATTCGCGATTGGGCCGGCCCGTGAGTGCAAAAACAAAAAATAAGACGCCAGACAGTCCGGCTTATAGACAGCCAGACTGTCCGGTAAAGTTTAAATTACCAAATTATTTTTCATTCATATTTGTAACATATTTTATAATTTTTTTTTGTTGAATCATGTGAAATATATCTATTTTAACTCGGCGAAACAAGATTGGACCATTTCGAGAAAGTCAAAAAATTCAACTTCTCAGAAATCGGTCCCATAGGTAGGCCTAATAGAGCCATTTCTAAAAAGATGATTTTTTCGACTTATTTAAAATCAGCCAAAAAATAATAAAAAAGTTAATATACCATAAAGTTGACAAAATTCAGTGCTGATCGTGTCAAGGATGTGGTCCAAACTAGGGTTTTCATGCAATACAGTTTTAACCCCAAAAACCGTGGTTTCGGCTCCTTCCAACCATGAGGTGACCTTGGAAAGCACACAAACATGGGAAGACCTTAGGAAACATGTGTGCGAATGCCACCATGCAAGTGTGCCATATATGTTTCATGGTGATCCCATGGCGGGGAGACGCCGAAACAAGGGTTTTAGGGTCAACATGGATCTAACATGGCCTGAAGTCGATGTAACCACCTCGGATGTGGCAAATATTTGGCACACTTGTGAATGGTGGGATGGCCCACCCTTCCTAACCATGGTTTTCTAGGTTGGTTGTCTGTTTCATGGTGATCCCATGGCGGGGAGACGCCGAAACAAGGGTTTTAGGGCCAACATGGATCTAACATGGCCTGAAGTAGATGTAACCACCTCGGATGTGGCAAATATTTGGCACACTTGTGAATGGTGGGATGGCCCACCCTTCCTAACCATGGTTTTCTAGGTTGGTTGTCTGTTTCATGGTGATCCCATGGCGGGGAGACGCCGAAACAAGGGTTTTAGGGTCAACATGGATCTAACATGGCCTGAAGTAGATGTAACCACCTTGGATGTGGCAAATATTTGGCACACTTGTGAATGGTGGGATGGCCCACCCTTCCTAACCATGGTTTTCTAGGTTGGTTGTCTCGTTTCATGGTGATCCCATGGCGGGGAGACGCCGAAACAAGGGTTTTAGGGTCAACATGGATCTAACATGGCCTCGAAGTAGATGTAACCACCTCGGATGTGGCAAATATTTGGCACACTTGTGAATGGTGGGATGGCCCACCCTTCCTAACCATGGTTTTCTAGGTTGGTTTTCTGTTTCATGGTGATCCCATGGCGGGGAGACGCCAAAACAAGGGTTTTAGGGTCAACATGGATCTAACATGGCCTGAAGTCGATGTAACCACCTCGGATGTGGCAAATATTTGGCACACTTGTGAATGGTGGGATGGCCCACCCTTCCTAACCATGGTTTTCTAGGTTGGTTTTCTGTTTCATGGTGATTCCATGGCGGGGAGACGCCGAAACAAGGGTTTTAGGGTCAACATGGATCTAACATGGCCTGAAGTAGATGTAACCACCTCGGATGTGGCAAATATTTGGCACACTTGTGAATGGTGGGATGGCCCACCCTTCCTAACCATGGTTTTCTAGGTTGGTTTTCTGTTTCATGGTGATCCCATGGCGGGGAGACGCCGAAACAAGGGTTTTAGGGTCAACATGGATCTAACATGGCTCCGAAGTAGATGTAACCACCTCGGATGTGGCAAATATTTGGCACACTTGTGAATGGTGGGATGGCCCACCCTTCCTAACCATGGTTTTCTAGGTTGGTTGTCTGTTTCATGGTGATCCCATGGCGGGGAGACGCCAAAACAAGGGTTTTAGGGTCAACATGGATCTAACATGGCCTGAAGTAGATGTAACCACCTCGGATGTGGAAAATATTTGGCACACTTGTGAATGGTGGGATGGCCCACCCTTCCTAACCATGGTTTTCTAGGTTGGTTTTCTGTTTCATGGTGATCCCATGGCGGGGAGACGCCGAAACAAGGGTTTTAGGGTCAACATGGATCTAACATGGCATGAAGTAGATGTAACCACCTCGGATGTGGCAAATATTTGGCACACTTGTGAATGGTGGGATGGCCCACCCTTCCTAACCATGGTTTTCTAGGTTGGTTTTCTGTTTCATGGTGATCCCATGGCGGGGAGACGCCGAAACAAGGGTTTTAGGGTCAACATGGATCTAACATGGCCTGAAGTAGATGTAACCACCTCGGATGTGGCAAATATTTGGCACACTTGTGAATGATTGCTTTGGTAATAGGATCTAGGGTTTACACTTGGTTGACCCCACTTGATTAGTTAGGTCTGATGAGGATGAACACATGGGATACTCATATATTAGTGATAGGTCTTCTACATTTTATGTGTCCAAGACAAGTATTTAGTTACTACTATGTATCCATGGATACAAAGTAAGTTTTATGATCATAAGTTCCAACCTAGGGTTTAGGTTGGAGGCAAATTAAGGTTCTCATGTAATAATAAAGCTAGGTTTCTAAATGAACCTAGGGTTTAGGATTACAAATGAAATGATGAGTTCCTAGTTTTCTACCATATGGAACTAGGATTGTAATATTACTATTTAGTTCATAAGTTAATAACTTTATTAATAAAGTTAAAGTTATTAATAACTTCAGAATAAAATAATATTCAATTTGGCTTTTTATTATTTTTAAATAATTTACTAATTAGGGTAATTATTAATTAGGGTTTAAATTCCCTAATAATGATTTAATAGGATAGCAAATAAAGAAAATTAGTTTTCATGTTTTTTTTAAATATATTTAATTCTCAAGTAAATTAGTTAAATCTTAATAACACTTATAAAACCCTAGTTTCTAATTACACCCTAACTAGTAATTAGTTTAATTCTTAAACCTCTAAAAAAATTAATAGCATGTCAAAATTATTAATAAATTTATTTCAAGTACTTAATCACATTAATTCTAGTACCAAGTATTACTTTAGGAATTGGATCATAAGTTAGAAACCCTAGTTTATAATTTATTACATAAAATAATGCACCGGACTGTCCGGCTCGTTATGTGCCAGCATGTCCGGGCGTGTAAAATGGGCCGGCCCACGAGGACTATTGGTTTGTGGCCCAGTCCAAACACCGTCGCGGGGGCCGGACTTGATGTCCTACGGCGCCGGCCTGTCCGGTCCCTGTCTGACGGGCCAGCCCACTACATAAACGCATTTCGATCTTCCCCATGTCTCGTCTCTCTATTCCACGAAGAGGGGGCGCGGCCGCCGAACCCTAACAACCGCCGGTGTCCTCCATCCTCCAACCTCCTCCCACCATTCCATTCACCCCCGGCCGTTTCTCTCCGCCGAAATCGAAGATCCACCCCCGATCTACTTCTCCACCAATCATTTTACATCCTGCCCGAGTCAAGACCGGCGGCTCGGGGAGTAGGACATGGCAAGGACGAAGAATGTTGGCCCCAGAGGTATGGTCCCTGAGTTTTTCATCTCCCAGCCTCCAACCTCCAAATTATCTTAAATTATCTTTTCCTTGCACCATGTGTAAACACAATGTATTTGAACATATTTGACTTGAGTCACACAACTGACACCGAAAATAATCAATGATTGAATCAAAGGTTTTGGCTTAATTCTCATTCTCATGAATCAAACACGAGATGTGAAAACATGACTCGCAATACCCCACCCAAGCCCCGTCGCAATAATCTACTATGTCTGAAATAGATACATGTAGGGGGTTCCTGTGGCGTAAAGAACCTCATAGGCTTCTAGTTCGTAAAAACAAGTGAAACTGATTAAGATAACTAATAGAACATAAACCATGTTAAAAAGAGTGCATGAGCATGTTCACACATCCACAATATCCACACACAAAATCCAGAATACAAGCATGGGTGCTATACATTGTGTCTACCTCGGATGGTTTTAAGTTATATTTTCTTAGTTCTACACGTAGAAAAGAGGTTACCATATACGTACATTGCATATCCTTGAATAAGTCTAGCTCCGCCCATGCTTGTTAGGGTACATAGAGTAGGGCATATAACTTAAAACCATCCGACCGGCCTGGCCGGGCGATTATTGTGGCCTGTCCGGCGCCTTGGCCGGACAAACAAGCTCGATTGCCGGCCAGTCCGGCGACTTGTCCGGCCTGTTCCAGGGGCTTCAATCTACCATGGCCGGCCTGTCCAGGCGGATCTTGCGGCCTGTCCGGCGCTTTGGCCGGACAAACAAAGCTCGATTGCCGGCCTGTCCGGCGACATGTCCGGCCAGTTCCAGAGGCTTAAATCTACAATGGCCGGCCTGTCCGGGCGGCTCTTCCGGCCTGTCCGGCTCCTTGTCCGGACAAACAAACTTAACTCTTTTACTATGAACTATACTATATGATGTATCATCTTTACTGCCTTACATTTAGACTTTTGTTGAAATGTAGGTACTCGTTGTGGTGACAGCTCGGATAGTGAAGAAAGAGCTCGACCCCGCAAGCGTCCGGTTATTGGTGATGAAGGACAAAGTGGAAGTGGTACAATTGACGAAGATGTTGAGGTTGAGAGTTCGGAAGAGGATGAGGATGTCAGTAAGGACGTGGATGACGGTGGAAGTGAGGAAGAGGAAGAGGAAGAGCAAGAGCAAGAGGATGAGGATGATGATGAGGATCCGGTTCATCTTGAGGCAGTTCAGAAACGTCGCTATTCCAGCCGCAACACAACAACTAAGAAGCCGGCTGGTTCTCGTGCTCGTGCTCCTGTTCAGTCTCGTGCTCCTGCTCCTGCTCGTGGATTGCCCATGCGTACTGGCTTAGTCATGGAGAAAAGAAGGCCAAAACATCCCAAAAACTACAAGTTGCAAGACTACAAGAAAATGTCGAGGAAGGATTACATTCTTGCAAGGAAAGCTGATTGTTTTGCGCAAAGAAAGAATGCTACTGATCCAAGGTTTTGGTCTCGTGTGCACCAAGATATCTATGAAAGCATAATTTTAAAGCATGCTATCCTTCCTTAGAAATCAGTCAACATGGAGTTCATTGATAGCAACAGTGCAAGCTTTCCAGGGTGTGTGGACTTAATTGATGCTAT
This sequence comes from Lolium rigidum, assembly GCF_022539505.1. Classification (NCBI taxonomy): domain Eukaryota; kingdom Viridiplantae; phylum Streptophyta; class Magnoliopsida; order Poales; family Poaceae; genus Lolium; species Lolium rigidum. The sequence continues at coordinate 257,609,800 of NC_061508.1, read as the reverse complement.
GGGGCTGCGTGGCATTTTGACTCTTTCTCGAGACTGGAGTGAAGAAGCTGTAATGCAATTCTATGCCACGTGTCGGTTTGTTCCGGATGATGACAGGTCACTTGTATGGAGTACCGAAGGGACGCAGTTGAGTGTCACCTTCGAAGAGTTTGCCCGCCTACTCAATATTCATACGGATGCAAATCTCTATAAGATCCATGCCAGATCGGACACATGTGAGTCAATGACCGGTGTTGCTCTTGCCCCTCTTCGTCGTGCGAATGCTGTTGTAACCGTAGACAATGCACAGAGCACATCTCTACTAGTGGCACCGTATCCTTTCATGCACAAGGTCATCAACATGGCGCTAGTTCCTAAGATTGGTGATAGGGAGAAGGTGAGGAACTTTGCCATAGACCTATTGGTTCGGATGCACACTCATGGTACCGAGAGGTTTGATTTGGCGGATTTTCTTTACGAACAAATCCGCCTTGCCTCTTATTTGCAAGATAGGACCTTCCCATATGCACCATACATCCAAGTGCTCATTGATGCGAAGTTTCAGCAGAAGATCTTCAAGGATTGCAAGCACAAAATGTGGACTCCTCAAACAGATGGCACTGGTGAGACCGCCGCCGCCGCTCGACCCTCCAAGAAAAAGCAAGCTGGTCCTTCTCGTGATCGTTGTACCATGCCTTCCAAGTTTGAGAAATTCATGGCAAAGACTCAAAAATTGCTCTTTGGGATTTGCAAATCCAATGCCGAAGAGATAGCCAAACTCAAATCAGTTGATCGTGTGAAAATCAACAAGTACAAAGCTCAAGTGCGTGAACTTGGTGGACAGGCTAGTGATGATGAAGTGGTTGCATCATCAAGCACCGCTTCTCCGAGGTATACATTTCCCACCAAACGCTATGCGGAGTACTTTGACAATGATTCAAGCGATGGAGATGGAGATGAGCCCGAGGGAAATGAAGGCGAGGCCCGTCATAGTTGAAGCAAGTAGAATGATAGTTTCCGTATGTAATGACAAAGTTGCATGTCTCGCTCAATCTTTGATTATTATTGGCATGTGAAACTTGTTTATCCATTACCTATGTGTAAGACTATGTTTCATCGATTTCATGTGTAAGACTATGTTTCATCGATTTCATGTGTAAGACTATGTGTGTTGGATTCCATGTGTATGATTTTATATGTTGTATTCCCTTAGCTATTGTTTTGTAATGGAATGCTTGTGATACTTCCTGTATTTTCATATGTGAATTTCGTTGACAATAAGTTTGCTTGTTTACACTGACTCTGTTATGTGTAAACCTTCAGCCGGACAGGCCGGGATGTACAGCCGGACAGTCCGGCAAAAGAAATATGCTTGTTCTTACTCAAGCCGGATAGGCCGGACACGTGGGACGGACAGGCCGGCAAAGCAACGCATGGCCAAGCCGGCCAAACAAGGTCGCTGCATGGCCTGTCCGCTGACTTGTCCGGGCAGTTCCTGTAGCCCCTGGAACTTAACACAATCTCCGCCGGTCTGGCCGGCCGAATGTCACGGCCTGTCCGGCGCCCTGGACGGACACATAGTACAGTACGCCGGCCTGGCCGGTCACTTGTCCGGGCAGTTCCTGTAGCCCCTGTAACTTAACAGCACCTCCACCGATCTGGCCGGTCGAATGTCGCGGCCTGTCCGGCGCCCTGGACGGACACGCAGTACATTTTGCCGGCCTGGCCGGTAACTTGTCCGGGCAGTTCCTGTAGCCCCTGGAACTTAACACCACGCTACCCGGCCTGTCCGGCGGTTTTACCAGCCTGTCCGCATCCTAGGCCGGACTTGCAGGAGAACATGCCGGTCTGTCCGGTGAATGGAAAACGTGCAACATGTTAGTCCGGCCAGGCCGGTGACATGTCTGGACAGTCCGTGGTGGTATTTTGTTTGACGTTTCTTAGTTGTGGAAACACATTGAAACTGAAATTTATATAATAAATCACAATGAATGGAAGTACATGAAAATAAAAAATGGTATAGAATCACAAATGGTTTCGGTCAATTACAATTAAGGCGAAGTAAATACATAATCTTCAACGTAAAGCGATAATTTTGTAATTTCGGTAGTGAAGATGCACTTCTACTTGTTTTCTTTTTCCATATACCTGCATTACAAAACGAAATTATTTACTACTCGTTTAATATAGATTTAATTAATCGGTCTAGCTAAGAAAAATCTGTAAGCACACTTACTCTGGATGTTTTTTGCACAACTTTTTGTTCCGTTTGTTATGACCGATGACACCACAGGCGGTGCACCCCTGATTCCGGGTCTTACGCTCGTCGAACGCTAGTGGTCTACCATTTTTCGTCACGGGGTGATTTACCTCTTGTGCAGTTTTTGTGTTTTGCTTAGGTGCTCCTCTCGTGGTAACCTTATCGGGATCACCAATCGGAACTGCATTGCCTTGAAAATCATATGCGTCTTCTTCAGCGAAGGCTGTGTGACCATCATGTCCATTCTTTTTCGCATATTTTCTTGCTACTAAGCCCTTCATATATGCCATGAACTCATTATACATTGCTGGATCATCTACTACCGCATCCATAGCTTCCGCCGATATCGTTTCCATGTCGTTGTATCTTTTCGCTTCCCCGGCCCTGAGTAACCGTACGCGAAAAGATCGCTTCTGCGCCTTGCTGGCAATCCATTTCTTGCCAGTTTGGAGAATCGCCGAAGAACACAACAGTCCGGTATTTCGGACAATTTCAGGTGCTTCAATACATATAGGATATGCTTGCATGGAAACCCCTGACGATTCATTCTTCGGCAGCTGCACTGTATTAGCTCTTTCGGCTAATTAGGACTATACTCCATGATAAACGAGTATCTGCCGCTATTCCTCCATTTGACCATAAACTGTTTAGAGCCCCCTGTTCCCACATATTCCTCAAAAATCTCGAGGTCACCAAGCTTCTTCACATCCTGCTGCAAGATGTAGAAGTTGGCTGGACTGAAGGCATGGGCAAGAGCAACCTCTATCTCTTTGGATTCGAGTAATCGCCACCGGTAAACTGCGGGAACGGATGCAGTCATCTTCGGCCGCGCTCTCACGGATGCGAACAATGGCATTCTCGTAATGCATTATCAAGTCAACTAGGGTCATACCATAATCCAGGTGAAGGTGAAGGCATGAGTTCAAACTCTCACTTCTCTGATTGCTTTTCATACCAAGGAAATATCCACCGGTCAGATACGCGGCAGCCCAAATTCTCTTCTTATTGTACATCCTTTTGAGCCATTCTTGGGTACTTTTTGTCTCCCACTTGCGACGAAACGCGCTCCATCTTTCCTCAAAAATGGCTTCTGAAGTGGCATTGTATAAGAATGGCCGAAATTCCTTTAGCGACTTATGACCAAGGTGTCTCTTCATGTTTTTCTCTATGTGCCAAGTACATAGACGGTGCCACACGTCTGGAAGGACATTCTGAATAGCTAATATCATCGCGGCGTCCCCATCGGTAATAAGACCTTTGGGCTTCTTCCGACACATTGCGATCAAGAATGTCCGAAGCAGCCAAGCATATGTATCTTCGTCTCGTCCGACACGAGAGCGCATGCGAACACCGTAGTCTTACGATGATTGTTCAGAGCCTACAAAAGGAATAAATGGCATAGCATACCGGTTCATCTTGTACGTGCTATCAAACACCACCACGTCGCCAAAATCCTGATAGTCCTGCCGTGACTGAGAATCACACCAAAACATGCTTTTCAACCGTCCTTCATCATCTACTTGGTAATCAAAAAAAATTCAGGATCACTCTTCTTCCTCGCGACCATAATACCAAGTGCTGTGGCAGCATCACCCTTCGCAATAAGCTTCCTCTTCTCCCTGCAACATAGGTTGTATAGATCTCGTCTTACGAAGCCTACACCATCGTAGCCATGTCTTCTGAGAAAGTGTTTTATAATCATGTACTTTCTCATCCCACTTGCTCCCAAAGATAGTATCTCAGCTCTCTGGTACGGTTTAATCTTTCTGTGCGATCGAGGAAATGGTATTTCGTCCGGTCTAGCTGGTTTATGTCTGTGATTTCCGTAAAAACTTTTGACAACCCATACTCCTCTCGATAGGTCACGCTTCACGGTGAGATTGGCATTGCAGTTGCAACGAGTCTCGGGTCTTAGCCTACGACTGCGGCCTTCCTGCGTTAAAAGCTTTTCCTGACGTTTCCCTGCCCTGGAACAGACATACCGCCTTAACCGTATTTCTCCCTTACCATGTTTCCCTCGCTTTGCCCTCTTCAAAATGTCCTTTCGGATGCTGAAGCCATGCTCTCTCGCATAGCTATTGTACCAGACAAAAGCCGCCGGTTCGGAAGAAAATGTCATGTCCAGTATTTTACAGTGCTCTTCCACAGAGTGCATCTTATATTCATTACTCACAATATCTGGATCTGCTTGACTGTGATGTTCATGCCCATTGTCAGCACCAGATATCACCTACACATGAGGGGAAAATAAGTCATAAAAGTTGTCGTTCCAACGGTAACATTGACGGTTTGCCATACTAAAACTATATACTTACTTCGCTCTTATTTTCAGAGCTTGATTCCTCGTGATGCAGTCCTACCTCCACGCTATATTCATCAAACCCAACCTCCATGTCTGAATACTCATCCTCCTCGTGACCACCGTATAGCACCTACACAGCCAAAAACAAAGAATGTAACATGTCACTTCATTGCTTCCATTCATTGGTAGCCATTAAAAAATAATCAGCATACTTCACTCATGTTTTCTGAGGAGGCCGATGATGGAAGGTTCTCCCCAAAAGGAGGTACATTTTCATACATCCTGGATTTCAAACTATTCTCCGAAGTAGAATCATCATCGCCCGTATATCCGTCATCCCCGTCACTCCAAGTTGAGCTATAGTCCCCCATTTCTCCAAAAACTACACAAAACCCGCACGCAATAAAGAACTAATGCAAAATACTAAACAATAACGCAATGCAAATCACTATTTCATATTTAATACACTTAATTAAACCCACACGGACATCGGACAGTCTGGCAGAGAGACGCCGGCCTGTCCGCCGCTGGCCGGACTGTCTGGTTCTTGTGTGCCGGCCTGTCTTCCGGGCGCCGGACACGCAAAATGATCCGCCGGACATGTCCGGAGGCAGAGATTCAAACTTACCTCCCGTCGTGTCCAGCGGAAGATCGGCTCGCCGGAGAGATCGTCGGGACGGCGTGCAGCAGAGGCGTCTCGTCGAGCAGGCCCTGAAGATCGTGGAGATGAACGTGCCGAGATCGTCGGGAAGATATGCCGGAGGAGGTCTATGGTGACGGAGTGCGGTGCCGACGGCGGCTCGTCGAGCTCCGGGAAGATGCTTCTCGCTCGTCGGAGGAGTGCGACGGGACGGCGGCGTCAAGCTCCTGTGGCGGAGGAGTGCGGCGGTGATCGTGCGACGGGACGGAGGAGTGCGGCGGTGATCGTGCGACGGGACGGCGGGGCGGCAGCCGGCGCGTGAGTTCCAAGTTTCCAACAGGAGAACGATCAGATCACGATCCTGGGAGGAAGACGCATACGGTATAGGGATGGTCATATACGAGTTCACATACGGACGTCATACGGGCTTGGATATGGGTTTGGTGGGCTTTTGAGCCAAAACCAATTTTGGAGAGGGGGGGGGGGTTGTACTGAAGCAGACGCCTAAGCCCGTATGGTGAAACAATAACAATGCCTTGTAATGAAGTTGGAACTTGTACATTTGGCGCTTGTGAATTGTGATATAGTCAACCTTTATTTAGGATAACTGCGGTACCAATCTTACTGATAATATGAGAACCTTTGAGCAACTTGAAACTTATTGGAAGCTCAAAAATAATAGCTGACGGTCACGAGGATTTTGTAAGCTATAACAGTTGCTTAGAAGTAGTAGCGCTCAAATAATAAGTGAAAACAACTGAAAATTGAAGAAAATGCTAAGAAAATGCCGGAAGGATTGGCATCCTCTTAAATCAAGAGGATGTAGATGAAATGGTGAGAGCCCATCAAGATACAAAAAAGTGTGATTTATACCTTGTGACAAATCATCGTTTTTCAGATGATGGTTACATCAGACAAGTGACAAGGTAGGTTATATTGCCAATCTTGAACGTTTTGTATCTTGTATTTTTGCATGCATTACTTGTACATTAATTTCAATACTTTACTATGCTATTGGCCAGGATGGTGATGATGGGCGGAACGATGATGCCCCTTTTGGTGCCTACCTTGATGTCGGCCAGAGTGGCAAGGACATGATGGTTGGAATGATGATGCCCCTTTTGGTGCCTACCTCGATGTCGGCCAGAGTGGCAAGGACGAAGATATTTCATTGCCATGAACGAATATTATGTGTGTTTTTCTTTTAGAATTATAGTGTGCTTGCCATTAACGAATACAGGTTGTCATCGACGATTATGTGTTTTTTTAGTTGTGCTAGGTCGGTCCTAGTTTATAAATGAATTACTACGCCAAAACAGTCTAGCAGACAGTAAGTGAAAACTGACTTGCAAATTGAATGCATAAGTCATTTCGGATGAAGCTCGGTGATCACATGGGTACGTGAGCACGCGCTTCCTACCCGACACGTGTATAACGCCGCTTGTTCTGCCGTTAGCGTGCGAATTGAGGATCGCGATTCAGCTTCTCCTGGGTCGGGCATCCTCCGGCATCACCTTGACTGGCGACATCAAACTCGTGCGGCGCCGCGTTGAGACCAGGAATGGCCTCGACGACACGTCCGCTCTGCAGGTGGAGAGCGCACGTGGCAATATACTGCTCCAGGGAGAACACAGACCCGCCATGAGTCACCGCCACAAACAGCTCCGGGAAGAACTCGTTCGCGTCAAAGCAACAACGCCTCTTCGTGGATGAAGGAAAGTGCCCAATCAAAGGCCAAATCGGGAGCGGGAGGAGGCCAAATCGGAGTCGACTGGAGCGGCTACCTAATTTCCGCCGCCGCCGTTCCTGATTCCCACGACTCTGGTTCCCTCCACCCCGGCCTCCTTGCTCGCCCAAGAGGACGATGGCGATTTGAGCCGCCATGGCCGCCCACCGGCCCCCCGTTGACTCGATTTGAGCCCGCCCGAGGCGGCTCCTCCACATCGAGCCCCAAATGCGGCGGGTGGGGGAGGAGAAGGCGCGGTGGTAGGGGAGGCTAAGGCCGGCGAGGTAGGGGAGGCCAGGGCTAAGGAGCAGTGCGTGATGTGGAGGAGGGGAGGGTGCCCCGGAGGCGCAGGTGGAGGGGGAGCCCCGGCATCGGTGCGGCGCGCCGCCTCGAGGAGCTCGTCCGTCGCGGCCGCGGCGGAGGGCGGCAGGCGTTGCAGGAGCGACTCCCGGAGGAGCGCGGCGGCGTGGAGGAGGGGAGGGTGCTCCGGAGGCGCAGGTGGTGAGGGGAGTCCCCGGCGTCGGCGCGGCGCGCCGCCTCGAGGAGCTCGTTCTCCGGACAAAGACGAAACAACAGCGCGTGGTGGAGAGAGCTTCTTCTCTGTTCTGCCTATTTGTTTCCCCAAATCGGATGCAGGAGTCAGAATCAGATGGGTGAGCAGGCCAAATCAGAGGAGGCCAAAATCAGATGCGAGTTTCTCAATCGACGCCATGGATTGGAACGCTGCGATTTGGAGAGGATACAAGGCGAAGGAAGGATTTGGAGAGGCAGTGCGGCAGGGCGTGGTGAATTTGGCCGCGGATGGCGTCGTCGAGCACGTGGTGGTGTGGGCCGTGGAGGAGGACGTGACAACAGCACAAACGGACGTTTAACGGCTGTTAGTTGATCCAACGGTGCGGATATGCATCCAACGGTAACGAACGCATGCTCACGTACCCCCCTGAACACCAAATCCACTCTCTAAGTCATTTTTGTTAGTTTGGAATTTCTTGTAGAATTGAAGGCATAATGCCTAGTAATTGGCAAGCCTCAATCTAATATTTTCTTTGAGAATGGATTGGAGATATTCGTTCTCTATTTTGTTGTCTCGCGCCACTTCAAGAAAAATAAGAACAATAAACAACACTCTTGGTACTAATGTGATTCCACAGTTTCAGAAAACAGTCAAGCATGTCACCGAGTTGTGCTAAAAATGTAGAGTACTTTTCAATACATTGTAAATGCTAACCCAAGAGCACTTTTCAGTATCGATAAGCTGCCAGTAGTACTAGCCAAGAGCACCATCCCTTGCAAAAACCAAAGATACATCACAGATACCGGTAAACAAATGTGGTACAGTGCAATTAACGGGGGAGTTACAGAAAATTACAGTCACACGTGGAGAAAACAAACAGATCAAATTAGTTGTTGTACAAAATAGTCAACTGAGGACTGCTCAGAGGTGGTCAGCACCTGATGGTCTCCATTTGTTACTGGGACCCAAACTTACACAGGGAGGACAAACGGTCAGACCAATCACTACCATCAGTAATAGAAACATCACCAGGTGCCTCCAAATTCACAGGAGGTGATGAAGGTTAGATGTGCATCAACTGCTGCCCAGGTTAAACACTGAAATACGATGAGATACTGTCACCAAGCAAGGACCAGAGACGAGAGCTCCGTGAAACTGTCAAAGCCATCAAACGTCGAGGCATGAGCGGGTCCATGTCCGAGAATCGACAGCAAAACCCCACCTCGGTGGTCCAGGTCTCCTGTGATCTTAGAGTTTTAGTCCACTATATTGCAACCTGAGAACGACTCGATGGAAATTGGCAGGGGCATTGAGAAACATACCTGGTTTTTATCTGCTCTCTATTGTTGTTGACAGTACGTGCAACAGTACGCTGATGCTAGAGTTCAGCTCGCTGAATCTGCACCTCGCCACTGCCACCTCTCAAGCCCAAAAATAGCTACAGGACCTAAAGCTGCCTAATCAATTTAGCTTCGAGATTCTAAATAAAGAAAACTATGATAGAGAGAATACTGATAGAGCAAATTACTCATGTGTTCCAATAGGCAGTGGGCTGCCGGATTTAGAAGTTATGTGTTCTTTCTTCAGTCTTCAGTTACCAACCACACTACTAGGGAGTAGTTTCAGCAAAATAAATGAACTGACAATGTGCTTAAAAATATGACGGTACCCAGCGACACTCCGGCTGATCCCTTCGACAGAGGGGATGTGTCCGTGACTCTCCCAGCGATCCCTGTGACGGAGGGGAGGGGGGCTGCAACGAAGAGGGTGGCGGCGGCTGGCAGCTGCAACGGAGGGAGGGGCGACGGTGGCTAGCGGCTGCGACGGAGGGAGGGGAGGCGGCGGCGTCTGGCGGCTGCGATGATGAGAGAGGGCGGCCACGGCGGCAGGCGGCTGCGATGGAGGAGAGGAGGCGTCCGCGGCGGCAGGCGGCTGCAATTGAGGAGAGGGGGCTAAGACGGGGGAGGGCGGCGGCGGCGGCGTGGCGGCGGGCACTCCTGGGAAGAAAAGGCCAGGACGAGTGTTATGTGACTTGATGAGATCTTTTTTTTCTGATTATGATTTGATGATTTGACTTTCAGAACGTCCATTCTAAATTGTTATAGTATTATAGAAGTTATACATCGATTTAATCAACGGTTACGAAAAATTATATTAGACGGAACCTAGATTCAATTAGATGGAACCTCGGTTCCGTGCCAATCACCGTAAAAGAGCTCCTCAGAAATACATACACCTTGGTCTTTCCCCAACTCATACGTCTTAAACCTGCCAACAGGCTGTAGCTTGCGTCGTTGCCGGCCAACGCTCGAGTTGCTTTGGCCTCAGGCCGCCTCCGGCTCTCCATCGTCGGTCTTAATCATCCCATCCACGGCCGTCACACTGTCATAGGCCGTATTCACACCAGCTGGCCTGCTAGCGTGGTGCCGGCGGTAGGACACCTTGATCAATCGATTAGAGCAAGTACAATAAATCCTAGTCAGCTGGCTATAAGAATTAAAATAGTATATTATTGCTTAGTTGGAGGAGAGAGAAGGAGAGTAGGCTCTTAGGCTGCTCATAGTGGGGAGTAACATAAAGTGGTGTCATGCATAAGTTACTAGTTCATGTTACTACCGTCATAGTGGAAATTAACTTAGAGATAGTATCATGCAAAGTCTCATTTATTAGTTTGTAGACTTATTTTATCTTGGGGTACGTGTGTGATGTTATGGTAACATAGCTAGTTACCACCTCTCTCTCTTCCTTCATTTATTGCTATGCCATGTCACCAAAACACCTTGAAATATGTGATGTTACTACCTAAGTTACTCCCACTATGAGCAGTCTTATGCAAGAGTCAGCTCTAACACGTACTCCGAGGCACTTTGTAAGACTGAAAGGTGGACCATACATTGATAAAATACTACACTTTTATAGCTCACTATTGTATATATTAGCTCTAAGTTGGCTATAGATGATATGGCACTTGGCTTATAGCCAGGTGCATCTAGCTACACTATTGGAATTGCTCTTAAGTGTCTGTGTCTGTTCAGTTCTCCGAAATTTTGCACTATCCCCTATGCACAGAGAGCGGCCAACTAGTTGAAGCAATGACCCAATTGCTGCCTGCTTACTTGCGTAATAGAGCGCTGCTGCACCCTCCCAGTATGATTTTGCTTCTTCTTTCTCAATCAGTTATAGATTGAAGCTTATATACTCAAATTTTCCTTGTACAATTGGAGGTCCTGGGCGAGCTGCTAGCTCACCGGAATTACAGTTTAAGAAGTGTGCATATGCCCTTGCGCTTGCTGGCTGCCGTACTCCATTGCCGTGGTAGCAAAGTTCTTGAATCTGAAAAATCAAGTGAACAAACACTCACACTAAAATATTCTAAATTTAGTTTAGTCGCTACAATGTTTATTTGCTTGAAGGTGCCTTGAATCCATGCCCAATGTCAAAGCCCATGCCTAACAAATCTAATAGCAAGCGGCAACCATCATCATTGCTTGGAAAAGGTAGAACCAGTAGGTGATCACTAAAGAGTTGCATCCCTTTCCAAATTAAGAGCATCTCCAGTCGCGTCCCCCAAACCGTCCCCCAAACCGCGCCGGATTGAGCGTTTGGGGGACGTGTTTCATTCGTGCCGCGTTTGGGGGACGTCGCTCCCCAGTCGCGTCCCCCAAACAAAATTTCGCAAATTTTAAACTTAAGTAGATTCGATTAGATTCGTCCAAATTTACATAGATTCGAACGAAATTTGACTAACTTTAAAACTAAACCTAATCTAGAACCGCTTGCGGCGGCCGGAGGCGTCGTAGTACTGCCTGGAAGTTGTACATCTCGTCGGTGACGACCTCACGCTTGCCGCGCTCGTCGACGGGCTCGTCCACGGGCTCGTCCTTCACCAAGCCGCTTGGTCCCGCCTCGCCGTCGTCGGTGAGGTCCACCAGCGGCTTGCCGGAGTCGAGGATGGACATGGCGATCGCCGCGTCCAGGTCGCCCCTCCAGGCGTCCTTGTCGTCCATGGACGCCATGAACGCCGCCCGCAGCCCTGGGCAGTCCTCGGGGTCGTCGCTGCTGGCGATGAGCCGCTGCTGCCGCTCGTACTCCGCCAGCCGCGCCGCCTGCGACGCTTCCTCCGGCTCCTCCTTCACCTCCGGCTTCGGGATGAGGAGGGCGCCGCCGCGCCTCCCTTGCTACCGCCCGCTGCCGCTACCGCCACGCCTCGTGTTGACGGGCGCCGCCGGCTCCTCCTTGACCTCCCGTTTGGGGACGGTGTAGGGCGCCGACCGGTACGACGAGGACGGCGTCGATCGCGCCGGTCCCGAGGAAGAAGAGTGCGAGGAGGACGAGTACGTCGTCCTCCTCGGCTGCCATTGAGGAGACGGCGGCGGCGACGACGGCATCTCCAGCCGCGGAGCGCCGTTGCGGAGGCCGCGGATGACGTTCTCGAGGGTGCGCCCCGGAACGCCCCAGAACAGGGCGCGGCCATCCTTGTTCCAGCTGTTGGGGCCGCCGACGAGCCCGTCGGTGCTGTGCATCTCGACGTCGTACTTGGCCTTGAAGTACGTCGTCCACCAGGCGTCGTTGTTCTCGACCGCCCACGTCGGATCCCTCCGCTCCTCGGCGGTGAGTTGAGCCCGCCGGGCCATGACGGCGTCCCCCCATTGGTCCGTGCGCGGCCCGGCGGCGGCGGAACGCCAATGCCGTTCACGGCCACCCTCCGGCCCGCCGCCGCTGCGGCCGCATGTCCGGCGGGGACCGGATACCGGGCGCGGTACAGCGCCCACGCCTCCGCCACGGTGAGGCTGCCGCGTCCGAAGCCGTTCGCCGCGGCGATCTTGCGGGAGGACGACATTTTTTGAGCAGCGAGGAGAGGATCTGGGAGGGGGAGGCGGCGGCGACGAGAAGGATGAGCGGCGCTAACTGCAGGGCGCCTTAAAACAGCGGCGGCAGCGGGTGGTTGCACGCAATAACTCCGGCGCGGACGGCCACGCGGCCATGCACGACGAGACGCGTCCCTGCGTCACCTGGAAAACAGGGACGCCATTAACGTCGCTTGACCAAAGGTAGGCGACGGGGTTTTAGCCTTCCGTGCCGCTGACGGGTCGGGCCCGCGTCGGTTGGCCTCGCTTTTCGTTGTGTCCGGCGTCCCCGGAGCGTCCCCTGTGGGACGGGGACGGGCTCGGGCGCCGGACACCGTATAGGGGCGCGCCGGACAAAAAAGGGCTTTGGGGGACGCGGCTGGAACGCTTTTTCTGTCCGGCGCGCCCCAAATCCCTTTGGGGGACGGTTTGGGGGACGCGACTGGAGATGCTCTAAGCAAGTTCAGTCCTAGACAGCACAATAGTAATTTATATGCTCAAAAGAAGTGTAGGTAAATAAGGGAGATGTATGTAGTACAAAATATATGACTCATATAAAGTGTGTATTTCTATGTGAATGCATCCTTTCATAATGAGTGAGTTTAATGAAGAAAGCTGACAATTAGTATATTAACCTCTATCTCCTGTGCGGCTGGCCGCTGGCTCATCTATCGTCTACCCCAAGGTGACAGCACAAAGAAGGGGCATGCAATGGCGAATCCAGGAAAAAAACTTGTAGGCTCATGGTCCGAAATATGGTGAATATAGCTCTACTGGATTCATATTTTAATCTATGCAAGCTAGAATGATGAACAAATTGAGAATTGGGTTGCATAAATTCTAAGATCTAACTTCTAAGTGATGAATAAGTTCCTTCATAATTTATAAAGAATTCAAGATCAAAGACTCAGCAATGCATACACATTGGTCTTTTCCCAGCTCACACGTCTTAAACCTGCCAACAGGCTGCAGCTTGCGCGGCTGCCGGCCACCGCTCCTGTAGCATTGGCCTCAGGCCGCCTCCCGCTCTCCATCGTCGGTCTTAATCATCCCATCCACGGCCGTCACACTGTCATAGGCCGTATTCACACGAGCTGGCCTGCTAGGGCGATGCCGACAGTAGAACACGTTCATCGATCGATTAAGTGTTCAGGTTCTCGGAAATTTTGCAGTATCCCCATGGGCAGAGACCATCCAGCTAGTTGAGGCAATGTCCCAATTGCTTCCTGCTTGCTTCTGTACCTAATAGAGGGCTGCTGCACCCTCTAATATAATATGAATTTCCTTTTTCTTTCTCGATCAGTTATAGATTGAAGCTTCTGTACTCAATTTTTCCTTGTAAAACTGGAGGGCCTGAGCGAGCTGCTAGCTCTCGGGAATTACAGTTAAGAAGTGTGCATATGTCCTTGCCCTCGCGCTCACTGGCTGCCTTACTTCATTGCTGTGTAACAAAATTCTTGAATTTGAAAATCAAGGGAACAAACAAACACACTAAAAAAATTCTAAATTTCGATTATATTTGCCACGGATGTCATTAATTCTCCATCATGTACATTCTCCCATCTATCTCTCAATCATGTGATGCCATCATATATCAAAAAAATACTAAATAATAAAGGAAGAACAATTGATCAATCGCAGCACACCTTTCTTTGGATTAGGGGCCATGTGAAGAACACCTTGTGGCTCGGCTGTACCATCATCATTCCAAGCTAGCTAGGGTCCTCGGCACACACACACATAAAAAAAAATGGCAGCGTCCAATCAGCGAGAGAGAAAATCAGCGCGAGATCAAGGGAGGATGCGCTACGGAGTGCTTTGTCGGCGGAAGGAGGACGGCCATCAACAGCAGGAGCCCTTCACCTCGTCACGGCTGAGGCGGCGTGTCTGGAGGAACAGCCCGTCGTCGTCCTTCTCATAGATGGACAACCAAGGAGGACGATGAGGGTGGCAGAGGAGCAGGAGATGGCGAGGGAGGCTTGGGGGCGTCGTTGCCGGCGCTGGACGGCGGGAGAGGCTAGGGTTCGCGCGTGGCGGCAATTGAAGGTGTGGGACTGATGCTTCCGAGGGGGAATCGAATGGGGGAGAGGGCGCATCAGCTGCGCCGGCAAGCGGCAGTGCCAGGGAGGCCGGAGAGGAGCGGGGACGGGGCTGCCGGCGATGCGGTTGCGGGAGTGGGGATAGAGGGAAATCGAGGGGATGGAGATGGAGAAGGGTGCAGGGGCAGGGATGTGGGAGTGGGATGTGAGATGGTAACCATTGCACGGGCAAACCACACAGCGGCTCAAGATGTCAGTGAGGTTAGAGATAAAACCGGTGTACCAGTAATTTTTTCTATCTATCCAATCGGACGAACCACACCGGCTCCGAGGCACGATTCAACGGTCCAAATCACGCGTGCGGGAGTGCCCTCATCTGGCTCGGTTTTCACCAGGATTCTACACTACTTAAAAATGAGGAAGATGTTCTCTATTCTACCCACCGTACCACTACGATCAAACTTTTGGTCGTCCTTCGTCGCTCCCCTTGTGCTCGCCCCGCACGCGCAGCTAAAACTGGGGCAAGCCCAACTAAACCCAACTCTCGCCGGCGAACCCTATTCGCTCTCCTATCTCTAACCATGGAGGCAGAGAGGTTCACCTGCGCACCCCTGACCCCCAACACCGTCGGCCCCCCCTCTGGATTCCCGTCTCCACCGGCGCACCCTGGATCACCGTCTCCACGGTCGCCCTCTGGATCCCCGTCTCCCTTTATCCCCTACACCATTGCCGCCCCTTTGATCTCTGTCTCCACCGTCGCCCCCTTGATCGCCAACACCATCGCCATACCCTGCCCGCCCTCTAGATCTCCGTCTCCACCGCCGCCACCTTTTATCCCCAACACCACTGCCGCCCCTTTGATCTCCGTCTCCACCGCCCCCTTGATCCACAACACCATCGCCTCCACCTGCCAGAGGCACCGCACACACACCCTATTTGAAGGCTGGAATCGAGTTTGCCTGCCTAGGTTCTTCGGAGGCCGTCACGGTAGTGACGAGGTCGTCATTTGATCTGCACCTGATGGGAGGTGGGCGGCAAGGACGGCGCCACCACCGGCTTCCATGGAGTCTCCAGCACGTGTGTTTCCGCCGCCCTCGAGGCAACCCCTTTTGAGGATGACGGTGCAGCTTTGGAGATGTTTGGCCAAGCCATTCCCAACCTGGATCTGATTTCCAGCCATGGTTGAGTCTGCGTCCATGCCTGATTCAAGGTAGTTAAACCTGTAAAGTGGATTATTACCTATTTACGGATGGGATTAGTGATAGGGAAGTTTTATCCTGATACATCCATTGTGGTTATCATATGCATTCTCCCTAAATTTATTAAGCCCCGGTGGTCCATTTACTAAAATTTTCATGTCCTGTATTTGTATCTTGCAAAATAGATATATCTTTGAATAAGTAAAGTTCTAGAAAGACTGGATGCGAATTTTTATGTCACATGTAAGCGCAGGCAACTTCCCGTATCAAACTGAAGCCTCTCCACATGTGCTCCCTCCGTCCATTAACAGATGTCAGGAGATTTGTTTAAATTTGAATGTATATATAAACTAAAGAGTGTCTAGATACATTTAAATTTAGACAACTTTTGACATCTAAAAATAGACAAAGGTAGTAGTATAATTAGCAGTATCTCATGCCGTAACAAATGAATAATACATCAGTTTGGATTGTATTACAGCCATGCTTTTTTCGGCATCAACCTACTTGCTTCACCTGCAATGGTACAGTCCTCTTTCTTTTTAACGGTGATAATTGACCTGGCATCGACTGCCATAACAAAATATTTTAATTCTGTCATATACAGTAAGCCTAATGATTTTGCACTACTAGAAGCTTCATTATGTTTGGAACTACATCCTTTGTATGCTCAGATTATATTGTTGTTGTTGTTTGTCCAACCTCTTTCATTCAATCTCTTTGAATTACATGCTTCATACCATGTACAGTAAAAAAGGCTCCTCATTGATGGAATGATAAATATTCATCTGTACTTTTCCAGCAATCCTAACTATGGATCCCATGGTGATTTCTTCTATGAAATTATTAATGTGATTTCCTTTCTCTCATATTTTTTTGTTCTCACATATTTTAGTTAGAACCATATTTCCAATGAAGACGAGCAACACTTTTTATTTTCCAAATAAGGCATTTGAAGCTTTGGCCCATCTTTCTTTTTTCTCCCAAGATGAACAATCATGCGGTTCTATCATCTTTTTCATTTAACAGTTTGGCGATTGGATGCAAAGTTGGGCACAGGTAAGAAAGACGCACCATTTCTGGCCGTTGTATTGCCCTGCACCTTTGCAAAGGATGATTGAAAGAATATATGCATTTCCGGTTAAATCATTACAATCGCCAAACTGTTAAAGAATCGTGCTATTTATTGAAAATAACCCAATTGTTAAAAATGTATTATCTATTTAAGAACCTGGAACAACTAAATGATTATTTGAACCTGAACTAAAATCATTTTATGTGCAATATGGTTGCTATTTATTTTGTCATCTTTGGCATCATAGTTGCTATTTGTTTTGTGGCACCAAAATTCATGCTATTCTGTAGCTTTTGATGGCTAGCTCACGTCTCTTCCATCTAAAGGGATTCCATGGTCCAGTGGTTGCTGGATAAGGTAAGATGGTTTCCTTTGACCTCAAGAGTAAGGATTATGGATCTGAAATCATTTTGCTTGAACAGTGTAACATCCCTGTCTAGCAAACCCTAATTAGGAAGTTGTTTGTGCATCATGAGCATCATCTAAAATGCATTAGGAAAAATTTGCATTTAAAAGTGAAGTGGAAACCCTAAATTTCAAAGTTCTACCTCTATTTGAAATGTTTCAAACCTTCAAAATCTTGTTGTGTGTTATTTTTGAAATGATCAATGATGCCACACAATGTTGGTACAAGATTCTGGAAGTTTCTGGTTTTCAAAAATAGCCCAAAACAATAAGTACAAATGGTTTTAGCCCTGTTTTACAAATTCCAGAAAAATCCCCAAATTCCAGGGGGTTATGCGCAAAATCTTCGTTGTCTTCTACCTCTGCCAGACAGGCATCTACGTGCCCTGCCGACAGAGGCCGATGCCGGCCACCTCCTGCTGGCCGCCTGGACGAGGAGGACGTCCTGGAGTCCCTCTCCCTCGGCCCTCTCTCTCCCCTATCCTCTTCTCCCTCTCCCTAGCGCCCTCTCCCTCTCTGCAAGCTCGCGCGCCCGAAACCCTAGCCTTGCCTCCGACCGACGCTCGTCGCCGCCATTCCATCCACCCCCGGGCCCAGCCGCGACCACCACCGGCTCCGCCTCACCTTCCTTGTCCTCCCCGTGAAGGGAATCGGACCAAGACGCCCGCAGACGCCCGCGCCACCGATTCTTGCCCGACTCCGGCCGGCCCCCAATCACCGCCGACCGACCTCCCCCGCCGTCGTCGACCCTTCCTGCAACACCACGGTGAGCTGCCGGCTCGAACGAGCCCCTCCACACCCTCTCTCTCCCTCTGGTCCGTCCCCGCGCCGCTCACCTGCGTTCGCCGCCGCCGGACGTCGTCGTCCCCGTCGCTCCGGCGACCTTTTCCGGGCGGCGCCGCCACGAGGTGCTCGTCCGCGTCGAGGCGCGTCCGACGCGCCCAACCGCGCGTCCAGACGTGGCCGGGAGCCCCCGCGCCGCTCCTCACCTGTGGCGGCCTACCGTGGTCAACCACCGGCGGTTGACCCGGTGGGACCGGGCTGTCAGGAGCCTTTTTGTTTGTTTTTTTATTTCCTTTAATTGTTAAAATCCTGAAAGTGGACCCCTATGTCAGAATTTTAATAATTAGTGGAATTTCAGAAAATGAACAAAACTTGTATAACTCATAACTATTTCATTTTAAATCAGTATAATGTGTATAATATATCAAAATGTTCAGAAAAATGAGATCTACACTTTAGTATCAAAATCAAGCATTGTTAAGAAACTTTGAACCCTGTCCTTAATAGAAGAAATTAATCAACCCCTCTAAGGTTCCAGGACTACTAACCCTAGTTCACGGAAACCCAGTTAAATTGATGGTTATGTCTTAGGGTTAGCTTCACTACCTAAGTAAACATGGCATATCATCATCCTTGTATGCGCATTGCATCGATGCCATGTGTTGATTGTTATTTCTCTATTTCTAGTGTTTGCTTCTTCACGATCAATAGAGCACGAGTCTGAGACAATGAGGATCAACAACACTGATGATCAATATTTGTCCACCGACAAACAATTCAAGTACGAGATTATTGAAGATCCACCTCGGTTTGTCAGGGACAAAGGCAAGCCCTAGCCTGGTTCGTATATGTTTTTGAAATGCTTTTAATTCTCGTTCCTACATATTGCACGCGATTCAACTGTCTTTTATCGATAGGTAGAGTTATCCTATCTATTGCATGTTCCACCCTTATATCCTCAAATACCTGATCCACTGCTCCTAGCATACCTAGATTTGGCATGTGTGCGTCAATAGAGCCTTTATCTCTTTATGCTTAGCCATGCTTAGTTGTTGTGCTACTACTCCGGTCTTCGGACTGGAGCCTTAAGAAATGAAACTAGCATGATAGGTTGACGTGGTAAGTACAGAGATGTTGTTAAACATGACTAAAGGCTTAGACGAGAAGCCACATTGGGATGTGGTGGGTTGTTTCGTTTCTGCCGACACTAGGATCCGAGTTCTCACCTCTTGAACCAAGACTGAGCGTACAAACACGTGAGGCCCTATTATGGTACCCTCTCGACTCACTAACTTTCCTAGTCGATTCCTTGAGTCACATAGTTTGCGTGTTACCTGGTCATATGCATTGCATTCTGCTTGGGGGAAAAGGTACATAAAAAGTAGGTAAGCGTGGTCTAGGTGGCTGGGGGTTGCGGCGTCTGGGGAAACCCACCTCAGCTCACATCCTTAAGGACCGACTTCGAGACTTGACCCGTTACGGCGGAACAATCCTTATCGCGTGACTCATGGTCTAGGCGACAGCAAGGTAAAGGTCATGGTCAACCACCCTCTGCCGGCTTTCCAAGGAAGAGAGCTAATGTCTGGCATTAAGAGTCGGTTGGTACATGTGGGTAAATTTGTGCACCCTTGCAGGGTTAAATCTTTTCGAAAAGCCGTGTCCACGGTTAAGGACGAGTTGGGAATGGATTCTGTGATCATACACAACTTGAACCTGATCGTAAAACTTGGCAAACAATGTGTGTTTACGGATACCTTCTCTGGGTGTTAGGGGGTGATCCGAGGATAGTGGTTCGAGATGATGAAGATTGGTGGATACAATATGATGGTCAATAGACATAGAGATATCGCTCTCTTATCCCCTTTTAAAGGTTCTGAGTAGTCGAGCTTCTCCTCTCTCTTGTCTTGCAAAGAAAAACTGGATTTACGCAAAAGAAGCTCCACAGAAAGCCCGCATACCCGCTTTGCTAAAAGGTTGTACTAAGTCTTGTTGAGTCCCTGTACTCAGCTTTGCATGCTTTTGTTTCAGACGAAGTCGCTCTAACAGATGGTGGTTTCTAGTCGACATCGACGAGTAGCTTGGGGTTCCCAGGTGGCATCCTGGAATATATGGGTTGGGACGTCGCCGTTATGCTCCTGGCCTCTTAGGCCTTTTGCTATCTTGCTATGTCTAATAGCATAATTTCGCTTCCGTTGATTGATGAAATGTCAGGTCAGTGACCTCTGTTTGTAATGCTTTGGTTCTTCGCTCATTTATGAGCTTGTGTTACTGATTCTCTCACTGTGGTCTCTCGAGCTCTAGGTTAGGCTTATGTCAGACGAAGATCTGGTATTTGTCTAACCCTGATCCCGGAGGTGCCACAAACGGGTAGAGCCTTGTAAAGATGGTTAGTGATGTTTGATGTTAAGTGCCTATTAGCGACCTCACTGATTTTTATTTAGTACTAGATGGTTACTAAATATGACGGTGGTCCTTGCTACAATCTTTGTGGAGTGGTTCTATTCCAAAGTTTTTCTTAGTTTAAGTTGCTTTTCATGTGTAGCTTATAGCAAGAATTTAGCTTAATTCAAGGTAGAATTTTCTTCAAGTTATATAGTGGAACTTGGTTACCACTTAGCTGTTAAGCACTTGCTAATAGCATCCTTGGTTGTCTTATTCGAACCGTGAACATTTTGTGTTATTTGCTCATGTATAAAAAAATGTATGTAGTGTTCTATTTTCATACTTATGGTTCCGATGAATGCAAAATTTGATAGTGGACATGGATATAAATGTGTTTGTACTACTTATGGTCATCATAAGTTTTTCCCATGAATTCTGAGCTTTATGATGTTTTTTCTGATCATATTCTAGCAAAGGTTTCATAGTTTATCTAGGAGTGCTAGCTTCTATTTTTAGTACATATGTGAACACATTTAGCGTGTTATGGAACAATTCATTCAATAAATATTTCTTGTTCATCTCTAAATTAAATCGCATACTGCTTTCATTAATATTGCTTAGCGCTCTTGCACATCATTTGGGTCAATAATTCAGTCAGTGTAATGTATTTTCCTTGTACACATTAACAAAAATACTATACATTGTTTAGTGTAGGGAGAGTGGCGGATGAAGTAGGGTTCCACGGACCATCCCTACGGGTGTCGATCCAGCTCTGACCAGCCCAGCCCTTTCTCCCAGCCGCGTCGACATGGCCTCCAGCCAGAATCAACCACACCGACAACAACTACCAGTTGCACCGCCATGGCTGCCCCGCCGTAATCGATCTGCCGCCGACCCTGTTGGACATGTGCACCACTCAAGTGCCCGATATGGAGGAGGACTGTGGCAAACAAGTCTAGATAATTTGATTCAAGATGCAGATCTCACTCATGCTCTCATGCAGCCGCCTCTGGCTCACCCCACCAAGACTGCGCCGAGAGCTATACCAGCGACATGCCAGGTTATTAATCGCTCCTCCTGTCCTCCAAAATTTGTTTCCCACTGGTGGAAAAAGGGCCTTTGGTCGCGGTTCGCAACTGCCATTAGTCGCGGTTGCGCAACCGCGACCAAATTAGCGCGACTAAAGGCCCCCCCTTTAGTCGCGGTTGCTTACGAACCGCGACTAAAGGCCCGTCCACGTGGGCGCCAGGCGACCGTCGGGGCGGAGGACCTTTAGTCGCGGTTCTTCTGGCCAACCGCGACTAAAGGCCGCCGCAGGTTTAGGGTTTTAGGCCCCCCTAAACCTGCCCCCCCTAAACATATTTTCTGTTTAATTTGTATATTGTTTTATTTCTTTTGTGCTTTATTGTAATTTTGAAGGAGTTTCACATATTCTACGGTACTACATATATACATGCATATGAATGTACAATTTCAAACAAATTTGAAATTAGAACCAAAAAGAATTCAAGAGGAATATACAATATATATTCAATATCATCGGATGACCATATACAAGTTTGAACAAGTTTCCATACATAATTTAATGCATGTATAGTTCTACGTCCTCGCAATAGTGTTCTCCTTTAGGATCGAGGACTTCCCTCCCGAACCATCCAGCTAGTTCCTCTTGAAGTGGTCGGAAGCGAGCTTCTGGACTAAGCATCATCCGGAGGTTATTCCTCTGAGCATTGAGATCACTCGGAACGCGCTCAGAGGTGTATCTCCGGATCATCTCACATACATAGTATCCACACAGATTGGTTCCCGGTGGCTGCATATCGCTACCATTCTTAGCCTTTGACCGCATGAAATTTAGCTCTTTTTTGAATTCACCGACCTTTGTATCCGAGAACCGTCTCCAAACCCTACGAGGCAAAGAAAATTAAATGAACAAGAGAGTTATTAGTTAATTACTTGAAGCTTAATTAGGAAATGAACGAAATAGGCCGATCGATATAGAGCGCAAATGAATGAAAACAATTACTTTTGAATCATTTGTCTCATGTCGGCCCACTCCGCCTTATCCATATTCAGAGAGTCGTGGACGAGACATTCTGATTTGTCAACTTTAATTACTAGCAGAATCCAGTGGAACCTCGCGGACACGATACATGCACAGGTACGTCATGCATAACTCATCGATTAGCCGGCCACATACCATGCATGGAGTAAACAAAAGAGAATGTGCTCAAGACATAAACACTCACCCAAAATGGTAAGGAAATAGAATATCACTTTTGAGTTCCCGCTTATCAAGAAACCGCCACGAGTCTTTCTCCACGTCGGCGGGGTGATGCTTTAACGTATATCCATTAACGATGTGTGGGTCAATGAACCCAACATCATGGATGCTCCTTACTCTGCATTCCTTAATCTTCAATCTGCATGTATAATAGCGGACACAACAATATAGTTAGGACATATATATATATAGTGCAGGCAATATGAACGAGATGGGGTAGAAATAAATCACTTACAGAACGTAGCAACTGATGATAGATTTGTCGAGCTCGCGCAGATTGAAAAGCTGGAACAATTCACTCAGATGAATTTGTACAGAGTATTGTTTGAAGTGATGCTCATATCCAACTTCCGCAAAAATATAATCTTTGGCGTTTTTATGTTTTATGTAACCCTTGTACCAGTTCAGCAGACCTTTCATTTGTGGAGGTAGATCCTCTTCCTCGCGCAGGCTCGACGAGAGGCCCATTCTTCACATATGTAAGTACTACCTCCTTCACCGGCGCCTCATCAAGGCCTAACAGTTCACGAAGAGTAATACCTAAGTTGGCCGCTTGTTCTCTCGGCACTCGTTACGCTCAATCCCTCGTGCTGCCGCAGCTTCTATGATTTCGGGGCATCCGGACCGGCGGCTGTCACTATAAGCGGGGCAATCGATTGTTTACTTTGTTCCCCGAGCTGGGCAACAACTCGTTTCCCGCTTTGTGCACTTTGTAATTCCGCTTTATCGGCCTCCTCTTTCTTCTCCTTGAATATGCGTGCCTCGATTCTTTAGTTCACGTGCATAGTCGTCGAGCGGATTCTTTGCGGCTTGGGACGGTGTGTTCAAAAATGACTTAGCCCACTTCTTTTGCTCATCAGAAAATACTGGCTTGGGCTCGGGCTCTCTTTTCTTCTTGCAGCCCGCCTTCCATTTCTCTAAATCAGCAGTCGCGGCCGCCTCGACTTCCTCGACACTACGTTCCCAAGGCCTCGTTGGGAGAGGCTTCAGTGATGGCTCCGGTACCTTTGTTTTCTTAGGTACGTACGGGTCCGGGTTAATAATCCAGGACTGCTGCTTCTGCTTCTTCGCCGGAGGTGGATTGGGGGCGGCGTTCGCTTACCCGCCCGGGGCGGACTAGGGGCGGCGGCTGCTTACCCGCCGGAGGTGAATTGGGGGCGGCGTCGGCCGACGTGAAGGAGGTGTAGGTGAAGCACCACCACCACCACCGCCACCGCCGCCACCACCACCACCGTAGGGGGTGGACTTGTTGGCGCCTCGCCCGGAAACTTGATAAACTTCTTCTGCCATAGAATGAACCGGCGCTTGACATCTCCAAGTCTTGTCGCCCCTTCAGGTGTAGCAATGTCAATGTCCAGGTCCTCAAACCCTTGGACTATGTCCTCCACCGTGACACGAGCATAGCCATCTTGAATGGGGTTGTTGTGGTGGAGTGCTCCAGGTGGTAAAGCACTGCCGATGGCTACCTTCATGGACATGTTCCCGATAGGATAATACAGATGACATGCTTTCATCTCCTTTATATCGTCCACGGGGTAGCGAGGAGGCTCCGGTGCAGTAATTTCGACCACCAGAGGCTCCGGTGCAGTAATTTCGATCGTCGGTGCACCAGCCGGTGGGGCCTCCGTGGAAGCCACGCCGCTTCTCCGCCGCCGGCTTCCGAGATCCAATGGATGATCTTCATGCTGCGCCCGAGCTGCATCTCTTTCGGCTACTAGTACACTCACGGTTTTCTTCATGACATCCATTTCCGATGCCAACCGCGCCACAACATCTCGCTTCCCGATCCATCTTTCTCTTACGGCTTCCGTAACCGTACGGGTCATCGTTCGGGGAACCCTACTTTCCACGGAATGTGCCCCATGCCTCGTACACGTCCTCCGTGTTCGGGATTCCCGAGGGCTTTTATCGTGGCGTCGTTCTCTCCGTTGAACTTGATCCTCCCCTCTTGAGCATCCCTCATTGCCTCAATAAGCTTTTGGGTGGGTTTAATTATTTTGCCCCGGTAAACACACTCCCCTGTCTCCGGGTTCGGCGATCCCCCATGCCCGTACCACCAGCTTTTGGCCCTTGGGTCCCATCCCTCCGTACCCGGACGGATTCCTCGCGCCTCAGCTCATTCTCCATCTTCTCCCACCTAGGCAGCCAAAAGCGATACCCTCCTGGCCCCATAATATGATTGTACTCCTTCTTGGCCGCATTATCCTTATTTTTTTCGATATTTCAAGGAACTGCTCCGATTTCTTTTGCTTCACAAATTCTGGCCAATCATGTTGCAGTTTCTCATATTGTCCTTTGAAATCCGGAGTCTTGCCCTGCTTGACAAAGTCATGGGCTAGATTTTGCTTGTATTTCCGGAATGCGTTGGACATCTTAGAAAGAGCGAAGTGTTTGACTAGCTTGCACCTCTCCTTGTTTTCCTCAGTCTTGGCCAACATGTACAGCTGATCTACAACATGATCGTCATTCATTAAATGTTTTCTCAACCAACTGCCGAAAGTCTCCATGTGGGCCTTCCTAATCCAGGATTCAGGCTTCCTGTGGTTGTCCGAGCGTAAAATATTCTTGTGTTTCTCAAAGTACGGAGCCACCAAGCTGGAATTGGTCGAACTCGTGTGGTGTGCTTCAGTCAGAGAATGACCGTCCATACATATCGTTGATTTCCTTCCGATCGTGCCTTTTCCACTTAGTCTCCCCTCGTGCCGCGATCGAGGAAGACCAATCGGCTTAAGGTCAGGAACAAAGTCAACACAAAACTCAATTACCTCCTCATTTCCATAGCCCTTGGCGATGCTTCCTTCTGGCCTAGCACGGTTACGAACATATTTCTTTAATATTCCCATGAACCTCTGTTGATCGCCAAAACCCACCGGCGGGCAGCGGCCTGTCAACATGGTAGAGCCGGGAAGAGCCTAGAGCTGCGGCTGGCTGAGACCCCTCCGAGCGACGGCCCGCAATGCTCTTCTGGTCACACGCGGCGATGCGAAGTGCAAGGGCGTGCCACCTGACCTATACCTGGTCAGGAAGGTGATGGGGATGCCTCGCTTAGTTCCTGCATGGCATACACGTAAACATTAAATAAGAGCCTCGATCGGCTCTCAGGTTATCTTGTGAATCGGCTCAAAGAGCCGATCCACCCATGATCCGTACGGGGTGCACGAATACTTGGTGATCCTGCTTGATCAAGATAAAGCTAATGAGATCTACGACGATTTAGGGTTTTCACCGCATAATCGGATCATCCTACTCCAGGTTGGGCCTCGCGGCCACGCACGGTGCTCGTAAGCCGATCCTAAACAAGGCCACACAACCAACGTGACGTTGATCATCGGAACATCCTGTTTAGGACTTGCGAACGCCACCCTACGTGCCGCTGGATCCTCCCCCTTCGTAAGGCCTAACTATTGCAGATATTAAACTAATCCTTGCGGAGCAAGGAGCAATCGTAACGGATCAGATCTACTAGATGATGAACAAGCAGGGTGCCGCCCCCACGCCTGAGATAGGCGTGAGGGCGGCTAGACATGCGAGGGTTGCACTACGTAAGCATGTTTATACGAAGAGCTATGCTAACCCTAACACATCTATGATAACTACGTTGCCCGCCATCAAAGACGCTTCAAGTACGGGCAACGCATGAACAACGTGGAGCTTGTGCTGCCTAGATCGCAAGATGCGATCTAGGCAGCATGTCGCTTACCCGATTGAAACCCTCGAGACGAAGGAGTTGGCGATGCGCCGAGATTGGTTTGTTTTGGGGTGAACGTTGTGTTGTTGTTTATTCCATAAACCCTAGATACATATTTATAGTCCAGCGGACTTTCTAACGTGGGAATATCCCAACGTGCACGATACAAACTCTAACTTCTAACTTAAGACACGATCTAATAAATTACAGATAAATGGGCAACCTAGCCCAACTCCGCATAAAAGGCCGATCTTCGTATTTTCTTCATATATAACCTTCAAGCTTATCTTGATCGTGGCCCACCTCCGACTTGGTCAAATTCTGGTGATAACACATGCCCCCCTGGTTTTGGAAATAACATTTCCAAAATCATTACGCTTTCCTTCGTCGGGTCATGTTATGATATAGCAGAGTCGTCGCAACATCTGTCATCATTATGACTTGTCAGTTATTCTGGAAAACTCGATAGCTCTGCATCATTTCCTTGGAAACCGTAATGGCGTTAAATTTCCGCCAAGCTCCCTATCATTCAACCGTGCCAATCGATCAACCCTCTTCATCCTCTGATCTGGCTATTGACCTTTCTTTCCAACCTATTCCCCCAAGTGAGCCAACATTGGAGTTCGAGTGGGCTTTTAGTGAGGACGATGACGATGACGCAGAGGAAGAAAACTCCAGTCGAGGGCTAGAGCAGCGGTGACGAGGCATTCTCCGGAAACAGTGCCGGTGACAGCTACAATGCCGACGACGAAGGCAGCGAAGACTAGGGACATAGCACCAGCAAGATGCGAGCAATCGGCTCTTCTTCTGTTCCTCTTTGAACCATCGGCTCTTCATTGCAACGAACCCTCCTTTGTATGAAGAAGTATTCTCCAATCCATTGTTTTGCCGATGGTCAAAGTCAGGCAGTCTCCAAAGAGAGCCGATGGCATTGCATCGGTCTCCATTATAAAAATACGAGGAAAGTCGACCTAGCCGCCCTTCCAAACGGTAACCTGCGACCTCCATCTGAAAAGGTGAACTCAGATCCCCAAATCGCCGCCTGAGCAGCTCCAACCCACAACCATCTACACAGATCTCGGCCACGCCGCCTCCGGCTCCTTCGCATCCCATGGCGGAATCATCCAACACCGATACCACAGCTTCCGGACTGAAGGTAATCTTCAACCCCCTCGCGCTGTTCGACTTGACATGAGATTAATGGCAAGCACCTGAATTAATGTTTCGCTCTGCTACTAATTTAGGCTTCAGATATCCTTCTGCCACACCCTTCTCTCGCAAATTCGATGTGCCTTGGTCCTCGTTCTTCTGAGAGTCCTGCCCTGTTAATTTCGTGCGAAGCTAACAGAATCCCCTTTGTGAGCCAAAACCTAGATCTAACTTCCTGGGCCGACTGCCTACGAGCCTGGCCTAATCCTCCTGAAGGTTGGGTGGCATGGTACAATAGAGTATCAAAATCCCACTATGCCACTTGGGAAACCATAGGGATAGCCGATGCCCTGTCACTATCATTATCTCCTCTTGAGAAGAACGAGAACATCTTGAAAACCATCGGCTACTTCGGTCCGATGCACCGAACCGCTTTATGTTTGGTCATGGCCCTATGACACCAACCTTACCGGATGTGGCCATGATCACGGGGCTGGACATTGCATCCCCCAGCCCCTTCTGCATTCAAACTGCCAAAAGTCCCTTTCACCCTTTCCTCCAAAAAAGAGTGTACCAGCTGGGGTGCCTACCTCAATCGTTACATGAAAAACAAAGGCCCCGTGACAGAGAGGGAGCACACAGCCTTTCTGAATTTCTGGCTGGAGCACTTCATATTCTGTGGCCCATCACTTGCTCCTACCAAGAATTACCTCTCCCTGGCTTATGAACTTGCTAAAGGCACCCAACTCGGCCTAGGCAAACTATTCCTTGGAGAGATTTATCGATCCCTTCAACTGATGTCTGTCAAATTGTTCCATCGAAAGACAGTCAAAACTGGCGGCCCCTGGTGGTTCATTCAGTTGTGGGCACAACTATACTTCCAAAACCAAATACCAGACTTCCCACCACTGACCACCTGCACCTTTCCGGACGTGAATGGAAAGGAAATCCGATGCACCAGCTACGGCCAAGCCCTATATGGTCTCCCGGGCAGCAGGCTGATCCCCAAGGAAGCAGCAGGGTGGTTCAAGATTTTCTTTCAAGGTCTGGACAACCCCCTGTTTGATCCTTATACCGAATCGGCAAACTTTGAAAACCCCGTCTTTTTCCGATTGGACGACCTTGCCGGTGACGCCGGCACACAGCATTTGTACTCCATCATGATTCGCCCTTGCTTCCTCCCTGTTGGCATGAGTACCTCGAACCGGATCACAAAGCCCGGTTATGAGTGTTACCAACCGGTAGTGGCAGCCCGACAGCTTGGTCTCGGACAGTGCCTCCACACTTCTTCTTACACCATCCGACAGCCCAGTAGAGCGGACCTGCTCGACATCATCACTGCCCAAAGGTGTTATACCTTCTTTGATGCTTTGGTCATCCCAATCCCTCACGACCTCCGTTTCTCCTTTACCACCGATGGTTTTGAAACTTGGTGGTCTATGTGGAAGACCCACGTCTTCAGGAAGGCTCTAGGACCGCTACTGAGAGAGCTTGACGCCGAATATGACATCCCTGCAGACCAGGTACCATTACTTAAGCATCTCTTGTAACCGCACATAGCGATCACCCGTGACTTGATTCATTCTCCCGGCAGCAACAAGATGGTCCGGCTCCCACACAAACCGACGGTTCCCCTTTCGTATTCCTTCCTCCCGGCACCAGTGGTCCTCTTCTGCCAGAGCTCGCCACCCACGAAGAAAGTCATAATGCAGAGTCAGCCGATTTCACCGAAATCGGCTGCTAAGAGTAAAGCATCCTCGGGGCCGGTTGCCCCCCGAGCCTCGACTCAGGCGAGGACGGCAGTGAGGAAGGTGGCTGCCAGGAAAACCCTGAAGCGTAAAGCCCCGGCCCAAGGAAGCTTGCATGTGAGTTGATTCAGACCCCGTAGGCATTTGTCCACCTCTGAAAATTTGTTCTCAACGCGCTTGTATTCTTTCCTACAGGCCTCCACCGAAGAAACCTCCAGCGGGGCCGAAGAAACCAGTCAGGGGGACTCAAGCTCGGGTAATTCCGAGAGGTCCACCACCCAGAGCCAGACGGCTTCACCAGCGCCGGCTTCCAAGAAAAGGTCGGTCCCTGATCCTCCTGCTCCCCAAGCCCCGACCAGATCGGGGTCACGCACGAAGCGCCGCTGCGTTAAAAGGGCTCGTAAGAACCCACGAACCTCTTCATCAAGCCAGGAGGTCTCGAATGTAATCATCTTCTCGATCATACTTCACGCTTTCCGGTTGTTACATATAGATCGGCTAATCGCTTCCTCTTGCAGGCCGAAAAAACTTCTAGCGGAGACGTTGAGGAGATACAGATACCGTCCGCCACTCTGGACCTGGCCACCTCAGCGGTGGCGGCTGCCCAAATGGTTAACCCATCTCAGTCCGCCGAAGAGCCGATCGTTACTGCATCGGCTGTCCCCCCTTCCTTGGGAGAGGTATGTCTTTCTTCCTTGGCTCCATCAATTCCACCATTGCCTGCTAAGCTCACTTTGTTTGCCCTGCCAGGGTTATGATCTTTCGAGCTTGCTTTCGTTCGATCCAGAATCCATCGAACCAACTTCTTCCAAGGCAGGTGGGGAGCCGATCCCCAGTACAGTCCGTGGTCCACTCCAACGCCTCAAAGATTTGCTTTCTGCCCCAACTGAGACTTTGATTGAAGATTCCGCGGAAGCCAAAGGCATTCTTGAGGATATCCAGCTTCATCTCCCTATGACCCTGCAAGTGAAGCTCTGGCCCGCCGTTACCCTGCCGGTCTTTAAGTCAAGGGTGCAATCGGCTCGCCAAAGGATTGCTCTTCGCCACTCCCAACTTCCGCTGAGGGCCGATATTGCCGAAAAATGTCGACGGCTCAACGAGAAGAAGGCTGCTCTGGACGCCAAGACGGATACCTCTGCTACTCGTGCTGAACTCGAGACCCTGCGCAAGGAGCTGGAGGATCTTGAGGAGAGGGTAAGGGTGACCAAACAGCTCATCCAGGACAAGGAAGCCCTTGTTGCCCGTTCTCAAGACGAAGCAAAAGGCCTCACGGCCGGTCTGAAGACCGATCTGGCTGAAATCCGTACCCTGAGCAATCAGCTGGTGACGGGTAAGGACGAGGATGACGAGGCCGAGATTGCTGAGGCGGATCGCGTCCGTGTCGACGCCATTCTCGCCCTCGGTGTGTTCCTTCAGTAGGGCCTTCAGAGACAAATG
Source organism: Lolium rigidum (assembly GCF_022539505.1). Taxonomy (NCBI): domain Eukaryota; kingdom Viridiplantae; phylum Streptophyta; class Magnoliopsida; order Poales; family Poaceae; genus Lolium; species Lolium rigidum. The sequence continues at coordinate 257,579,343 of NC_061508.1, read as the reverse complement.
ATGTTTCATTGGACTGGATCTTTCTGTACTTGCTACAAATTTTTTTTTACTGGCCGATTTTCCATCGGCTCCCGACATTTTCTTGCCCATGCGTCTGTCTGATAACCATATGCACCTTCCCCGAGCCGAATCTGACAGGTGACTGCAGATATCGGCTTTGTATTATGTCCATGCGCCGTACTCGTACCTCGGCTCATTGGGATTCGTGTAGCCGACGTGGCCGCCGATCGCTAGATCACCGTTGAAACCAAGCAGACCGTGTAGTGAGAATAATCTTGGCCGACTCGCTGGATCGAAGCGCTCCATGAAGGTTTCGTAATATCCCTCGTGTAATGCTGGAGCACTAGGCTCCGTCGGGAGGACGAGCACCGCGTTCGTACCAGCCGATGTTTCGTCATCGGCTTTCCTTTGCTCGATGTCCCACCGGGCGTGCCAGAATGTGTTGATCGCCAAAACCCACCGGCGGGCAGCGGCCTGTCAACACGGTAGAGCCGGGAAGAGCCTAGAGCTGCGGCTGGCCGAGACCCCTCCGAGCGACGGCCCGCAATGCTCTTCCGGTCACACGCGGCGATGCGAAGTGCAAGGGCGTGCCACCCGACCTATACCCGGTCGGGAAGGTGATGGGGATGCCTCGCTTAGTTCCCGCATGGCATACACGTAAACATTAAATAAGAGCCTCGATCGGCTCTCGAGTTATCTCGTGAATCGGCTCAAAGAGCCGATCCACCCATGATCCGTACGGGGTGCACGAATACTTGGTGATCCCGCTTGATCAAGATAAAGCTAATGAGATCTACGACGATTTAGGGTTTTCACCGCATAATCGGATCATCCTACTCCGAGTTGGGCCTCGCGGCCACGCACGGTGCTCGTAAGCCGATCCTAAACAAGGCCACACAACCAACGTGACGTTGATCATCGGAACATCCCGTTTAGGACTTGCGAACGCCACCCTACGTGCCGCTGGATCCTCCCCCTTCGTAAGGCCTAACTATTGCGTATATTAAACTAATCCTTGCAGAGCAAGGAGCAATCGTAACGGATCAGATCTACTAGATGATGAACAAGCAGGGTGCCGCCCCCACGCCTGAGATAGGCGTGAGGGCGGCTAGACATGCGAGGGTTGCACTACGTAAGCGTGTTTATACGAAGAGCTATGCTAACCCTAACACATCTATGATAACTACGTTGCCCGCCATCAAAGACGCTTCAAGTACGGGCAACGCATGAACAACGTGGAGCTTGTGCTGCCTAGATCGCAAGATGCGATCTAGGCAGCATGTCGCTTACCCGATTGAAACCCTCGAGACGAAGGAGTTGGCGATGCGCCGAGATTGGTTTGTTTTGGGGTGAACGTTGTGTTGTTGTTTATTCCATAAACCCTAGATACATATTTATAGTCCAAGGGACTTTCTAACGTGGGAATATCCCACCGTGCACGATACAAACTCTAACTTCTAACTTAAGACACGATCTAATAAATTACAGATAAATGGGCAACCTAGCCCAACTCCGCATAAAAGGCCGATCTTCGTATTTTCTTCATATATAACCTTCAAGCTTATCTTGATCGTGGCCCACCTCCGACTTGGTCAAATTCTGGTGATAACAACCTCTCGAAGGGGAACATATTGTGTAGAAATACAGGACCGAGAATGGAAATCTCATCGACTAGGTGAACCAGGAGGTGCGTCATAATATTGAAGAAGGATGGCGGGAACACCAACTCGAAACGGACAAGACATTGGATCACATCGTTCTGTAACCGTGGTAGAACTTCTGGATTGATTACCTTCTGAGAGATTGCATTGAGGAATGCACATAGCTTCACAATGGCTACTCGAACATTTTCCTGCAGAAGCCCCCTCAAAGCAATCGGAAGCAATTGCGTCATAATCACGTGGCAGTCGTGAGACTTCAGTGTTTTGGAACTTTTTCTCCGCCATGTTTATTATTCCCTTTATATTGGACGAGAATCCTGACGGGACCTTCATACTCGCTCGTGCATTCAAAAAAGATGACCTTCTCTTCTTTGGTCGAGCGTAGCCGGCACGACCTTGAAACCGTTCCGGATGCCGGTCATCGTGGTCTTTCAAACTTTGCTGGTCCCGCCGTGCTTCCTTTGTATCATTTGACTTCCCATACACGCCCAAGAAGCTTAGGAGGTTCACGCAAATATTCTTCGTAACGTGCATCACGTCGATTGCGAGAGCGGACTTCTAGGACTTTCCAATATTCTAGCTCCCGAATATAGATTTCTTCTTCCACATGGCTGCGTGCCCGTCAGCTCCCTTCGGAACCGATTGTCCGCCAGGACCCTTTCCAAAGATGACTTTCAAATCCTTGACCATATCAAATACCTCAAGCACTCAGTAGTGTTCCGCAGACTTCGGCCGGTGATCTCGCCTTGCCATTGTAATGCTTGCCTTTTTTCTTATCGGATGACCTTTCGAAGAAATCGACGATGCCCAAGGTACACGTTCTTCTTACAATTTGGCAAATGTACACTTTCAGTCTCATGTAAGCAGTGCGTGCATGCATTGTATCCCTTATTTGACAGTTCCGAAAGGTTACTAAGAGCAGGCCAATCGTTGATGGTTACGAAAAGCAATGCTCGTAGGTCAAATTCCTCTTCTTTGTGCTCATCCCACACACGGACACCAGGTCTGCCCCACAGCTCGTAAAAGTTCATCAACTAATGGCCTTAGGTACACATCGATGTCGTTGCCGGGTTGCTTCGGACCTTGGATGAGCACTCGGCATCATAATGAACTTCCGCTTCATGCACAACCAAGGAGGAAGGTTGTAGATGCATAGAGTCACGGGCCAGGTGCTATGGCCGGAGCTCGCTCGCCAAAAGGATTCATGCCATCCGTACTTAGACCAAATCTTATGTTCCTTGCGTCAGCTGCAAAATCTTTGAACTCTCTGTTGATCTTCCTCCATTGCGTCTCCATCCGCGGGTGTTTCAACTCCCCGTCCGACTTACGGTCCTCTTTGTGCCATCGCAACAACTTGGCATGCTCTTTGTTCCCGAACGGACGTTTCAACCGTGGTATTATAGGAGCATACCACATCACCTTGGCGGGAACCCTCTTCCCGGGTTTCCGGCCCTCAACATCGTCACCAGTGGTCATCGCTCTCGATCTTATAACGCAATGCAAAGGCATACCGGGCATTCATTCAAATTCTCGTATTCACCGCGGTAGAGGATGCGACCGTTGATGCATGCATGTATCTTCGTAACCTCTAAACCTAGAGGGCAGTACAACCTTCTTTGCTTCGTACGTACCGGCGGGCAACTCGTTATTCTTTGGAAACATATTCTTCAACATTTTCAGCAAGTTTTCAAATGCCGAGTCAGCTACACCTGCTCGTGCCTTCCATTTCAAGCAAATCCAAGGTAGCAGCCCAGCTTTTTCAGACCATCATCGCATCCGGGGTACAACGCCTTCCTGTGATCCTCTAACATGCGATCCAAATTCTCCCTCTCCTTTTCAGTTTCGCAGCGTCTCCGTGCATCAGCAATGGTCCGACCAATGTGGGTGCCCCGGACTTACCAGTCCAGAACTCCTGTTATGCATACAATTTCACGATCCCAAGATCATTCCATCGTGAATACATAACCGAACTGATACCAGATTACATCATCCATTACAGTACCGAAATAACATTAATACGAAAGTCTTACATCATAGGCCATCAAGGCCGAAGTTCAACAAACAGCAGCGGAATTTATTTGACTCCAAACAGCGGTGGAACCCTGATGGCGTGTATTTCACACGTTCGTTGGGCAACCCCAAGAGGAAGGTATGATGCGCACAGCAGCAAGTTTTCCCTCAGAAAGAAACCAAGGTTTATCGAACCAGGAGGAGCCAAGAAGCACGTTGAAGGTTGATGGCGGCGAGATGTAGTGCGGCGCAACACCAGGGATTCCGGCGCCAACGTGGAACCTACACAACACAACCAAAGTACTTTGCCCCAACGAAACAAGCTGAGGTTGTCAATCTCACCGGCTTGCTCGTAACAAAGAGTTAACCGTATTGTGTGGAAGATGATTGTTTGCGTAAAACAGTAGAACAAGTATTGCGATAGATTGTATTTCAAGTAAAGAGAATTGGACCGGGGTCCACAGCTCACTAGAGGTGTCTCTCCCATAAGACGAACAAGCATGTTGGGTGAACAAATTACAGCTTGGGCAATTGACAAATAAAGAGAGCATGACAATGCACATACATATCATGATGAGTATAGTGAGATTTAATTGGGCATTACGACAAAGTACATAGACCGCCATCCAACCGCATCTATGCCTAAAAAGTCCACCTTCAGAGTTATCATCCGAACCCCTCCAAGTATTAAGTTGCAAGCAACGTACAATTGCATTAAGTATGGTGCGTAATGTAATCAACAACTACATCCTTAGACATAGCATCAATGTTTTATCCCTAGTGGCAACAAGACAACACAACCTTAGAACTTTCTCACATCGTCCTGGTGTCAATGCAGCATGAACCCACTATCGAGCATAAGTACTCCCTCTTGGAGTTACAAGCATCTACTTGGCCAGAGCATCTACTAGTAACGGAGAGCATGCAAGATCATAAACAACACATAAGCATAACTTTGATAATCAACATAACAAGTATTCTCTATTCATCGGATCCCAACAAACGCAACATATAGAATTACGTATAGATGATCTTGATCATGTTAGGCAGCTCACAAGATCCGACAATGATAGCACAATGGGGAGAAGACAACCATCTAGCTACTGCTATGGACCCATAGTCCAGGGGTAGACTACTCACACATCACACCGGAGGCGACCATGGCGGCGTAGAGTCCTCCGGGAGATGATTCCCCTCTCCGGCAGGGTGCCGGAGGCGATCTCCTCGGATCCCCCGAGATGGGATCGGCGGCGGCGGCGTCTCCGGAAGGTTTTCCGTATCGTGGTTCTCGGCATCGGGGTTTTCGTCACGGAGGCTATTTGTAGGCGGAAGGGCGGAGTCGGGGGCCGGACGAGGGGGCCACACCATAGGGCGGCGCGGGCCCCCCGGGCCGCGCCGCCACGTGGTGTCGCCACCTCGTGGCCCCACTTCGTGTGTTCTTCGGTCTTCCGGAAGCTCCGTGGAAAAATAGGCCCCCGGGCTTTGATTTCGTCCAATTCCGAGAATATTTCCTTACTAGGATTTCTGAAACCAAAAACAGCAGTAAAACAAAGAATCGGCACTTCGGCATCTTGTTAATAGGTTAGTTCCGTAAAATGCACGAATATGACATAAAGTGTGCATAAAACATGTAGATAACATCAATAATGTGGCATGGAACATAAGAAATTATCGATACGTCGGAGACGTATCAGCATCCCCAAGCTTAGTTCTCGCTCGTCCCGAGCAGGTAAAACGATAACACAGTATAATTTCTGGAGTGACATGCCATCATAATCTTGATCATACTATTTGTAAAGCTTATGTAGTGAATGCAGCGATCAAAACAATGTGTATGACATGAGTAAACAAGTGAATCATATAGCAAAGACTTTTCATGAATAGCACTTCAAGACAAGCATCAATAAGTCTTGCATAAGAGTTAACTCATAAAGCAATAATTCAAAGTAAAGGCATTGAAGCAACACAAAAGAAGATTAAGTTTCAGCGGTTGCTTTCAACTTGTAACATGTATATCTCATGGATATTGTCAACATAGAGTAATATAATAAGTGCAATAAGCAAGTATGTAGGAATCAATGCACAGCTTCACACAAGTGTTTGCTTCTTGAGGTGGAGAGAAATAGGTGAACCGACTCAACATTGAAAGTAAAAGAATGGTCCTCATAGAGGAAAAGCATCGATTGCTATATTTGTGCTAGAGCTTTGATTTTGAAAACATGAAACAATTTTGTCAACGGTAGTAATAAAGCATATGCATCATGTAAATTATATCTTATAAGTTGCAAGCCTCATGCATAGTGTACTAATAGTGCCCGCACCTTGTCCTAATTAGCTTGGACTACCTGGATTATCACCGCAATACATATGCTTTAACCAAGTATCACAAAGGGGTACCTCTATGCCGCCTGCATAAAGGTCTAAGGAGAAAGCTAGCATTGGATTTCTCGCTTTTGATTATTCTCAACTTAGACATCCATACCGGGACAACATAGACAACAGATAATGGACTCCTCTTTTAATGCTTTAAGCATTCTACAACAATTAATTCTTTTCTCATTAGAGATTTGAGGATGTTTGTCCAAAACTGAAACTTCCACCATGGAACATGGCTTTAGTTAGCGGCCCAATGTTCTTCTCTCACAATATGCATGCTCAAACCATTCAACTCGCAGTAGATCGCCCTTACTTCGTACAAGACGAACATGCATAGCAACTCACATGAAATTCAACAATGAGTTGATGGCGTTCCCCAGCAAACATGGTTATCGCACAACAAGCAACTTAATAAGAGATAAAGTGCATAATTACATATTCAATACCACAATAGTTTTTAAGCTATTTGTCCCATGAGCTATATATTGCATAGGTGAATGATGAAATTTTAAAGGTAGCACTCAAGCAATTTACTTTGGAATGGCTGGAAAATACCATGTAGTAGGTAGGTATGGTGGACACAAATGGCATAGTGGTTGGCTCAAGTATTTTGGATGCATGAGAAGTATTCCCTCTCGATACAAGGTTTAGGCTAGCAAGGCTTATTTGAAACAAACACAAGGATGAACCGGTGCAGCAAAACTCACATAAAAGACATATTGAAAACATTATAAGACTCTACACCGTCTTCCTTGTTGTTCAAACTCAATACTAGAAATTATCTAGACCTTAGAGAAACCAAATATGCAAACCAAATTTTAGCATGCTCTATGTATTTCTTCATTAATGGGTGCAAAGCATATGATGCAAGAGCTTAATCATGAGCACAACAATTGCCAAGTATCACATTACCCAAGACATTTATAGCAATTACTACATGTATCATTTTCCAATTCCAACCATATAACAATTTAACGAAGGAGAAACTTCGCCATGAATACTATGAGTAGAAACCAAGGACATACTTGTCCATATGCTACAGCGGAGCGTGTATCTCTCCCATAAAGTGAATGCTAGGATCCATTTTATTCAAACAAAACAAAAATAAAAACAAACCGACGCTCCAAGAAAAAGCACATAAGATGTGATGGAATAAAAATATAGTTTCAGGGAGGAACCCGATAATGTTGTCGATGAAGAAGGGGATGCCTTGGGCATCCCCAAGCTTAGACGCTTGAGTCTTCTTGATATATGCAGGGGTGAACCACCGGGTGCATCCCCAAGCTTAGAGCTTTCACTCTCCTTGATCATGTTGCATCATACTCCTCTCTTGATCCTTGAAAACTTCCTCCACACCAAACTCGAAACAACTCATTAGAGGGTTAGTGCACATTATAAATTGACATATTCAGAGGTGACACAATCATTCTTAACACTTCTGGACATTGCATAATGCTACTGGACATTAGTGGATCAAAGAAATTCATCCAACATAGCGAAAGAGGCAATGCGAAATAAAAGGCAGAATCTGTCAAAACAGAACAGTTCGTATTGACGAATTTTAAAATGGCACCAGACTTGCTCAGATGAAAATGCTCAAATTGAATGAAAGTTGCATACATATCTGAGGATCATGCACGTAAATTGGCTTAATTTTCAGAGCTACGTACAGGGAGGTGGACCCAGATTCGTGACAGCAAAGAAATCTGGAACTGTGCAGTAATCCAAATCTAGTACTTACTTTTCTATCAACGGCTTAACTTGGCACAACAAAACACAAAACTAAGATAAGGAGAGGTTGCTACAGTAGTAAACAACTTCCAAGACACAAAATAAAAACAAAGTACTGTAGGTAAAAACATGGGTTGTCTCCCATAAGCGCTTTTCTTTAACGCCTTTCAGCTAGGCGCAGAAAGTGTGCATCAAGTATTATCAAAGGGTGGTGCATCGTTATCATGAGCTCCCCCATCCATAGTGGTACTAAGGGCTTTGTCAATTTTAGGCCTATAATAATACTTCTTTGGTCTAGGCACTTTAGAGACATACATAAACTTTTGCTCCTTACCCACATAAGCTTTCTCCTTATATTTAAGAGAAGAAAATGTTGAACCCAAGGTTCCCATAGCTTTTTCAAGTTCGTCAATCCTATTGATTTGATCATCATGGACAGCATTAGTTCCTAGGACACTAATTCTTTCATCAATTCCTCCTAAGGATTTATCAAGTTCATCAGTTTTATCAAGTAATATTTCCAATTTAGCTTCAATACTTGGAAAAATTTTCTCTATGGTTTCCAATTTTTTCATAACATCTTCAAGAGAGATTTCAGTTTTAACTTTATCAACAGAGGGTATTCCAAATAAACTCTCAATAATGCAACTAGCTTCTAATGCAGGGGTACTTAAGAAGTCACCTTTTGCGAGACTATCAAGAACATATCTATTCCAACTAGAGATACCAACATAAAAATTCCCGAGTAAAATAATAGTGGAGTGCTTCTTAGTGCATCTATTATGAGCATCGCTAATTCTATACCAAGCATCTCTCAAACATTCTCCCCTCGTTGCTTAAACGTACGAACTTCAACTTCAGGATTACTCATTTTAGTAGTAGTAAATAAAGCAAACTAGATAAAGTAAATGCAAGTAAACTAATTTTTTTGTGTTTTTGATATAGCAAACAAGATAACAAATAAAGTAAAACTAGCAACTAATTTTTTTGTATTTTGATTTAGTGCAGCAAACAAAGTAGTAAATAAAATAAAGCAAGACAAAAACAAAGTAAAAAGATTGAGAAGTGGAGACTCCCTTGCAGCGTGTCTTGATCTCCCCGCAACGGCGCCTGTAAAAGAGCTTGATGGCGTGTATTTCACACGTTCGTTGGGCAACCCCAAGAGGAAGGTATGATGCGCACAGCAGCAAGTTTTCCCTCGTAAAGAAACCAAGGTTTATCGAACCAGGAGGAGCCAAGAAGCACGTTGAAGGTTGATGGCGGCGAGATGTAGTGCGGCGCAACACCGTGGATTCCGGCGCCAACGTGGAACCCGCACAACACAACCAGAGTACTTTGCCCCAACGAAACAGTGGAGGTTGTCAATCTCACCGGCTTGCTGTAACAAAGAGTTAACCGTATTGTGTGGAAGATGATTGTTTGCGTAAAACAAGAGAACAAGTATTGCAAGTAGATTGTATTTCAAGAAAGAGAATTGGACCGGGTCCACAGCTCACTAGAGGTGTCTCTCCCATAAGACGAACAAGCATGTTGGGTGAACAAATTACAGTTGGGCAATTGACAAATAAAGAGAGCATGACAATGCACATACATATCATGATGAGTATAGTGAGATTTAATTGGGCATTACGACAAAGTACATAGACCGCCATCCAACCGCATCTATGCCTAAAAAGTCCACCTTCAGAGTTATCATCCGAACCCCTCCAAGCATTAAGTTGCAAGCAACAGTACAATTGCATTAAGTATGGTGCGTAATGTAATCAACAACTACATCCTTAGACATAGCATCAATGTTTTATCCCTAATGGCAACAAAGACAACACAACCTTAGAACTTTCTCATCATCGTCCCGTGTGTCAATGCGTGCATGAACCCACTATCGAGCATAAGTACTCCCTCTTGGAGTTACAAGCATCTACTTGGCCAGAGCATCTACTAGTAACGGAGAGCATGCAAGATCATAAACAACACATAAGCATAACTTTGATAATCAACATAACAAGTATTCTCTATTCATCGGATCCCAACAAACGCAACATATAGAATTACGGATAGATGATCTTGATCATGTTAGGCAGCTCACAAGATCCGACAATGATAGCACAATGGGGAGAAGACAACCATCTAGCTACCGCTATGGACCCATAGTCCAGGGGTAGACTACTCACACATCACACCGGAGGCGACCATGGCGGCGTAGAGTCCTCCGGGAGATGATTCCCCTCTCCGGCAGGGTGCCGGAGGCGATCTCCCGGATCCCCCGAGATGGGATCGGCGGCGGCGGCGTCTCCGGAAGGTTTTCCGTATCGTGGTTCTCGGACTCGGGGTTTTCGTCACGGAGGCTATTTGTAGGCGGAAGGGCAGCAGTCGGGGGCCGGACGAGGGGCCACACCATAGGGCGGCGCGGGCCCCCCGGGCCGCGCCGCCACGTGGTGTCGCCACCTCGTGGCCCCACTTCGTGTGTTCTTCGGTCTTCCGGAAGCTCCGTGGAAAAATAGGCCCCCGGGCTTTGATTTCGTCCAATTCCGAGAATATTTCCTTACTAGGATTTCTGAAACCAAAAACAAGCAGAAAACAAGAATCGGCACTTCGGCATCTTGTTAATAGGTTAGTTCCAGAAAATGCACGAATATGACATAAAGTGTGCATAAAACATGTAGATAACATCAATAATGTGGCATGGAACATAAGAAATTATCGATACGTCGGAGACGTATCAAACCCAAGTCAGGCCTTTACCCTACAGGCGGCTGACTGGGAGAGCGACCTAGTTCACGTCTTCGACGTCGTACTCCTCTTCTTCGTAGTACTCCTCTTCAAAGTCTGGCCAAGTAAATAGCCAGGACAACAATGCCAATGAGTACATTTGAATGTACTCGCAAACCACCTTAGAGAGAAGTAAAGGATATGCAATATGGCGAAGAGCAAGGAACAGGAACTAAACTAGGGCGACAAGGAGCGAGAGGTGGTTCCTCTCGAGAGTTTGACATTTCTATGTTTTTGTTGAAAAACTTTTTGTATACAATTTTACTTTGCCGACTAATAGGTAAGGAAGACCCATTTTCTTTTTCCGGCCATCGGAATGACCAAAACAATTTCACCTTTCCACCGTACCTCTCAGGTACATCTCCACCAGTCCCACTGGTACTTCTCCGTGCCTCCCAGGTACATTTCCAAAAACTTTTTGGAAAACATATTTGTAAGACAAAACTTCCCCTTAATGCCACGTACCGCCATTCCCATGTCCATAACCGCGGACACGGCTATTCGAATAGATTTACACTCTGCAGAGGTTGTACACTTTCCCCACAAGATCCGAATACTCATCGTGTGGGCATCATCCCCGCATAATAACATATGCCACGACAAGTACCCGATCGTAGTTTTTCGCCTCGCTCGCCTTAGCCTAAGACATGCCGCCTAGAGTTGTACCTCCCAACACCGCAGTCCGAGGGTCGTTTACCCAGGAGTAGCAAATTCCCCGACCAACTCGACCCTCCGAATGCCGCGACCAACTCGCGGGGCATTATTCAATGGGAGCTCATAGGTTGTACCCCGCGTACCTGAAAAGGCAAATGGGTTGCGTCCCTTCTCATGGGAAGAACCCCTGGCCGAAGCGTCCATGGTCAGACTGCCACTACATTTGCAGGACCCAAACTAAGGCGAGACAAACTACTACACTACGCCCCGTCCCACTAAAGGGTAATGTGGTTGTACTGGCTAGGTCCGGTTTCGTACTATGGTCACCAAGGTTTTTCGAAAAACACTTTTCATCTCCATTTGCATCCAGCAATATATTTCATAAACCTTCTTGTGTTTCACAAAAACCACACTTGGGCAGGGCAACCCCATTCCAAGGTTTTCCAGAAAAACCTCTTTGCTAGAAAACAATTTTCACAAATGTTTTTCCAGGGCTCCCAACCTATAGTCCAATTCTTCTTCGAAAAATGGCGACAAGGATGACAAGGTGATAAGCACCATATCACTAATAGAGGTGTGATCAGTAGGTACCAAGGAGGGCTGCACCCTAAGGGTGGATTAATAAAACTCCGGGTGGCGTTAACCACCGACATAATAAACAGAAGATATGCACTTTATAAAACCTGCAATAATGCAAGAGTAAGATATATAGGACCAGAGATGCATCAAGAGGTGGCTTGCCTTGATTGGCTATTTGTCCCTAGACTTCTTCTTCACGAATCATCTGCTCTTCCTTCCTCTTCGAAATCTTCAGCAAGATCCTCTCCTTCTCCGATAGCGTTCGCATTCTAGCGTCGTAAAATAAAAGGCAAACAATCAACACACAGACATAGAAGCAAACACACACTTAACGTAGTAGCTAACCATTCAATCAGAGGAACTAAACAAATCAATCAAACAACACTTATGGCAAGATGGTCGTTTTATTTATAAAAGGACTAGCTTTACCGTTACTAGAAAAGGCCTTAACATAACACCCATTAACTAAAAAGGTTCTGCCTCGCAACACATCATAATCTTTACAAACAAAGGTGGCTAATGACCTTTGGAAACCACCAGTAGGGGTCTGGTGCCAAAGTTCATTTAAAAGTATTTTAAACAAAAACAACACAATTTCCCTATGAGTAAAATAAGCACTAGCATCTATTTAACAAGCCACTCTAGAATAATGCACACAAAATTTTGGTAAAATCACAGAGAGTACATCTTGAATTTATAAAGCTACAGAAATTGGATTCACTAAATTTAGGTTTTTAAAATAAAAGTTATGATTTTTATAAAACCAGAAATGACTTAGGGACCAATTAAATGTCCTAAATCTTTCTGTAAATCACAAAAATACATGCAGCATACCTAGTGGAAGCTATTAAGGTGTAGAACACACATGCACTAGAATCACACAAAAATAATTTTTCAAGTATTTTTAAGGATTTAAACAAAGCAGAAACTAGATCACTCCAATATTCAAGTACACAAGTATCAGAGTATAACTAACCAGGGACAATCATGCCACTAGATAGGTAATACCAAATGTGAACCACCGAAACTGGTTTGGCATTTTTCTGAGCTATAAAATAATTATCACAATTTTTATACTAAAAATGCACACTGTTTTGGTTAATAAATTCCTAGAAATAAAATAACAGTCACAAAAAATATTTCCCTGGACCCAATTTTACCCTAGCATGGTACCTAATAGATACAATTAGATTTGCCCCAAAAATATTTTTATTTTACAAAATAAAAATCACACAACTCTCTACTGACCAGATCTAAACTCTTAAGCTGCACAAAATCCAGGAAGCTTCTGATAGTGTAATACATACCAAAATGAAGCTACTATATAACACAAGCCACCAAAATTGGTTTTGTACAAAGAGGATGTACAGAACTCACATAATAAATCAAGCATCACAGAAGCAACCTTTCAGAAACATAAATACTAATAAAAATACAAAACAATAAATCACATGCATGCAACTGTAGGTGGTCAAGATTTTGTTCAGGAACACGCATGAATTTGAATCATGTCATTTGGTTGATGTAGGAATTTTTAGTGATTTAAAAGCTACTGCACTCCAACAGGAAGTATATCCAGGAAAAGAAAAGGGATAAAAGCCAGGCCGCAACCCTGGCTGAGCCAGATCCGGCCGTGGGTCGGCCCAAGTCGGCGGCCAGGTGCTCGCCCGAGAGGCCAAGACTTGGCACGGCCCAGGCGGTCTGGCCGGTTGCTGGCTATGCATGGGGCGGGCCTGCATGCACGCTGCTACGGCGCTCGACGCATTCGTTCGCGTCGACGATGAACTGGAAGCGCCGCCGCGTGTGACCGACGGAGCAGGGCAAGGGGGGGCTCACCGGGGGCTCGAGGACGACGGAGGATCGGCGGGAGGACGGCGTGGTCGCGCGGAGGCTTGCCTGGACGCCTTGGTCTGGCTTGCGTTGATCACGCGTCCACGCAGAGGAGGACGTGCTCTGCGACAGCACGGCGCTGACCCGTCGCCGGCGACCTCCAGGCTAGCTCCTGGCAAGGAGAGAGGGGCGGGATTAGGTGTGCACGAAGCTGCAGGCTACAGAGAGGCAGGGGACGGAAAAGGGCGACGGCGGCCTCACGCAAGACAACCTGCAGAGCGACGGGCGCGGTGCGGCCTCGGCCTAGCGATGGAGACGGCCGCGAAGTCCACCGAGGGACTGGCCGGAGACGAGCTGGAGGGTCGTGCAGGGGAGATGCGGAGCTCGAGTCGTCGCAGAGTCTTGTCGAGGACGACTCGGGCGGCTCCTAGGTGGCGATGCGCGCATGCAGGCACGGCCTCCCGTCGTCGACGCGGACGTGCAGACGGGCTCACCTAGGGCGTGCATGAGGCGACGAGAGGGGGCCGAGGGCGTCGGAGAGGTGCTGGGCAGTGCTGATGCGGCCTCAGATGCCACATGCAATGGCTCAAGCGCCGGCATGGATGCGGCCGTCGGAGACAGCTGCGACGGTGGCGGAAAGCTGACGACGTCCAAGCTCCATCCTAAGACGAGAAACCAGGCGCGTTAGAACATGTGCTCGAAGGCGAGTTCAAGTATCCAGAGAGGGAAGAGAAAAGGGGACGCGAGTCGACGGCAACCATCACCGGCCTGCTGAGATGTTCGACGCCGAGCATGAGCTGTAGAGGTAGGGGCGGGCTCTCCACGCTCCAGTAAGGCTAGAGGAGAGGTGGAGGAGTCTGGTGGCGAGAGGGGAAGGAGAGAGGGGGTCCGAGGCCTTAAAACGAGTGGCACGCGCTCACGGTGAACCGAGCGCACGCGTGATCATGGGGAGGATGCGGCGACTCTTTATTGGGCAAGATGGGCGGCGAGGTAGGACAGCGGCTTGTGGGGGTGGTTTTGGAACGCCGCTGTTGTCCGCAATGCTTGGAACAGCGGGACAGTGATGGGTCACGCCATTCTGCCAGGTGCTCGATGAAAAGCCACGGAAATGGCGTGGACGAGGGCGTGCGGGACAGGGAGCGGCGCGGCTCGTGAGCATGTCCAGGAGGGTGCTAGTGCATGTCTCTATTGCGGTGCAGGGCCGGAATGCACGGGGAAGCGGCATGGGGTGGTGGCTTGGACGTGTCCGGCCTTCGGCGTGGCGTGCCCCACGACCATTGGGGTCAGCGGTGCGAGTCCGAGAGAGGGAGGGTTTTGGTGGTTGTCTAGGAGGGAGAGAGAGTCACGGAGAACGTCTACGGCCCCTGGCTCGTCATGCACGACCAGCAGGAGGGAGGAAGTGGTCTCCCGTGCTGGTTCTCGAGAGAAAAATGTGAGAGAGAGACGGAGAGGACAGGAGAGAACTAGCTAGGGGGAGAAGAGGTGCAGGCATGCAAGGGTAGGGCCAGCCATTGGCTTGGCGGGGAGTGCTGGGAAAGGATGCGGCAAGGGCACCATGTACATGCATGGCTCAACCGGCTTTTCTTCACAGGTCTCCCATATTTTTCTATTCATGCCATGCAATCTCATGTCATGGCCGGTTCCCATTTTGACAAGCACAAGAGAGCAAGGGGACAACGCGGTGATTCTACATAGTTGTGGGCGTCCCAGGCTTATCCAAGGGTCACCAGTACATCAAGATTTGTGCCAATTGTTTTTGCAATTTCAACCCGTACATGGTACACAATCACACCCTTATAGACACGAAGGTAGACATGTCCAACTCGTCTGCCTCTCCCCATTCTCTCTCAACCCCACCACCTGCCTTATCTTCTCATGCTGCCACCGTCCTCCTCCACCATGGCCGTACCCAAGTTCGAGCCGACCAGATCCGGCCACGCTGGATGAGCTTCTTGCTAGAGACCCGTCCGGTCCCTGATTTGGAAGAGAGCGGCGGCCTGCTCTCGCCCACCACGGCCCTGCTTCATCGCCAATGTCGATCAGGACGAGATGGTGCTCAATCGGGAAGCTCGCCGTACCTCTTCGCCGGTGACGTGCGCCCGTGCAAGCTGCGGCCGGCGACCGGAAGGGGAGCGGCAACTGTCGGCCAGAAGTGAGGAGGCGACGGCCTTCCATTTTCTCTTCCATTTCTTTTTTCAACCTGGCTTGCTTCCTTTCCAATTCTTTTTAGTTTTTGGTATGTTCCTGGTCTAGTTCGGGATGTATTTCGGTCATTCTTGATAGAATTAATCTGCCCTTGCATTCTTTCCTATTTGGTTCTGCACTAACTGTGCTGGAGGAAATAGGCAGTGAAAAAAGGTCCAGATCCAGCTAAGGTACTGGAAAAAATTCTGTACTAATTTGGTTCTGCACTAACTGTGCTTTGAATTATGGAATCTAAAATTCTGCACTAATTCTGTACTACCATGGCACGATTGTGCTACGAGGAAGTAAGCCGTACCACCAGATCCTCCTAATCGGGATCCTCGATCCTTCTAATCAGTACCGCCTAATCATGTTTATGATTTCTCCCTCTGTTTGTTCAAGGAATCTAACATGAAAAAATACCAAAGATCCAAAATCCGTTACTTATAGTTTCCCGAAAAGATCTGGCCGGATTTTATTTCTGTGAGGTTATCGTTTGCCCCAAAATTATGTTCGGAGTTCATTTGCTTCCATATCTTTTCATCTTCGTATTTACTACTACTAATAATTGATTTTCCGAATCTGTGCTCATCTAGCAAGGTGGCAGGAACAGAACAAGGATCTGTGAGTAAATAGTCCATAGATTACATGTGTTTTTGTACCGAACAGAAAAAATGTACTAAGGGGTTGTTTGCAATGTACACAGCTAGTTGCACATATCTTGAAGCAAAACTGAACGCCCAGGATAAGCCCGGGACACCCACATATATGTAGAGTGGGATATTCGGCAAGGGGAGGTGCTAGCATCCATGCATACCAACCAGGACACGATGCTGCACCGCCAAGATCAGATTGGTGGTTTGGATGAGGATTGGACAAGGTTTAGAGAATTGGAGATGGAGTTGACAAAACATAACCTGGGTGATTAAGATGTGGGTAATCATCAAATAGTGCGGTCAAGGTGATGATGGATGGTGTATCGGAGTGAGTTTGATCCATGCCAAAGAATCATAGGGATGAAGTTGGGATGGAGAAGATGCCATTTTAAATTATTATTTTTGTAAAAAAAAAAAGTAGTGTTTCGATCACTATAAGAGAGGTGATCCAAATTCGAAGGAAATTTATTTGGAAAATGATTTTTGAAAAATAAAAGTGGAGAGTAACTAGGTAGGACATAAGATTTCAAAAATCTCTACTTACTTTATTAAGCAAGATAGATTTTCTCAAACTTAATAATAAGAGAGAGAAAAGCAAGAATAGGCATAAGTACCATAAACATGCATTTTGCCAAAAGGACAATAAAACAAAGAAAATAATTATATAAAAATTATTTTTGGGTGGAAATAAGGTGATATAAAATATCACACACATTTCTTATTTTATTTGAGAAAATAATAATGAAAAGCTTTAATAAAACTATAATTAATATTGTGGTCAAAATAGAGAAGAAGATAGAATAGGTTTTTGAAATATTTTATTAAAAGAAGTAAGAATAAACTTGGGAAATATGATCTCAAGGGTAGATGATTACTACATAATGTAACAATCATTTCCACACTTGGTTTTGTGAAGATTAAACTTGGATGAACGAAAAACAAGAAGTAAAGGTTGAATAAGTGATCTTAAGTTTAAATATTGGATAGGGTACAAGATCAAGTGGAAAATATAGGTTGCAAGGATAGCAGGATACATGCAAGACGTGGAAGTTGTAGAGAGAGTTGAATAGATGAGATCCATGCCCTGGGTTCATCAATAACAGTTGTGGGTGCTTAGAGAGCAACTGCCAAAGTTTGAACTTTTTAACACTACCAAAAAAGATTTTCTGACTTGGCCTCAAAGCCATCAAGGATAAGTGGGTAATGTGTGAACTGGTCCAAGGCAAAGGTATGGTTGGGAAGTGCTCAAGACAGAGCAGGTCTAGGACCAAGTGCATTGCCTTGGATTGCAAGGGGTAGCTTAATCCAGAGGATTCAAAATGGAACCTGATGACAGTTTTAGGACTTAGCCAAAATTATGGTGTCCTAGAGTTTATGACAAGGGTAAGGGAGAAGGATATATATAAAGGAGTGGAGGATATTCAAACTTGACTAAAAGATAGGGTGAGCTATAGTGCATTACAGAGATGATCCCAAGATAGGTACAATCATGATTCCACAAATGGAAGGGTTTTAGTTAATGATTTGCTAGTTGGTTTTTACCTAGGAGGTTTATGTGGTGGGGTAACTCAAGACAATCTAACTCAACCAACAGATGAAGGCAAATTCATCTACAAGCAAATCAAGCAATTCATGTCAACAAGCAGATCAAGAAAATTCATCTGCAAGCATATCAAGGCAATTCATCTTACTAAACCATTTCGAAAAAGTTTTTGTTCCCCCTAATTTTTACACTTTGGACAACTAAACATGGTTGAAAAAGTTGGGGTGTTACAACCAAGATCATCAACGGGATCATCACGTGCCTCTTCTTCACCTTCCCCTTCACCTTCCCCTTCACCTTCAGCATCCTCCATGAACGTATCACCGAAATGAGCAAGATAGCTTTCATCGATGAAATCATCCCCTTCTTCATCTTCTTCCATTATAACCCCTCTTTCTCCATGCTTGGTCCAACAATTATAGCTTGGCATGAAACCGTGCCGAAGCGGTGCATGTGAACATCTCTTGAGGAAGAGTAACCCTTCGATTCTTACAGCTTAACACATGGACGAGATAACAAAACCCCCCGCTTGTTCGCATTAGCCACTACGAGGAAATCTTTCAAACCCGTAGTGAACTCGCCGGAGAGTCGGTTACCGTACATCCATTGCCGATTCATCCGCATTATTATAATATAAAATATATAATTAACCATCATGCATTTGTTAAACTAACTAGCTACAAACAATATAAATTAAACAATGAACTACACACATGCATATTTTATCAATGACACATCAAAGGTTCAAGTTGCTAATCGCGATCGAGGAGGAAAAAATAAATGAGAAAGCTCAAGTGTGGCTCCAACACTTCATATCATGTTTGTTTCATGCTCTTGGGGCATTTCATCAAACACATTATGTGCATAAGAGGAACCAAAAGCAAACCTAACACCCACTTGTGAAGTTTGTGAAGAGAATGGCTCCAAATGGCTAAGTGTTGGCTGCTGGATGGGTATATATAGGGGAGGGGCTTTAGTCCCGGTTGGCCTGGCCAACCGCGACTAAAGGCCTTCGGGCGAGCCAACCGCGACTAAAGCCCCCCACGTGCACCAGCCTGGCCACCGAGCGCCCGGGCCCGAGCCTTTGGTCGCGGTTCGCCTCCCGAACCGTGACTAAAGGTCCCATTAGTCGCGGTTCCTATAGCTTCGCGACTTATGGGGCTGGACGGAAGCCTGTTTTTCTACCAGTGTCCCTAATTCGACCAATTACAACACTACTTTACATGGCGCTATGGTACTTCGTACTACTATTCACAGAAGCATTATTAAAGAGAGCATCCTGCACGTGCTCGAGATTTTTTATTATTAAAAAAAGCATCCTCTACTAAGAAAAATGGTTCTCTCAGGGAATTTGTATATTTATGGGTTCATTCTTAAATTTTATTGAGAGCCTCTCTCGTTGTCCTTTGAGAAATCTTCCAAGAAAGCACAACCCTCTTAAGTAGGCACCCAAGTCGTACCGTGCGGGAGATTCAGTATGTTAGTGTTTTCTTTGTGCCAGCACTTAAGAGGGTTGTGCTTACTTGGCTGATCAATATTTTGTAAAATTAGTGTTGGAGATATGCCCAAGAAGTAATAATAAAGTAGTTATTATAATATCTTTGTGTTTATGATAAATGTTTGCATACCATGCTATAATTGTATTAACCAAAACATTGATACATGTGTGTTATGTAAACAACAAGAAGTCCCTAGTAAGCCTCTTGTATAACTAGCTTGTTGATTAATAGATGATTATGGTTTCGTGAACATGAACATTGGATGTTATTAATAACAAGGTTATGTCATTGGTTGAATGATACAATGGACACACACCCATATGAGCGTAGCATAAGATCAAGTCATTAAGTTCAACTTGCTATAAGCTTTCGATACATAGTTACCTAGTTCTTCGACCATGAGATCATGTTAATCACTTACACCGGAAGGATGCTTTGATTACATCAAACGGCACTGCGTATATGGGTGGTTATAAAGATGAGATTAAGTATTTGGAAAGTGTGAGTTGAGGCATATGGATCAATAGTGGGATTTGTCCATCCCGATGACGGATAGATATACTCTGGGCCCTCTCGGTGGAATGTTGTCTAATTAGCTTGCAAGCATGTGACTGGGTCACAACAGATGACATACCACGGTACGAGTAAAGATTACTTGTCGGTAGCGAGGTTGAACTAGGTATGGAGATACCGATGATCGAACCTCGGACAAGTAAAGTATCGTGTGACAAAGGGAATCGGTATCGTATGTAAATGGTTTAATCGATCACTAAGCTATCGTTGAATATGTGAAAGTGGATCTCCAGATGCCGCTATTGGTTATTGCTCGGAGAGGAGTCTCGACCATGTCTGCATAGTTCACGAACCGTAGGGTGACGCGCGCTTAAGGTTCGATGTCGCATAAGTAGATTCGGAATATGAGATGGAGACCAAAGTTTGTTCGGAGTCTCGGATGGGATCCAGGACATCACGAGAAGGTCCGGAATGGTCCGGAGAATAAGATTCATATATGGGAAGTCACTTTCTGGTGTTCAGGAAAGTTCCGGTGTTTTTGACTGGAGCTTCTAGAAGGTTCTAGAGGGTCACAAGTGGGCCCACCACCCCGGGAGGGGCCACATAGGCGCCACATGGCATGGTGTGTCCTGCCCACTATGACATGTGGGCCCAGGCCCACCCCTAGTGATAAGATCTATCTCTAATTTAAATGGTTTAAATCTAGAGATAAAATCTATCTCTAAATTAAAGTGTTTAAATGAAGAGAAAAAGGGGAAGGCTTGAGGGGGAAGAAATCCCCCCATGCGACGGCCAAGGATGAGGTGGGGCCAGGGGGAAACCCTAGGCGGACCCCTCCCCCTATATAAAGAGGGGGGGTGGTGGCCGACCACCACACCCATTCACCAAACCCTGGCCGCCCCCTCTCTTCCTCCTCCATACACTGCTCCGGGTTAGGCGAAGCCCTACAGTTTTTCTTCTCCACCACCACCACCACGCCGTCGTGCTGCTGGGATTCTGTGGAGATCTACCACAGCTCCGCTGCCCGCTGGAACGGGGAGAGGACGGGCTTCATCGACACCGTACGCGCGACCGAGTACGGAAGTGCTGCCGAATTGCAGCACCGGGACGATCGACTACATCAACAACGAGATCTGATCTCGTAGGCTTTAGAATGTTCGAGGGTTAGTCTCACATACATCTTGTTGCTCCGATCTCATAGATTAGATCTTGGTTTTTCCACAGATTAGATCTTGGATTTATTCGTCTTTGCGGTAGAAATTTTTTGTTTTCCATGCAACGAACCCATCAGTGGTATCAGAGCCGTGTCTATGCATAGATCTGTTGCACGAGTAGAACACAATGGTTTTGTGGGCGATGATGCTTTTGTTGTTTTTAGTTAGTGTACTTTGCATCTTGCGGGATGGTGGGATGAAGCGGCCCAGGCTAACTTTACATGACTTTGCTGATACCGTGTGCTATTACTGCAATGAGAAGGGGCACTGGAAGCGTAATTGCTCTAAATACTTGGCTGATCTGAAGAGCGGCCTCATCAAGAAGAAAGGTATATTTGATATACATGTTATAGATGTCTATCTTACTGGTTCTCGTAGTAGTGCCTAGGTATTTGATACTGGTTCAGTTGCTCACATTTGTAACTCGAAATAGAAACTGCGGAATAAATGAAGCCTGGCGAGGGACGAGGTGACGATGCACGTTGGAAATGGATCCAAGGTCGATGTGATCGCCGTCGGCACGCTCTCTCTACATCTATCTTCGGAATTAGTTTTACACCTCAATAATTGTTATTTGGTGCCTGCGTTGAGCATGAACATTATATCTGGATCTTGTTTAATGCAAGATGGTTATTCGTTTAAGTCAGAGAATAATGGTTGTTCTATTTATATGAATAATATCTTTTATGGTCATGCACCTGAGATGAATGGTTTATTCTTATTAAATCTCGATAGTAGTGATACACATGTTCATAACATTGATGCTAAGCGAATTAAATTGAATGATAATTCTACTTATATGTGGCACTATTGTCTCAGTCATATTGGAGTGAATCGCATGAAGAAACTCCATTCCGATGGACTTCTTGAGTCACTTGACTTTGATTCACTTGATAGATGTGAAGCATGTCTAATGGGAAAATGACTAAGACTCCATTCTCTGGTACAATGGAGCGAGCTACAGACTTGTTAGAAATCATACATACTGATGTGTGCGGACCTATGAGTGTGGCGTCGCGCTGTGGTTATCGTTATGTTCTAACCTTCACGGATGATATGAGTAGATATGGGTATATTTACTTTATGAAACATAAATCCAAAACTTTCGAGAAGTTTAAGGAATTCCAAAGTGAAGTAGAAAATCAACGTTACAAGAAGATTACGTTTCTACGTTCTGATCGCGGAGGCGAATATATGAGTTATGAGTTTGGCATGCATTTAAAGAAATGCGGAATACTTTCACAGTTGACACCGCCGGAAACACCACAGCGTAATGGTGTGTCCGAACGTCGTAATCAAACTCTCTTGAATATGGTTCGATCTATGATGTCTCTTACTGATTTTCCATTATCGGTTTGGGGTTATGCATTAGAGACAGCCGCATTCACTTTAAATAGGGCTCCATCTAAATCCGTTGAAACGACACCGTATGAATTATGGTTTGGGAAGAAACCTAAGTTGTCGTTCCTTAAAGTTTGGGGTTGCGAAGCTTATGTAAAGAAGTTACAACCTAACAAGCTAGAACCCAAAGCGGAGAAATGCGTCTTCATAGGATACCCTAAAGAAACAATTGGGTACACTTTCTCTCACAGATCCGATGGCAAAATCTTTGTTGCCAAGAACAGATCCTTTCTTGAGAAGGATTTTCTCACTAAAGAAGTGACTGGAAGGAAAGTAGAACTCGACGAGGTTATTGAACCTTCTCTCGTAGATTAGAGTAGCGCAGTGCCGGAAGATGTTCCTGTGCAGCCTGCACCGATAGGAGAGGAAGCAAATGATGATGATCATGAAACTTCGAACGAGGAAGCTACTGAACCTCGCAGATTGACGAGGGAACGTACCACTCCTGATTGGTATGATCCATGTCTAAATTTCATGATTGTGGACAACAATGATGAAGACCCTGCGACGTATGAAGAAGCAATGATGAGCCCAGATTCCAACAAATGGCAAGAAACCATGAAATCCGAAATGGGATCCATATATGATAACCAAGTATGGACTTTGGTAGACTTACCTGATAGCCGCAAGGCTGTCGAGAATAAATGGATCTTCAAAAGAAAAACAGATGCTGATGGTAATATTACTGTCTATAAAGCTCGACTTGTCGCAAAGGGTTTTCGACAAATTCAAGGAGTTGACTACGATGAGACTTTCTCACCTGTAGCGAAGCTAAAGTCTGTGAGGATTTTGTTAGCAATAGCTGCATTTTTCGATTATGAGATTTAGCAGATGGATGTCAAAACGGCGTTCCTTAATGGTGACATTGAGGAAGAGTTGTATATGGTACAACCCAAAGGTTTTGTCGATCCTAAAAATGTCGACAAGGTATGCAAACTTCGAGCGTTCCATTTATGGACCGAAGCAAGCATCCCGGAGTTGGAACCGACGCTTTGATAAGGTGATCAAAGACTTCGGGTTTATATAGACTCATGGTGAGGCCTCGTATTTACAAGAAAGTGAGTGGGAGCTCAGTAGCGTTCCTGATATTATATGTAGATGACATATTATTGATTGGGAATGATATAGAACTATTAAGCAGTGTTAAAGGTTATTTGAATAAGTGTTTTTCAATGAAAGACCTTGGTGAAGCAGCGTACATTTTAGGCATCAATATTTATAGAGATCGATCAAGACGCCTAATATGGCTTTCACAAAGTACATACCTGGACAAGATTCTAAAGAAGTTTAGAATGGATGAAAGCAAGAAAGAGTTCTTGCCTATGTTGCCAGGTAAGGTCTTGAGTAAGACTCAAGGTCCGGCTACGGTAGAAGAAAGAGAGAGGATGAATAAGATCCCCTATGCCTCGGTAGCAGGCTCTATCATGAATGTCATGCTGTGTACTAGACCGGATATCGCACATGCGGTTAGTTTGACCAGCAGATATCAAAGTGATCCAGGAATGGAACACTGGACAGCAGTCAAGAATATCCTGAAGTACTTGAAAAGGACTAAGGATATGTTTCTTTGTTATGGCGGTGACCAAGAGCTCGTTGTAACTAGTTACACTGATGCAAGTTGGAACACTGATCCTGATGACTCTAAGTCTCAGTTTGGGCACGTGTTTATACTGAATGGAGCTGCAGTAAGCTGGATGAGTTCCAAGCAGTGCACGGTGGCGAAGTCTTCAAGTGAATCAGAATACATAGCGGCTTCGAAGGCTTCATCGGAAGCGGTATGGATGAAGAGGTTCATTGTTGAGCTTGGTGTGGTTCCTAGTGCATTGGGCCCATTAATCATTTATTGTGACAACATGAGTGCCATCGCCAATGCACAAGAACCAAGGTCACACAAGAAGCTAAAGCATATCAAGTTGCGTTTTCATTCGATTCGCGAGTACATCGAAGATGGTGAAGCAAAGATTTGCAAAGTACACATAGATCTGAATGTGGCAGATCCGTTGAATAAAGCTCCCCCTAGGGCAAAGCATGACCAACACCAGAAAGCCATGGGTGTTAGGTACCTTACAATGTAATCTAGATTATTGACTCTAATGCAAGTGGGAGACTGTTGGAGATAAGCCCAAGAGGCAATAATAAAGTGGTCATTATAATATCTTTGTGTTTATGATAAATCTTTGCATACCATGCTATAATTGTATTAACCGAAACATTGATACATGTGTGTTATGTAAACAACAAGAAGTCCCTAGTAGCCTCTTGTATAACTAGCTTGTTGATTAATAGATGATTATGGTTTCATGATCATGAACATTGGATGTTATTAATAACAAGGTTATGTCATTGGTTGAATGATATAATGGACACACACCCATATGAGCGTAGCATAAGATCAAGTCATTAATTTCAACTTGCTATAAGCTTTCGATACATAGTTACCTAGTTCTTCGACCATGAGATCATGTTAATCACTTACACCAGAAGGATGCTTTGATTACATCAAACGCCACTGCGTAAATGGGTTGTTATAAAGATGGGATTAAGTATTTGGAAAGTGTGAGTTGAGGCATATGGATCAATAGTGGGATTTGTCCATCCCGATGACGGATAGATATACTATGGGCCCTCTCGGTGGAATGTTGTCTAATTAGCTTGCAAGCATGTGACTGGGTCACAAGAGATGACATACCACGGTACGAGTAAAGAGTACTTGTCGGTAACGAGGTTGAACTAGGTATGGAGATACCGATGATCGAACCTCGGACAAGTAAAGTATCGCGTGGCAAAGGGAATTGGTATTGTATGTAAATGGTTCAATCGATCACTAAGTTATCGTTGAATATGTGGGAGCCATTATGGATCTCCAGATCCCGCTATTGGTTATTTCTCGGAGAGGAGTCTCGACCATGTCTGCATAGTTCACGAACCGTAGGGTGACGCGCTTAAGGTTCGATGTCGCATAAGTAGATTCGGAATATGAGATGGAGACCGAAGTTTGCTCGGAGTCTCGGATGGGATCCAGGACATCACGAGCAGGTCCGGAATGGTCCGGAGAATAGGATTCATACTAGACCATGATGGCGCGCGTTGTCACGCCCGTCCGTTTTAACATACTCCATGGCATAATAAGACATGCTGAAAACACATGGAGACGAAAGCTAAATATGTTTGAATGATATAACCAGCAAACAAGTTATCTCATGAAGTTTTCTGTGATATGTAAGGTATTGCAATGAGTTGTAAATTATTACCACAAAGAGGAAAATAATAAGTTGGCACGTCTATTCCTATTTTATCTTCATTTATATAAATGTACATGCCCATTTGTAGCTCGCTGTGGTTTATGCTTCAAAACACATACTGTATGAAAATTGTATAGCATTGATTAAGGAGCAGTTGGTAGCCTTCACTCAGTCGAAAGATGACAATTACCCATGGTTCAAAAAAGCGTTCCTGAGCGTACGCTTAAGCGTGGATTAGAGCTAAGCGGAGCCCTTCCGCTCAACTTTCGGCCTGAGCGAGAGGAAAATCGAGGAGGAGTTGTGGAGGTGGGCTCTCACGCGTTGTCAAGGCAGAAGAAAGAGGGTTAGGGTTAGGAATTCCCTATGCATCCCAATTCTACTCCCGCGTCGAGGCAGAAGCAAGAGGCCGCTCCAGTGGTCAAGCTACTCTTTAGTGCCGCCCTCTAGATCTTCCTCAAGGCTGCCTAGACAGGGTCCCCTTCCTCCAGCAACTCATTCCCCTCGTCCCCTTCTAGTCCAGATCGAGGGGATCAAAGTGAGAGAGGCGGGCGTGCGTGAGTGGCGGCTATGACCTGGGATCTGGGAGGCTGGAAAGCACGAGGGGTCGATTTATTTGCAGTGTGTGAGGTTATTGGGCCTTTTGGAGGGGGTCATGTGTTTGGCTACGACATGAGAAGCAAGAGGCATCATGTTGGGCCTTTTGTTGGACCAGAAATAACACAGAACTAAGTGAGGTTATTCAATATTTTCTATTTTAGCTTTACATATGCCTGTTTTGCCATGCACGCTTAAGCGGCGCTTAAGCTCGTTTAATCAGTAGTTCCTCTAGGCAGAGCCTCACCGCTCGCTTAGCGCTTAGCGCTTGTTTGAACCTTGCAATTACCTGAAACAAGACCACCGCAAGAAGTATAAGTTCATTTCAACGGAAACACCAATACAAGGATCATAAGAACGAATCTAAGTTCTAAAAGAGAAATGCTTTAAAAAATAAACGCATATGTATGCATCTCTGATCAATGATACTCATAGTAAATTCTGCGTTCAAGAGGAATCACACACTACAAGAAAAGTTGCCATGGCCAACGAAGTTGAAGTCGCGCCGTGGTTGCTGGTGCACCATGGCCGACGATTTGTGGTCTCTCCATTGTGCATGTCAAAACGTTTTTTTCTCGTTTTTGAGGCCACCTAGCCTGACGAAAACGGCCAAAACGTTGCGTATGGTGGCCCGGGACGTGGTGCATCTCGAATTCTCGGGTTCGCGGCCAAGTCAACGCAAATCCGCACCGCCGAGGGATGTAGGGCCCAGATGGCAGCCTCTCTGACATTGTTTTTTTCTCGATCGCGCCATCTCGTTCAACGCTCTCCGACCGAGCCGTTTACGATGCAGGATCATGGGTCCCGCATGTCATCCTCTATCAACCAAAATTCTTTCTATTCTTGGATTTTTTCTGACCCCCTGATTTCTAGCTACTTCCTTTTTCTTTTGATCCCTTGCCGCCTTGGAAACGTTGAGACCACTGCTGCTAATTGGGACCAGCATGTCATCCTCTATGAGCAATCAACTTTATTTTCTTGGAGTTTTTTTTGGCACCTCAAATTTGGTCACTTGCCTTTTTCTTTCGATCCCCTGCCGCCTCTCAAACGGTGATACCGCTGCTGCTAAATGGGACCCGCATGTCATCCTCTATGTACTATAAAACTTTCTTTTCTTGGATTTTTTTTGGCACCTCATATTTGGTCACTTACCTTTTTCTTTCGATCCCCTGCCGCCTCTCAAACGGTGAGACCGCTGTCGCTAAATGGGACCCGCATGTCATCCTCTTTGTACTATAAAACTTTCTTTTCTTGAATTATTTTTGGCTCCTGATATTTGGTCACTTGCCTTTTTCTTTCAATCTCATGCCACGTTTGAAACGTTGAGGGACCTGCAGGCTCATGGGACCCACATGTCATCCTCTATGTACTATAAAAGTTCATTTTCTTGGTTTTTTTCACCCTCTGATTTTTGGCTATTTCCTTTTTCTTTTGATCCACTGCTGCCTTTGAAACGTTGAGGACCCTGCTAGCTCATAGGTCCCACATGTCAGCCTCTATGTACAATCAAGTTTCTTTTCTTGAATTATTTTTGGATCCTGATATTTGGTCACTTGCCTTTTTCTTTCGATCTCATGCCACGTTTGAAACGTTGAGGAACCCGTCGGCTCATGGGACCCGCATGTCATCCTCTATGTCCATCAACTTTCTTTTCTTGGATTTTTTTGACCCCCTAATTTCTGGCTACTTTCTTTTTCTTTTGATCTCAAGTCCCATTTGAAACGTTGGGACCGCTGCTGCAAAATGGGACCCGCATGTCATCCTGTATGTACAATAAAAGTTTATTTTCTTGGATTATTTTCCACCCTCTGTTTTTTGGTCACTTACCTTTTCTTTCAATCTCATGCCGCCTTTGAAAACGTTGAGGAACCTGCTGGCTCATGGGACCCGCATGTCCTCCTCTATGTACTATAAAAGTTTTTTCTTGGATTTTTTTCTTTTGATCCCCTGCTGCCTTGGAAACGTTGAGTAAGCTGCTGACTCATGGGACCCGCATGTGATCCTCTATGTACAATCAACTTTCTTTTTCTTTTGATCTCAAGCCGCATTTGAAACGTTGAGACCGCCTGTCGCTAAATGGGACCCGCATGTCATCCTCTATGTACAATAAAGTTTCTTTTCTTTGATTATCTTTGGCTCCCGATATTTTGTCACGTGCCTTTTTCTTTCGATCTCATGCCGCCTTTGAAACGTTGACTAAGCTGCTGGCTCATGGGTCCCGCATGTCATCCTCTACGAACAATAAAAGTTTCCTTTCTTGGAGTTATTTTTTGACCCCTAATTTCTGGCTATTTGCCTTTTTCTTTTGATCCCCTGCCCCCTTTGAAACGATGAGGACGATGTTGGCAGGTCGGTCCCACATGTCATCCTCTATGAACAATAAAAGTTTCCTTTGGTGGATTTATTTTTGACCCCTAATTAATTTCTGGCTATTTCCTTTTTTTTTTTGATCCCCTGCCGCCTTGGAATCGTTGAGGATGCTGCTGCCTCATGGGTCCCGCATGTCATCCTCTCAGAACGGTAAATATTTCTTACTTGGATTTTGTTTACCAACTGATTTTTGTCTTATTTTTTCCTTTCGATCTCCTGCCGCCTTTAAAACGTTGTCGAGAGGCTGCTGGCTCACGGGTCCCACATGTCAGCCTCTATAAACAATAAACGTTGAGGATGCTGCCTCATGGGTCCCGCATGCCATCCTCTCAGAACGATAAATGTTTGCTTTTCTTCGATTTTTTTACCAAATGATTTTTGGTTTTTTCCATCCCCTGCCGCCTTTAAAACGTTGACGACGCTGCTGGCTCATGGGTCCCCGATGTCAGCCTCCCCGTACAAGAAACATGTGATATCTTGATTATTTTGCAGACAATAAACATTGTATTTCGCTCCGAGCTATTGCAAACGGATAAATTAAATCTTTATTTTTACATAAACAAACTTATATGTTGAATCTCCTTGTTTTGTGTTTTTGCGAAGCATAGGACTTTCCTGTTTTTTTAGATAAATCCGAACTTTCCTGTTTTGGAGTGGGCTGAAATTGTACGAGTCAAAAGGCCCACCAGGATAGTTCGAAGGCCCAGATGTCCAGATGCAGCCCAATTGAAATCTTTCTTTTCTTGGATTTTTTTCACCCCCTGATTTCTGGCTACTTCATTTTTCTTTTGGTCTTGTGCCGCCTTGGAAACATTGAGACCGCTGCTGCAAAATGGGACCCGCATGTCATCCTCTATGTACAATAAAATTTCTTTTCTTGGATTATTTTTGGCTCCTGATATTTGGTCACTTGCATTTTTCTTTCAATCTCATGCCGAGTTTGAAACGTTGAGGAACCTGCTGGCTCATGGGTCCCGCATGTCATCCTCTATGAACAATAAAATTTTCCTTTGTTGGATTTTTTTTTCACCCCTAATTTATGGCTATTTGCCTTTTCTTTTGATCCCCTGCCCCCTTTGAAACGATGACGACGCAGCTGGCAGGTCGGTCCCACATGTCATCCTCTATGAACAATAAAGGTTTCCTTTGATAGATTTATTTTTGACCCTAATTAATTTCTGCTTTTTTATTTTGATCCCCTGCCGCCTTGGAATAGTTGAGGATGCTGCTGCCTCATGGGTCCCGCATGTCATCCTCTCAGAAAGGTAAATGTTTCATTTCTTGGATTTTGTTTACCAACTGATTTTTGGCTTATTTTTTTTGTTTCGATCTCCTGCCGCCTTTAAAATGTTGATGACGCTGCTAGCTCGTGGGTCACCAATGTCAGCATCCCCGTACTGCAAATCCTCTTTCTGCAAAGGTTGTATTTCTAGCTAGATAGCTAAGGTGGATTCGAATCAGCCGTGGTTCAGGCAGCTCAGGTAAGCCTTCTTGCACTGATTAATGGAACTAGTGTATAGCAAGGTCAAGACATGTGGCTCGGTGTAATGAATCTATTTGAATCATGTTGTGGATTCAATCTGATAGTTCTCTAACAGGTCAGCCAAAATAGAAATTAAGTTTTTTTCTAAAACGGAAATGCAAATTAAGATGAACACAAACATTAGTTATCATAATAGCTGATCATACATACATACTTACTAAGAGCAAAAGCTTGCCAGAGTTTTACCACCCATACAATTAATTAGCAGTTCAGATAAAATAACCTTATATAAGTATAACTACCAATGCATTTGCTAAGGGCTCATGGGACAACAGAACTAGACAACCGCAAACTTTATGACCAGCATGTCACAGTGGCATCGAAAGATCTTGACCTTCAACTTTGATCCAATGCGAAGTTTGGCACCGTCAATGAACTTTTTCCACCTGGAAGTAACATCCAAGCGGCCATCTGTGGGACTGACGGAGTACCGTCCCTCCACGGTGAGACCTTCACTCTCCATGACGAGGGAAATCTTGCCCCTTCGGCCAGCATTGAGATCCTTGGAGATACTTTTAGGCAATTTCTGATTCAAAGCAAGAGATACCACCAAAAAATAGTCAATGGCACTCATATGTCTCCAACGTATCTATAATTTCTGATGTTCCATGCTTGTTTTATGACAATACCTACATGTTTTGTTCACACTTTATACTCACTGATACGTCTCCTCTAGAGGCACCAATGCACTAAAGACTGAACCATGTGAGACTTTGAGCAGAGAAGACATCAAGATAAGAGCAGTTATGCTGTCATATACTCACGAACATAGCCTTCAGATGCGTTCTGGTCACCACACGGGTGGCCACAGCAATGAGCCGAGACCTCGGTGATCTGGCTGGGCCGAGTGCAGGAGCCTGGGCTGGTACACGAGCCGGTGCCGATGCAGGAGACTGCCGGGCAGGTGCAATAAACGGTGCCTCTAGAGGAACCGGTGCCGATGCGGGGACCTGTTGGGCAGGTGCGGTAGAACGGTGCAGCTAGAGGAACCGAGTGCTGATGCGGGAGCCTGCTCGGGCGTGTGTAGTATATGGGGCCTCTACGGGAACCAATGCCGATGTAGGGGCCTCGTCGGGTAGATGCAGTAAACGGAGCTGGTACAGGAACCGGTGCTGATGCAGGAGAGTGGGAAGCCGGTGCCGGTGCTGGTTTGGGTGTCCTTTGTGACATCCACTCCTATTCCATCAGGGGATCTGCAGCTTTGATCATGTTAAACCCAGCAAGCGACAACAGAGGGAATGGTTTAGAACAACTGCTCAGAATGCAGTAATCAAAGGATATGAGTATAAAAAAGTTACATATTATATATTTGGAAGTGTCTCCAACTATGTAAGCAGTTACGTATATCTGCCCGTTTGAGTTTCTGATCCTCAGCTCGCCGCCCTTCTTCAGACCGTAGTCAAAAGCAAACTTTCTCCAATCATGTCCATACAAATATGTGATGGCCTCGCGTCTTGTAGACATACACCTCATAGACCGTGTAGGTGTTCATCAATTTGCCATTGCCATGCATAGTGAAAGACCCTTCATGCGGACACATCTCGGTTAATCATTGGACGAAGTTCACAAGGTACGATCTGCAGTGAAAATTGATACTAATGTAAGAAGCGGGAAGACTAAAAACAAGACTTTACTATATGCCAATTCATGCTAAACCACTGAGAATACATACCTGTAACTCTGTGAAGGAGTTATTAGAAAGGTAGATAGAGCCATAGGAGGTGTTATATGCGAGGTATGTACATGGGCCCGCCATATTCCCGCAAGCTCGGCATCGGGATGGTGAAGGAAACATGGGAGGTACTACTGGTGCGTAGCGCTGAAGGTAAGTGGAAGAATTAGGTTGTGTAAAGTGCATAGTTCGGAGCAATGCAAATGTTGACAAGCGAGTGCATAACACTATGTTACAAACTGAACAGTCAAAATTTAGTGTATGATGACTATAAGCATGCTAATTTGGCGTTTCCGAATTCCAAAAAGCATTAGACAGAGCCGGTGATAATATCAGACATAAATCATGGCATGTATATGTGGCTTAAGAAAATATACCCGAATCCTTGGATGGTTACGGCCCAGCTGGTCCTTGGACTTGAGCTTATATATGCATCCAGAAGGTGGGGCTGACAGTAACTTGGTGGCAGCCTCTGCAGATGCCTCATCAGCAGTAGTTGCAATCCTTTTGACCAATGAAGGCTTAGCAGTTTCAGTCTGCATATGAAAATTGAAGAGCAACAGACATCAGCAGTGATATATAAAATGAATCTATGAGACACTAATGCATATAGTGTTGGATGTAAGTGGAAGAATAGGGTTGTGTGTGTTTCTGAACTATTGGTAAGCATTAGACAAAGCCGGCAATAAACAGACAAATCAAATCATGTATGAGGATTAAGAAAATATACCTGCTTACTGAAAAGGATACCACCCATCTGGCCCGTGGCCTTGTGCTTGAGGAGGTTTTCAGAAGATGGTGGCGGCACCATCGTGTTCACAGCAGCCTCATCAGGATCATTTTTTTTCCATTTGAGTAGAGGCACAGAAGCTTCATCCTGCATACGAATAGCAACAGAACTCATCATTGATATTCAATAAATCTATGAGATAGACTGATGCAAATAGTGCGGGATGTAAGTGGAAGAATAGGGTTGTGCATAGACAACAGTTGACAACAATGCAAATGATTACAAAAGAAGCCAACGGAACTCAATAGTTTATATACTGGATTAGACAGACTGAAAAGTGAAAAATTAGTGTATGATGATTGTAAGCAAACGCAGTGTTTCTGAACCTTTGTTAAGCATTAGGCAAAGCCAACGGTAATTAAATAGATAATAATAAAATCATGTATGTGGATTAAGAAAATATACCAGATTCATTAAAAGGTCACCACCCAGCTGGCCCATGGCCTCGTGCTTGTAGAGGTTTTCGGATGATGGTGCCGGCACCATCGTCCTCACGGCAGCCTCATCATTCTCATTTTGCATCCACTTGAGTAAAGGCGCAGCAGTTTCAGCCTGCATAAGAATGGGAACAGATCTCAGCAGTGATATTGAATGACTCTGAGACAGATTGATGCATATAGTGCTGGATGTAAGTGGAAGGGTATGGCTGTGTATGGACAACAGTTCACAACAATGCAAGGGTGTGTTCGGTTCTGAAACAACGTGGAATGGAATGGAATGGTTCCATTTCAGAGGAATGGAATGGTTACATTTTTTCGGTTGGGAAAAATGGAGAGCAGAACAGATCGAGGTTAAACTAATCATTTGTCTCAAAATTGTAATTAGCAATTGCAAATGACATTTTAATCTCAAAGTTGTAATTAACAACGCCTAATGGTGCTCTTTTAATCTAAAAATCGTAATTAACATCATTTTTTGTTGGGTTAGGGGAACTGGAGAGTCGATGAACATTACTGTATGATGATTGTAAGCAAACGAATTTTGTGTTTCTAAACTTTTGGCTTCGAGATCTTATGGGCTTCAACTCTAGCCTACCCCAGCTTGTTTGGGACTGAAAGGCTTGGTTGTTGTTGTTGTTGTAAACTTTTGGCAAGCATTAGAAAAAACCGATAATAAACAGACAAAAATCAAGGCATGTTTTGTGGATTAAGAAACTATACCATATTCATTAAAAGATCACCACCCAGCGGGCGCGTGGCCTTGTGCTTGTAGAGGCATTTAGAAGATGGGGGCGGCATCAACATACTGGCAGCCTGATCAGCCGCAGTTTTGATCTTCCTTTTGAGTAAAGGCCCTAAAGTTTGAGTCTGCATATGAATAGGAAAACAAAAGACAGACCTCAGCAGTGATATTGAATTACTGTATGAGATAGACTGATGCATATAGTGGATGCTCTTAGCTTTTTGCACCATGAACACTAGCTATGGACAGACAAAAAAACTAGTTGACTCAGCTTTGTCTAGATACCTCCATCCCAAAGCTTAAGGCTTATTTATTCTTGAGAAATCAAAAAAGTAAAGTTTGACCAAAATTTTAGAACATTCTATCAACAAATATAATATTGTGTAGATACCGTAGGAAAATATATTTCACAACCTATTTAATGATATTAATTTTGTATTTTGCATGTAATGTTTTTTTGGTAAAAGCTTAGTCAAATATGGTATAGTTTGACTTTCTCAAAATAATATAAGCCCTAAGCTTTGGGATGGAGGTAGTAGTATCTAGAGCTAAAACACGTCTAGATACATCCGTATCTACAGATAGTTGAGTCAATTAATTTGGATCTGAGGGAGTATCAGATTCAGACTACATCATATGGTAAGTTGGTTAAAAAATTACCCCTGGGCGGTCCCTGCCCAGCTCGGCGATGGCATTTCGCTTCTTGTGCTTGCAGATCCGGCCATGCTCCTGCAGCAGGTGGGGCGCTATCGTTCCCCATAGCCTCAGCACGGAACTCGGAGGTACCAACCTCGATACGGAGAATATAGAGCATGGTGTCACAGAGGCTTTACGCACAAACAGTGAAGACATGTGCTACTTTAAGCATTTTCCGGAAAAGGAACAGATTGAGGATGCGGACAGCAGCGAGTGGATAAGCAAACGGAGTACCTGCTTTGTGGGGCTGGGGACGCAGCTCGAGCTCAGCCAACCGCCCACATGCGTGGTGGCCTTACGCTCCATTGCCCCCTACCACCACCGAGGTCTTTCCTTTCTCGTACAAGCCGACAAAAGATACAGTGAGGATCAGCAAAGACTACAAAGGTTGCAAATGTCGACAAATAAAGGAAGAACACCCCAATCCAAGCAAAGGTAGCCCCCGCCCCCCACCCCCATCAATCACTCCCGGCGCGAGGGTGACCAGAAAGACACCCCTTCGCCCAGAATAGGAAATAGATGCGCAAGATATCGAGGTGAGGAAAAAAGAACCAATCTCGAGAAAGGAAAGAACATTACTAGTACTACCTAATCCGCATGGTCTAGATGCAGCTTGCCCCTCCAAGCTGGATGCCTGGACGGTGGATCGAGCTAGCGGCTTGCATCCGTCGGCTGTCGGCACTCGATCGGGAGAGATAAGGGGGGCTACATAAAGGGGAGGGGTAACATATTTTATTACACAGTGAACTTACCGATGTGACTAGTCATTACATGTCTCACCGAAACCGGGGCCCATAGTGTGGCACCCCAAATTCACTTGAACCTGCCCGGCGGGACGCATTGGCGCGTCAAGAAAACCCCCGAATTGTAGCGGGAAATGAAACATTTCACAAAAATTCGAAATTCAAGCACACTGCCACGCGCCAAGCACGCGGGCTGTTCCTTCCTCTTCCTCGGTTCCTCCTCCCCTATCCGAAAAAACCCCAAATCCCAAGCTCAAACAACAACAAAAAAACCCAAATCCCCTGGCCGCCATGCATGTCCTCGTTAACCCGCTGGAGATCGTTCCCGGACGAGGCGGACCCCCGCCCGAGATCCCGAGTTCGTCTCGTTCCGTCAACCTCGAGGCACCGCGTGGCTGTCTCGCAGCCGGCGGCTTGAGGGCGTTGCGGAGGAAGTTCCGCCGGAAAGTGCTCATGGCAACCATGCAAGCTCACCGGCGTGCCGTATCCCGAGAGAAACTGGTCAAAGCTTTGCTATTCGCAAAAAAAGCGGGCCAAGATCTGGTCAAAGCTTCGTCGATGGCTTGCCGCGAGAGGCTTGGAGTCCGGAGTCAATAAACTAGCTGCTCGAGGACTTGGGCGGTTTACACCGATACATATTAACTGACTCAAGTTTGTTACTCTAGTTAACAAATGCATCTAGATACATCCATATCTAGACAAAATTGAGTCAATTAATATGAATCAGAGGGGAGTGCCTGAAAGTGTTTCATGCTACCAATTAATGCGCTGGCAGGATCGGGTCGTAGAAGTAATTGTGCTACTACTCATATGATGAACTGATTGTGTGGGTGTCAAATTTTGCAACGCGATCATCCACCGAATGCTTAATTATAGTTCTAGCGCCAAAGGGGTACAAATCATAACAAAGATAGTACATACTACAGCACCGTAACATAAGAGTACGAATCATAAACTAGCTCAACATTTTGCATCGTGGCTGGGTGGTCCCGAGACTACCGGGACGCCCCGATGATCTCCGGCGTGCATCCACTTCAACGCAAAGCTGTGTACTCGGTCCACGGCCTCCTTCCGTAGGCTGGATAATCTCAGGTGCAGGACCTTCGTCTATGAAAGGCTCGTCATCAGTACCATCCACAGGTGCATCAGGGCTGGGTGGTCTTGAGACTACCCGGACGCCCCTAATGATCTCTGGGCATGCATCCATGTAACATCCCAAAAGTTCAAAACAAAACAAATGAATTTCCCTAGTTCCAAATTTTGGAACCAACAAAAACTTTTATTAAATTAAGTATGATACATAGTGATCTTGCTTAATTCTTGTGTTATTGCCATGATTGCTTGTTATTAGTATTTGAAGTGATCTAAAACCCTAAACCTCACCCCTCTTTTCACCATCCTAGTTAAAATAAAATAAAAGGAAATTAAATAAGAAAAAGGTATATGTGCCTATGGATATTTTACAAATCTTTACCCTAGACCTTTCTACTTTGTTTAGAGGTTTGGAAAACCTTCATACACCCTATCTAGCACTTATCAAACCAAATCCAAGGCGAAACAAAAGAAATTAAAAAAAGAAACTAAAAATGCCATAGAGGCATATGAGAGTAAAATAGCAAATTTGGGAAATTAAGAATATTGACCCTAAGATATGTTGTGAATGGAGGGATCACTCCTATATACCTTTTCAACACTCAACAACACCAAATGGGATCAAGCCAAGTCAAATTAAAACTCAAATGCAACATATGCATAGAGGCATATGTGACACATAGCCATAATAACCAATTCTTGCCCTATGACTCTAAACCTTGACCACTTGATGTGAAACCATCTCTCAACCTAATATAATACTAAATTGACCCTAACCCATGCCCAAGTGAAGCAAGATGAACAATTTACAAGTTTAATGATATATGACACATCACCTCTTATGTGTTATGGCCATTTTTTGCAAATCTTTGAGCAAGACCATTTGAATTGGTTTCAATGGTTGGAAAATGTTTCTAAACTAATAAGAATCACATTAGAGTCAAAGAAAGTCAAATCAAATGGAGAGAATTCAAATGGTGAGATAATTCCAATTTCACTCACATACACATAAGACCAATTTGCAAATCTTCACCAAAGGCCACCATTGCTTGATCTCTTGCTTGTAGAATGTTTATATATGATAAACAAACACCAATGCATCAAAGAAACAAGAATCAAATCAAAGGAAATCTCAAATTCAACTTACATGTGATAATGGTCATATGTCTCCTTTTTATTTTCTTCACCACTTTGCACCCATTTATCTTCTCGATTCCTCAACCAACCTTGGTCAACCAAAGCCATGTCATCCAAGACCATGTCAAGGTGAGTGACTTTCATGTTGACCACCATTGCTAGAGTTGACTAGGTTGACCAGTATGAATGTGACAAATAGTGTATGTGAAGCAAAGTGAAGATCAACCTCAAATTTGAAACTTTGCAAAACAACTCCAAATTGGACACCACCACCACCATTCTTTCTCTTTAATTATATGTTTGAGCTCCACCAAAAAGAAATCCAAAATTTGATAAAAAGTTTCATGCGGCCATTGTGTCGAGCACCTTGCAGGCACCATTCTGGAAATCCAATACACTCTAATATCCTCTGGATTTTAGCCTCCAACCCTTTACATATGTGATCATCAACTTCCTGCACCCCCTCCGTACCAAGCCAAGCCCTTTTGCACCGAGTAAAGTGAGGCCATGATCATACTTTGGCCATGGCAAGTCCCATGCCGGCCACACATGCACTTGATCGACCCGAGCCCCTCCTCTCCCCTACACCATGTCTATCGCTTTCCCCGCACCACCCTAAACACGCTCGTACCAGCCCTAAGCAAAGAGACGCACGCTAGTGGCCGAACGCGCGCCCCCAGTACCTCGCCACGGCGTGCCGGACCACGCGGTGAGCGCGCCCGCACGACGCCCGGACGCGCCAAGCACGCCGCTCGCCCGGACGCCCTCGTCCTTCTCTCCCTCTCCCACTTGGCACGCACGCTCATCACGCCACCAGCCTACACGCTGGACATGCTCGCTGGCACGCGGGAACGCCCTAGCCATCGCCATGATCAAAAGCTTGCCGCCCCGTACTGTCCTTGTCGCGGAAGCAAACCGAGCCATCCCGTCGTCCCCTGGACGCGCCAGCTATACCCAGAGACTCACCTAGATGTCGCCTACATGATGCGCATCATAGCTTGCCCCTTCGCTCCCTGGAACGACCTCGTCGTCGTCGACCTTCCGCAGCACCCGCCGGCCCTCTCACCAGCTTATAAATAGAGGAGATCCGAGCCTCGATTCTTCACACAAATTGCTCCCCTCTCATCCTTGCCCCTTCTCCACCCACCAATTTTACATGACCTCGCCGGAGAAGCCTCAATCGCCAGCTCGTTCCCGCCGGAGCCCGCAAATCATCTGCATCGCCTGGAGCCGCCCCGAGCCTCGCCGCTGTACCAGGGGCCTCTACACCATCAACAACATCGCCTCGACCCTCTCCCTCGATCGCCGGCGGCCTAGGACGCTCCCCGACCCCCTACCTCCGTCGCCAGCACGCCCTCCTCTCGCCGGAGAAGAAGAACGCCCTCAGTCGTCCGATCGCGTTCTGATCCGACGGTCGTCATCGCGTACCGTTTCGGTAAGGCGGTTAGTCGCCGACGTGTGGGACCCTATGTCAGCTGGCCCGCGGCTGTGAAACGTTACCGGGCTGGGCCAGTTTCGCAGCTTTAAACCATTCTGGCCCATTTCCTTTCCCGCCTAAGCCCGTTAATTCAATTTAGAATTAATTCGTTTCAGCAAATTTCAATACTGATGCAGTGCTATAAATTGAATAGTTTTAAATCTACAAATCCAAATCTGGTGATTCAAATTGCAATAGAAAGCTTATGAAATTTTCTAACTAACCTCACTGGTCTCAACCTCAGACCTTGTGTAGAATTTGTATAGCAAAAATAACAAAACAGATACTTTTCAGTATTCAAATAAATTTAGAAAATCAAGCAATTTGAATTTTGAAGTGAATCCAATTGCAATAATTCACATTTAACAAACCCTAATTTACTATGTAAAAAGATGATATAGGTTCTGTACATGATCATGGGCTAGAACCAAAATATTGGCTATGTAGTCAATACTAGTCCATTTAAACTATATCAAAATTTTAGGAATTTAAATCTATGAGGTGTACCACCTCATTTAAATCCTTGTCTCAAGTATGATGAAGTAATGTGTTGACCTTTAATTACTTAGGCTCATACTTGCAAAAATGTAGAATTTAAATCAACATAGTTTTTA
Source organism: Lolium rigidum (assembly GCF_022539505.1). NCBI lineage: Eukaryota > Viridiplantae > Streptophyta > Magnoliopsida > Poales > Poaceae > Lolium > Lolium rigidum. Next base: position 257,539,571 of record NC_061508.1, on the reverse strand, counting down.
AATTGCAAAGGTTATTTAAATCACATGAGATGATGAATCTCATTTAAATCACTTTTCTCAAATACTAAGTGTGAAGTGTTGACCTTGGTCAACATGGGATCATCCCTGGTTATTTGAGAAGATTAAATCTTAAGAAGATTCAATGAGAGGAAATTATTTCTCCAAACCAAAGAGAAACCCTAACTCCAATTTTCAATGAGAGGAAAATATTTTCCAAATGATTAAATAAAGAAACCCTAGAATAAGTGTTGGATAAATGTTAAGTAATGATGCTAGATCCATTGTGTGAGCCATTAAGGCTAATTAAGAATACTTAAGTGTTGTTTGGTGATTGTATCCTCGTATTCGTTTATAGACGCTAGTACCGGAGACTATCAAGAGGAGGAGGTTTTCTACCAAGAGGAAGATCAAGAAAACTTTGATCACATCACCACTCAAGGCAAGCTATTACCAATGCAAGCTATACTAATGCAAACCATTTTGGTTGCAAGTCTATATTCTTGCAAAGTGCAAAGCTCTACAAGAGCAAGGCACCATTACATTTTTACCTTATGAACCCATCCCAAGTTTTTACCTTACAAGCTTTATTTGATTTTATTTATCAAAGTTACTTTTTGGTTTATGATTCACTTAGTTGAGTTATAGAGTAGTACAAGAGAATCAACTTAGCCTAGCAAGCTCCAAGATACTTAGCACCCCTCATAACTAGTGGCTAGTGCTCAATATTAAAAGTGACTACTCTAGTTGGGAACTTGTGAATTGAAATGACTTTGAAAACCTTGGAATGATGAGTCATTCTATTGAGAGATTTTGAAGGTGAATATAACTGGTGAATGACTTGGTGAATTTTACAAAAACTGATGGTTGGGTTCGGATGCGATACCATTCCAATTTTACAAGTACCCCCACAATACCTGAATCTGGGTAAGGCTTAGCTGGAAACTTATGTATTTTAGTATGGATTCCCTCTGAACAAGCGTCATCGGGGTTATGCTGGAGGCTGCCTCTACAAAAGGAATGATTTGAAATGACGTGAAATGAGGTGAATGTCCGGCCCAAGCCCTGTGCAGTTCCCGAGCCGACCGCGTGTCTTCACTCGGGAGGCCAAGCTCATGGGGAGAGGTGCCTATACTAGAGTATGTAAATGAAAGGTTAGGATTGGTAGTTCGCGTCATCGCGTACGATAAATCAGGGCCGATTACCCTCGACGAACTATTGCAATTTTTGTGGCACAAGTGTACAACCTCTGCAGAGTTAAACCTATTCGAATAGCCGCGTCCGCTGTTATGGACAGTTGGAAAGGCCATACTGTTCCGTCATCAGAACTTTTCTCAAAATATGAATGGTGACTTGTGACTTGAATTGAAAGGTGACTTTGACTTTGAATCACAACTGAGTTGTGGGAATGACACTAATGTTCCCACTTGAGTTTAGCAAATGAAGAAGTTTTGAATATTAAAAGTGCTTATGAAATAAAACTGGCTTTCTGCAAATGAAACTAGAGCTTAGAACCCCCTTACTATAGTTGATAGTATTTACCTTAGTATTAGTTTGCGAGTACTTTAAAGTACTCATGGCTGTGTCCCTGGCTATTCAAATGGCCAGACTATGAAGACGAGTACCGTAACCCGGAAGAAGGACAGCGGGACGTCTACGACAACTAGGATCACTCCCGACGTCAACGGTTGCCTCGTGGAATAGATGGACTACTACTACGCTACTTTCGCTTCCGCTATGTGTTATGTAATGAATAAATAGAACTTCTATTATTGTGATGAGACTGGATCATGTGATCCTTTATTTGTAAGACGATTATGGTATGTAATGAATGATGTGTTGTGATATCAATCTATTATGTCTCGCAAAAACAATATTCCTGGGATTGCGATGAATGGCATAATAGGCATCTGGACTTAAAAATCCGGGTGTTGACAAGTTGGTATCAGAGCCATCGTTGACCTTAGGAGACCCTAGTTAGAATGGACGTCTGAAAATTTTAGTTTCAAAACAAATGAAGTGACTATTTATGAAAAACTTATTCTCCCTCTTATCATTGAGATCTTTTTCAAAATAAGAAAGTTATGCTCTATTCTTCTTATACTATTACCTAAAATTTTGACACACTTCTCTAACTTACTCATCATAATTCTTCACAGATGGAGTACAAATGGGAGTTCTATCAGCTTGGCCACGGAGGAAACCTGATGTTCGAGAAATACTTGAAGCAACTAGTGGACTATCTAGGGCGCCCGTACCCCGAGTTCTTCGGAACACCCCTCAACAATCACTCCGGAGGACCACCTCGGTGGGAAGTTTCTGCCGATCTACGAAGGAAGCCTGGAACCCCGGTATGGGAAACCATATGGTTTTCTGTAACGGGAAACACTTGGAAGGAAGGACTAGTCAGAGCTATGCAAGAAGCAATTTCTCGTCTGTGTGGACAAAATGAGAACAAGATTAAGAACACTCGCTTCATCTACTACCCAAGACATGACCCCACCGGAAGACCGATGAACATGCCCCCGCACACGGAGATGAACCACTATGTAGCACACCTCGACTTCATGCTGTACAAGACCCGCAAGGAGTTGGACAACGCCCTCGCTTTTCGCCAAGCACATTACCCGTGAAGACGAAGTATTCCCCCTTGAAGAGTAGTTTCATTTAAAGCACTTTCGTATGTGTGAGTTGTATCAGGATCCCCTTGTATCGTAGAGCGATGAATGGTTCTTCAAACCAATGGTGTGTTAGCTTTGTAATGTGTGATGCTTGGTGATACGTCTCCGACGTATCGATAATTTCTTGTGTTCCATGCCACATTATTGATGATATCTACATGTTTTATGCACACTTTATGTAATATTCGTGCATTTTCTGGAACTAACCTATTAACAAGATGCCGAAGTGCCGATTGTCGTTTTCGCTGTTTTTGGTTTCGTAAATCCTAGTAACGAAATATTCTCGGAATTGGACGAAATCAAAGCCCGTGGTCCTATTTTGCCACGAAGCTTCCGTAAGACCGAAGAGGAGACGAAGTGGGGCCACGAGGTGGCCACACCCTAGGGCGGCGCGGCCCAGGCCCTGGCCGCGCCGGCCTATGGTGTGGGCCCCTCGTGCCGCCTCTTGACCTGCCCTTCCGCCTACTTAAAGCCTCCGTCGCGAAACCCCTAGTACCGAGAGCCACGATACGGAAAACCTTCCAGAGACGCCGCCGCCGCCAATCCCATCTCGGGGGATTCAGGAGATCGCCTCCGGCACCCAGCCGGAGAGGGGAATCATCTCCCGGAGGACTCTACGCCGCCATGGTCGCCTCCGGAGTGATGTGTGAGTAGTCTACCCCTGGACTATGGGTCCATAGCAGTAGCTAGATGGTTGTCTTCTCCCGATTGTGCTTAATTGTCGGGTCTTGTGAGCTGCCTAACATGATCAAGATCATCTATCTGTAATTCTATATGTTGTGTTTGTTTGGATCCGATAAATAGAGAATACTTGTTATGTTGATTATCAAAGTTATGTCTATGTGTTGTTTATGATCTTGCATGCTCTCCGTTACTAGTAGATGCTCTGGCCAAGTAGATGCTTGTAACTCCAAGAGGGAGTATTTATGCTCGATAGTGGGTTCATGTCTCCGTGAATCTGGGAAGTGACAGAAATCTCTAAGATTATGGATGTGCTCGTTGCCACTAGGGATAAAACATTGGTGCTATGTTCGAGGACGTAGTTACTCGATTACATTACGCGCAATACTTAATGCAATTGTCTCGTTGTTAGCAACTTAATACTGGAGGGGGTTCGGATGATAACCTCGAAGGTGGACTTTTTAGGCATAGATGCATGCTGGATAGCGGTCTATGTACTTTGTCGTAATGCCCAATTAAATCTCACAATACTCATCATAATATGTATGTGCATGGTCATGCCCTCTTTATTTGTCAATTGCCCAACTGTAATTTGTTCACCCAACATGCTGTTTATCTTATGGGAGAGACACCTCTAGTGAACCGTGGACCCCGGTCCAATTCTCTATACTGAAATACAATCTACTGCAATACTGTTCTACTGTTTTTCTGCAAACAATCATCATCCACACTATACATCTAATCCTTTGTTACAGCAAGCCGGTGAGATTGACAACCTCGCTGTTTCGTTGGGGCAAAGTACTTTGGTTGTGTTGTGCAGGTTCCACGTTGGCACCGGAATCTCTGGTGTTGCGCCGCACTACATCCCGCCGCCATCAACCTTCAACGTGCTTCTTGGCTCCTACTGGTTCGATAAACCTTAGTTTCATACCGAGGGAAAACTTGCCGCTGTACGCATCACACCTTCCTCTTGGGGTTCCCAACGGACGCGTGCTGTACGCGTATCAAGCTCTTTTTCTGGCGCCGTTGTCGGGGAGATCAAGACACGCTGCAAGGGGAGTCTCCACATCCCAATCTCTTTACTTTGTTTTTGTCTTGCTTAGTTTTATTTACTACTTTGTTTGCTGCACTAAATCAAAACACAAAAAAAATTAGTTGCTAGTTTTACTTTATTTGCTATCTTGTTTGCTATATCAAAAACACAAAAAAAATTAGTTACTTGCATTTACTTTATCTAGTTTGCTTTATTTACTACTGCTAAAATGGCTACCCCTGAAAATACTAAGTTGTGTGACTTCACAACCACAAATAATAATGATTTCTTATGCACACCTATTGCTCCACCTCGCTACTACAGCAGAATTCTTTGAAATTAAACCTCGCTTTACTAAATCTTGTTATGCGAGAGCAATTTTCTCGGTGTTAGTTCTGATGATGCTCGCTGCCCATCTTAATAATTTTGTTGAACTATGTGAAATGCAAAAGTATAAGGATGTAGATGGTGACATTATAAAATTAAAATTGTTCCCTTTTTCATTAAGAGGAAGAGCTAAAGATTGGTTGCTATCTCTGCCTAAGAATAGTATTGATTCATGGACTAAATGCAAGGATGCTTTTATTGGTAGATATTATCCCCCTGCTAAAATTATATCTTTGAGGAGTAGCATAATGAATTTTAAACAATTAGATACTGAACATGTTGCACAAGCATGGGAAAGAATGAAATCTCTGGTTAAAAATTGCCCAACCCATGGATTGACTACTTGGATGATCATCCAAACCTTCTATGCAGGACTAAATTTTTCTTCGCGGAATTTATTGGATTCAGCTGCTGGAGGTACCTTTATGTCCATCACTCTTGGTGAAGCAACAAAGCTTCTTGATAATATGATGATCAATTACTCCGAATGGCACACGGAAAGAGCTCCACAAGGTAAGAAGGTAAATTCCGTCGAAGAAACCTCTTCCTTGAGTGATAAGATTGATGCTATTATGTCTATGCTTGTGAATGATAGGACTAATGTTGATCCTAATAATGTTCCGTTAGCTTCATTGGTTGCCCAAGAAGAACATGTTGATGTAAACTTCATTAAAAATAATAATTTCAACAACAATGCTTACCGGAACAATTATAGTAACAACTATAGGCCATATCCTTATAATAATGGCAACGGCTATGGTAATTCTTATGGGAATTCTTACAATAATAATAGGAACACACCCCCTGGACTTGAAGCCATGCTTAAAGAATTTATTAGTACACAAACTGCTTTTAACAAATCTGTTGAAGAAAAGCTTGGGAAAATTGATATACTTGCTTCTAAAGTCGATAGTCTTGCTGCTGATGTAGATCTTTTGAAATCGAAAGTAATGCCTAATAGGGATATTGAAAATAAAATTGTTACTACAGCAAATGCCATCCAAGTTAGAATTAATGAGAATATAAGATTAATGGCTGAACTGCGTGCTAGGTGGGATAGAGAAGAAAATGAAAAACTAGCTAAAGAGAAGAATGTAGCTAAAGTTTGGACTATTACCACGACTAGTAATGCTAATACTACACATGTTGCTGCACCTCCTACTATTAATAATAAAAGAATTGGTGTTAGCAATGTTTCCACTTCTAATGCAAAGCGCGAGAAACTGCTCGAAACCGCTAAAACCGCTGAAACCGCTCGTGATAAAACTGCTGAAATTTTTTCCAACATTGGGGATGATGATCCCATTGCTCTAGATTATAATGGTTTGAATTTTGATGATTGCCACATCTCTGAAGTTATAAAGTTCTTGCAAAAACTTGCTAAAAGTCCTAATGCTAGTGCTATAAATTTGGCTTTCACGCAACATATTACAAATGCTCTCATAAAAGCTAGAGAAGAGAAACTAGAGCGCGAAGCCTCTATTCCTAGAAAGCTAGAGGATGGTTGGGAGCCCATCATTAAGATGAAGGTTAAAGATTTTGATTGTAATGCTTTATGTGATCTTGGTGCAAGTATTTCTGTTATGCCTAAGAAAATTTATAATATGCTTGACTTGCCACCGCTGAAAAATTGTTATTTGGATGTTAATCTTGCTGATCATTCTACAAAGAAACCTTTGGGGAAAGTTGATAATGTTCGCATTACCATTAACAATAACCTTGTCCCCGTTGATTTTGTTGTCTTGGATATTGAATGCAATGCATCTTGGCCCATTATATTGGGAAGACCTTTTCTTCGAACTCGTTGGTGCTATCATTGATATGAAGGAAGGTAATATAAAATATCAATTTCCTCTCAAGAAAGGTATGGAACACTTCCCTAGAAAGAGAATGAAGTTACCTTTTGATTCTATTATTAGAACAAATTATGATGTTGACACTTCGTCTCTTGATAATACTTGATACACACTTTCTGCGCCTAGCTGAAAGGCGTTAAAGAAAAGCGCTTATGGGAGACAACCCATGGTTTTTACTACAGTACTTTGTTTTTATTTTGTGTCTTGGAAGTTGTTTACTACTGTAGCAACCTCTCCTTATCTTAGTTTAGTGTTTTGTTGTGCCAAGTAAAGTCGTTGATAGTAAAGTTCATACTAGATTTGGATTACTGCGCAGAAACAGATTTCTTTGCTGTCACGAATCTGGGCTGTTTTCTCTGTAGGTAACTCAGAAAATTATGCCAATTTACGTGAGTGATCCTCAGATATGTACGCAACTTTCATTCAATTTGAGCATTTTCATTTGAGCAAGTCTGGTGCCTCGATAAAATTTGTCAATACGAACTGTTCTGTTTTGACAGATTCTGCCTTTTATTTCTCATTGCCTCTTTTGCTATGTTGGATGAATTTCTTTGATCCATGAATGTCCAGTAGCTTTATGCAATGTCCAGAAGTGTTAAGAATGATTGTGTCACCTCTGAACATGTTAATTTTTATTGTCCACTAATCCTCTAATGAGTTGTTCTAAGTTTGGTGTGGAGGAAGTTTTCAAGGATCAAGAGAGGAGTATGATGCAATATGATCAAGGAGAGTGAAAGCTCTAAGCTTGGGGATGCCCCGGTGGTTCACCCCTGCATATTCTAAGAAGACTCAAGCATCTAAGCTTGGGGATGCCCAAGGCATCCCCTTCTTCATCGACAACATTATCAGGTTCCTCCCCTGAAACTATATTTTTATTCCATCACATCTTACGTGCTTTGCTTGGAGCGTCGGTTTGTTTTTGTTTTTGTTTTGTTTGAATAAAATGGATCCTAGCATTCATTGTATGGGAGAGAGACACGCTCCGCTGTAGCATTTGGACAAGTATGTCCTTAGTTTCTACTCATAGTATTCATGGCGAAGTTTCTTCTTCGTTAAATTGTTATATGGTTGGAATTGGAAAATGATACATATAGTAAATTGCTATAATGTCTTGGATAATGTGATACTTGGCAATTGTTGTGCTCATGTTTAAGCTCTTGCATCATATACTTTGCATCCATTAATGAAGAAATACATAGAGCATGCTTAAATTTGGTTTGCATATTTGGTCTCTCTAAGGTCTAGATAATTTCTAGTATTGAGTTTGAACAACAAGGAAGACGGTGTAGATTCTTATAATGTTTACAATATGTCTTTTATGTGAGTTTTGCTGCACCGGTTCATCCTTGTGTTTGTTTCAAATAGCCTTGCTAGCCTAAACCTTGTATTGAGAGGGAATACTTCTCATGCATCCAAAATCCTTGAGCCAACCACTATGCCATTTGTGTCCACCATACCTACCTACTACATGGTATTTCTCCGCCATTCCAAAGTAAATTGCTTGAGTGCTACCTTTAAAATTCCATCATTCACCTTTGCAATATATAGCTCATGGGACAAATAGCTTAAAAACTATTGTGGTATTGAATATGTACTTATGCACTTTATCTCTTATTAAGTTGCTTGTTGTGCAATAACCATGTTCACTGGGGACGCCATCAACTATTCTTTGTTGAATATCATGTGAGTTGCTATGCATGTCCGTCTTGTCTGAAGTAAGAGAGATCTACCACCCTATGGTTAAGCATGCATATTGTTAGAGAAGAACATTGGGACGCTAACTAAAGCCATGATTCATGGTGGAAGTTTCAGTTTTGGACAAAATTACCTCAATCTCATATGAGAATAATAATTGTTGTTACATGCTTATGCATAAAAGAGGAGTCCATTATCTGTTGTCTATGTTGTCCCGGTATGGATGTCTAAGTTGAGAATAATCAATAGCGAGAAATCCAATGCGAGCTTTCTCCTTAGACCTTTGTACGAAGCGGCATAGAGGTACCCCATTGTGACACTTGGTTAAAACATGTGTATTGCGATGATCCGGTAGTCCAAGCTAATTAGGACAAGGTGCGGGCACTATTAGTATACTATGCATGAGGCTTGCAACTTGTAAGATATAATTTACATGATACATATGCTTTATTACTACCGTTGACAAAATTGTTTCATGTTTTCAAAATAAAAGCTCTAGCACAAATATAGCAATCGATGCTTTTCCTCTATGGAGGACCATTCTTTTACTTTCATTGTTGAGTCAGTTCACCTATTTCTCTCCACCTCAAGAAGCAAACACTTGTGTGAACTGTGCATTGATTCCTACATACTTGCATATTGCACTTATTATATTACTCTATGTTGACAAATATCCATGAGATATACACGTTATAAGTTGAAAGCAACCGCTGAAACTTAATCTTCCTTTGTGTTGCTTCAATACCTTTACTTTGAATTATTGCTTTATGAGTTAACTCTTATGCAAGACTTATTGATGCTTGAAGTACTATTCATGAAAAGTCTTTGCTATATGATTCACTTGTTTACTCATGTCATATACATTGTTTTGATCGCTGCATTCACTACATATGCTTTACAAATAGTATGATCAAGGTTATGATGGCATGTCACTCCGTAAATTATCTTTGTTATCGTTTTACCTCGCTCGGGACGAGCGTAACTAAGCTTGGGGATGCTGATACGCCTCCGACGTATCGATAATTTCTTGTGTTCCATGCCACATTATTGATGATATCTACATGTTTTATGCACACTTTATGTCATATTCGTGCATTTTCTGGAACTAACCTATTAACAAGATGCCGAAGTGCGAGTTGTCGTTTTCTGCTGTTTTTGGTTTCGGAAATCCTAGTAACGAAATATTCTCGAATTGGACGAAATCAACGCCCATGGTCCTATTTTGCCACGAAGCTTCCAGAAGACCGAAGAGGAGACGAAGTGGGGCCACGAGGTGGCCACACCCTAGGGCGGCGCGGCCCAGGCCCTGGCCGCGCCGGCCTGTGGTTTGGGCCCCTCGTGCCGCCTCTTGACCTGCCCTGCCGCCTACTTAAAGCCTCCGTCACGAAACCCCCAGTACCGAGAGCCACGATACGGAAAACCTTCCGGAGACGCCGCCGCCGCCAATCCCATCTCGGGGGATTCAGGAGATCGCCTCCGGCACCCCGCCGGAGAGGGGAATCATCTCCCGGAGGACTCTACGCCGCCATGGTCGCCTCCGGAGTGATGTGTGAGTAGTCTACCCCTGGACTATGGGTCCATAGCAGTAGCTAGATGGTTGTCTTCTCCCCATTGTGCTTAATTGTCGGGTCTTGTGAGCTGCCTAACATGATCAAGATCATCTATCTGTAATTCTATATGTTGTGTTTGTTGGGATCCGATGAATAGAGAATACTTGTTATGTTGATTATCAAAGTTATGTCTATGTGTTGTTTATGATCTTGCATGCTCTCCGTTACTAGTAGATGCTCTGGCCAAGTAGATGCTTGTAACTCCAAGAGGGAGTATTTATGCTCGATAGTGGGTTCATGTCTCCGTGAATATGGGGAAGTGACAGAAATCTCTAAGATTATGGATGTGTTGTTGCCACTAGGGATAAAACATTGGTGCTATGTTCGAGGACGTAGTTACTGATTACATTACGCGCAATACTTAATGCAATTGTCTGTTGTTAGCAACTTAATACTGGGAGGGGGTTCGGATGATAACCTCGAAGGTGGACTTTTTAGGCATAGATGCATGCCGGATAGCGGTCTATGTACTTTGTCGTAATGCCCAATTAAATCTCACAATACTCATCATAATATGTATGTGCATGGTCATGCCCTCTTTATTTGTCAATTGCCCAACTGTAATTTGTTCACCCAACATGTTGTTTATCTTATGGGAGAGACACCTCTAATGAACTGTGGACCCCGGTCCAATACTCTATACTGAAATACAATCTACTGCAATACTGTTCTACTGTTTTTCTGCAAACAATCATCATCCACACTATACATCTAATCCTTTGTTACAGCAAGCCGGTGAGATTGACAACCTCGCTGTTTCGTTGGGCCAAAGTACTTTGGTTGTGTTGTGCAGGTTCCACGTTGGCGCCGGAATCTCCGGTGTTGCGCCGCACTACATCCCGCCGCCATCAACCTTCAACGTGCTTCTTGGCTCCTACTGGTTCGATAAACCTTGGTTTCATACTGAGGGAAAACTTGCCGCTGTACGCATCACACCTTCCTCTTGGGGTTCCCAACGGACGCGTGATGTACGCGTATCACTTGGTATGAATGAAAAAAGTGTTGTTGGTTTTTACCCCCGCAACACTACTCAAGTTTTCAATATTATGAACTTTTTTAACAAATCTTAACCAAACAAACCCTAGAAAGTTCCCTCTTATCTTATCATCTACATCAATGTTCAGATGGCCCCACCAACCCGCAACGCCACCCAGGATGCCATGATGCAACTGCTGCAGACAATGATGGCAGATCAAGAAGTCGAAAGAGCTGAACGCCAAGCCAACATTGCTGCACTGCAACAGATAGCTCAGAACAATCAAGGCCATGGAAACCACGATCACCCCGGATCGAAGCTGAAGAACTTTCAGCACACCAACCCTCCGGTATTCAACAAGACTGAAGAGCCCCTTGATGCTGATGACTGGCTCCAGACCATGGAGAACAACCTCGAAGTTGCGGGAGTTGAAGCCGCAGAAAAAGTACTGTTTGCCACCCACTATCTGTCAGGACCTGCGCGAGCCTGGTGGACAAGTGCCCGTGCAATGAATGCGGGACAGATGATGACATGGGAAGACTTCAAGCTGAAGTTTAGCAAATACCATGTGCCCCAAGGACTGATCAAGAAGATGAGAGATGAGTTCCGTGAACTCAAGCAAGGAAGAATGTCCGTGGTGGAATACCGCGACAGGTTTCTCACTCTGTCAAGGTACGCCCCGGATGAGACCGACACCAATGAGAAGAGAAAGGAAAGATTTCTGAACGGACTACACGATGAGATGCAAACGGTGTTAGTGAACATTCCGTTCGCTGACTTAGAAGCCCTGGTAGACTCAGCCATACAGATGGAAGGAAAGCTGCATCAGGCCAACGAGAACCGCAAGCGCAGAATGATGAATGGACCCCACCACACCCAGAAGTACCGCAATAACTCTTCTGGAGGATTCACCCCAAGATACAACAAGCCCCCTGCCCAGAATTATCGCCCCAACAACCACAACAACATCGGAGGACCCCCGAAGCCCGGAGGAAACCACAACAACAACAACAACCACCCCAACAACAGCAACAACAATGGAAACAACAACAACACCAATACTGCCCCAAGGACTGGAAGCAACGCTACCCCCGTAATCCCCAAAGACAAGTCCACCGTCAACTGCTATGAATGTGGAGTTGTGGGTCACTTCTCCAATGAGTGCCCCAAAAAGCTTGCCAGGATTGCCGCCAATACCACTGCACCTGCTCAGCAACAGCGTCGCTTCGCAGGCAGAAGGAACCAGAACAACAACAACGGCCGTCTCTACCACATGACTGCCACTGAAGCCCAGGAAGCACCCCATACCATGCCAAGTATGTCTTCCTGTTAATAAAATGCTCAATCTCTCTTAGGGAACCTAACTTTTCTTAAAATCTCGGGACGAGATTTGTTTAAGGGGGAAGGGTTTGTAACATCCCAAAAGTTCAAAACAAAACAAAAGAATTTCCCTAGTTCCAAATTTTGGAACCAACAAAAACTTTTATTAAATTAAGTATGATACATAGTGATCTTGCTTAATTCTTGTGTTATTGCCATGATTGCTTGTTATTAGTATTTGAAGTGATCTAAAACCCTAAACCTCACCCCTCTTTTCACCATCCTAGTTAAAATAAAATAAAAGGAAATTAAATAAGAAAAAGGTATATGTGCCTATGGCTATTTTACAAATCTTTACCCTAGACCTTTCTACTTTGTTTAGAGGTTTGGAAAACCTTCATACACCCTATCTAGCACTTATCAAACCAAATCCAAGGTGAAACAAAAGAAACTAAAAATGCCATAGAGGCATATGAGAGTAAAATAGCAAATTTGGGAAATTAAGAATATTGACCCTAAGATATGTTGTGAATGGAGGGATCACTCCTATATACCTTTTCAACACTCAACAACACCAAATGGGATCAAGCCAAGTCAAATTAAAACTCAAATGCAACATATGCATAGAGGCATATGTGACACATAGCCATAATAACCAATTCTTGCCCTATGACTCTAAACCTTGACCACTTGATGTGAAACCATCTCTCAACCTAATATAATACTAAATTGACCCTAACCCATGCCCAAGTGAAGCAAGATGAACAATTTACAAGTTTAATGATATATGACACATCACCTCTTATGTGTTATGGCCATTTTTTGCAAATCTTTGAGCAAGACCATTTGAATTGGTTTCAATGGTTGGAAAATGTTTCTAAACTAATAAGAATCACATTAGAGTCAAAGAAAGTCAAATCAAATGGAGAGAATTCAAATGGTGAGATAATTCCAATTTCACTCACATACACATAAGACCAATTTGCAAATCTTCACCAAAGGCCACCATTGCTTGATCTCTTGCTTGTAGAATGTTTATATATGATAAACAAACACCAATGCATCAAAGAAACAAGAATCAAATCAAAGGAAATCTCAAATTCAACTTACATGTGATAATGGTCATATGTCCCCTTTTTATTTTCTTCACCACTTTGCACCCATTTATCTTCTGATTCCTCAACCAACCTTGGTCAACCAAAGCCATGTCATCCAAGACCATGTCAAGGTGAGTGACTTTCATGTTGACCACCATTGCTAGAGTTGACTAGGTTGACCAGTATGAATGTGACAAATAGTGTATGTGAAGCAAAGTGAAGATCAACCTCAAATTTGAAACTTTGCAAAACAACTCCAAATTGGACACCACCACCACCATTCTTTCTCTTTAATTATATGTTTGAGCTCCACCAAAAAGAAATCCAAAATTTGATAAAAAGTTTCATGCGGCCATTGTGTCGAGCACCTTGCAGGCACCATTCTGGAAATCCAATACACTCTAATATCCTCTGGATTTTAGCCTCCACCCCTTTCCATATGTGATCATCAACTTCCTGCACCCCCTCTGTACCAAGCCAAGCCCTTTTGCACTGAGTAAAGTGAGGCCATGATCATACTTTGGCCATGGCAAGTCCCATGCCGGCCACACATGCACTTGATCGACCTGAGCCCCTCCTCTCCCCTACACCATGTCTCATCGCTTTCCCTGCACCACCCTAAACACGCTCGTACCAGCCCTAAGCAAAGAGACGCACGCTAGTGGCCAGAACGCGCGCGCCCAGTACCTCGCCACGGCGTGCCAGACCACGCGGTGAGCGCGCCCAGACGACGCCCTGGACGCGCCAGTACGCCGCTCGCCTGGACGCCCTCGTCCTTCTCTCCCTCTCCCACTTGGCACGCACGCTCATCACGCCACCAGCTACACGCTGGACATGCTCGCTGGCGCGCGGGAACGCCCTAGCCATCGCCATGATCAAAAGCTTGCCGCCCCGTACTGTCCTTGTCGCGGAAGCAAACCGAGCCATCCCGTCGTCCCCTGGACGCGCCAGCTATACCCAGAGACTCACCTAGACGACGCGCATCATAGCTTGCCCCTTCGCTGCCTGGAACGACCTCGTCGTCGTCGACCTTCCGCAGCACCCGCCGGCCCTCTCACCAGCTTATAAATAGAGGAGATCCGAGCCTCGATTCTTCACACAAATTGCTCCCCTCTCATCCTTGCCCATTCTCCACCCACCAATTTTACACGACCTCGCCGGAGAAGCCTCAATCGCCAGCTCATTCCCGCCGGAGCCCGCAGATCATCTACATCGCCTGGAGCCGCCCCGAGCCTCGCCGTTGTACCAGGGGCCTCTACACCATCGACAACATCGCCTCGACCCTCTCCCCCGATCGCCGGCGGCCTAGGACGCTCCCCGACCACCTACCTCCGTCGCCAGCACGCCCTCCTCTCGCCGGAGAAGAAGAACGCCCTCAGTCGTCCGATCGCGTTCTGATCCGACGGTCGTCATCGCGTACCGTTTCGGTAAGGCAGTTAGTCGCTGACGTGTGGGACCCTATGTCAGCTGGCCCGCGGCTGTGAAACGTTACTGGGCTGGGCCAGTTTCGCAGTTTAAACCATTCTGGCCCATTTCCTTTCCCGCCTAAGCCCGTTAATTCAATTTAGAATTAATTCGTTTTAGCAAATTTCAATACTGATGCAGTGCTATAAATTGAATAGTTTTAAATCTACAAATCCAAATCTGGTGATTCAAAATGCTATAGAAAGCTTATGAAATTTTCTAACTAACCTCACTGGTCTCAACCTCAGATCTTGTGTAGAATTTGTATAGAAAAAATAACAAAACAGATACTTTTCAGTATTCAAATAAATTTATAAAATCAACCAATTTGAATTTTGAAGTGAATCCAATTGCAATAATTCACATCTAAAAACCCTAATTTACTATGTAAAAAGATGATATAGGTTCTGTATATGATCATGGGCTAGAACCAAAATATTGGCTATGTAGTCAATACTAGTCCATTTAAACTATATCAAAATTTTAGGAATTTAAATCTATGAGGTGTACCACCTCATTTAAATCCTTGTCTCAAGTAAGATGAAGTAATGCGTTGACCTTTAATTACTTAGGCTCATACTTGCAAAAATGTAGAATTTAAATCAACATAGTTTTTAAATTGCAAAGGTTATTTAAATCACATGAGATGATGAATCTCATTTAAATCACTTTTCTCAAATACTAAGTGTGAAGTGTTGACCTTGGTCAACATGGGATCATCCCTGGTTATTTGAGAAGATTAAATCTTAAGAAGATTCAATGAGAGGAAATTATTTCTCCAAACCAAAGAGAAACCCTAACTCCAATTTTCAATGAGAGGAAATTATTTTCCAAATGATTAAATAAAGAAACCCTAGAATAATTGTTGGATAAATGTTAAGTAATGATGCTAGATCCATTGTGTGAGCCATTAAGGCTAATTAAGAATACTTAAGTGTTGTTTGGTGATTGTATCCTCGTATTCGTTTATAGACGCTAGTACCGGAGACTATCAAGAGGAGGAGGTTTTCTACCAAGAGGAAGATCAAGAAAACTTTGATCACATCACCACTCAAGGCAAGCTATTACCAATGCAAGCTAGACTAATGCAAACCATTTTGGTTGCAAGTTTATATTCTTGCAAAGTGCAAAGCTCTACAAGAGCAAGGCACCATTACATTTTTACCTTATGAACCTATCCCAAGTTTTTACCTTACAAGCTTTATTTGATTTTATTTATCAAAGTTACTTTTTGGTTTATGATTCACTTAGTTGAGTTATAGAGTAGTACAAGAGAATCACACTTAGCCTAGCAAGCTCCAAGATACTTAGCACCCCTCATAACTAGTGGCTAGTGCTCAATACTAAAAGTGACTACTCTAGTTGGGAACTTGTGAATTGAAATGACTTTAAAAACCTTGGAATGATGAGTCATTCAATTGAGAGATTTTGAAGGTGAATATAACTGGTGAATGACTTGGTGAATTTTACAAAAACTGATGGTTGGGTTCGGATGCGATACCATTCCAATTTTACAAGTACCCCCACAATACCTGAATCTGGGTAAGGCTTAGCTGGAAACTTATGTATTTTAGTATGGGTTCCCTCTGAACAAGCGTCATCGGGGTTATGCTGGAGGCTGCCTCTACAAAAGGAATGATGTGAAATGACGTGAAATGAGGTGAATGTCCGGCCCAAGCCCTGTGAAGTTCCCAGGCTGACCGCGTGTCTTCACTGGGAGGCCAAGCTCATGGGGAGAGGTGCCTATACTAGAGTATGTAAATGAAAGGTTAGGATTGGTAGTTCGCGTACTACGTACGATAAATCAGGGCCAGTTACCCCTGATGAACTATTGCAATTGTTGTGGCACAAGTGTACAACCTCTGCAGAGTTAAACCTATTCGAATAGCCGCGTCCGCGGTTATGGATAGTTGAAAAGGCCATACTGTTTCGTCATCAGAACTTTTCTCAAAATATGAATGGTGACTTGTGACTTGAATTGAAAGGTGACTTTGACTTTGAATCACAACTGAGTTGTGGGAATGACACTAATGTTCCCACTTGAGTTTAGCAAATGAAGAAGTTTTGAATATTAAAAGTGCTTATGAAATAAAACTGGCTTTCTGCAAATGAAACTAGAGCTTAGAACCCCCTTACTATAGTTGATAGTATTTACCTTAGTATTAGTTTGCGAGTACTTTAAAGTACTCATGGCTGTGTCCCTGGCTATTCAAATGGCCGACTATGAAGACGAGTACCAGAACCCGGAAGAAGGACAGCAGGACGTCTACGACAACTAGGATCACTCCTGACGTCAACAGTTGCCTGTGGAATAGATGGACTACTACTACGCTACTTTCGCTTCCGCTATGTGTTATGTAATGAATAAATAGAACTTCTATTATTCTGATGAGACTGGATCATGTGATCCTTTATTTGTAAGACGATTATGGTATGTAATGAATGATGTGTTGTGATATCAATCTATTATGTCTCGCAAAAACAATATTCCTGGGATTGCGATGAATGGCATAATAGGCATCTGGACTTAAAAATCCGGGTGTTGACAATCCACTTCAACGCAAAGCTGTGTACTTGGTCCATGGCCTCCTTCTGTAGGCTGGATAATCTCAGCTGCAGGACCTTCGTCTATGAAAGGTTCATCATCAGTACCATCCACAGGTGCATCAAACTGAGATTCATCTTCAAATCTCCCATCAAACTGAGAGACCTCTTCAACTCTATGCTTCTGCAATTAGTACATCAACAGATTAGACAAACATCTAAGGGATGCAAACTGAACAAATGCCGTTTTACATATTTACCTTCTCATCTGGCACAACACATGTCACAGAGCTGAAACCCGTTTCCTGAAGCAAGCGCTTTTTCTCTCCTACCCGTCCATCCATCTGCAACAAGTTAAATTTGAGTACAGAACCTTGCACATCAATGCAAACTATTGATCGAAATAGCGGCAGCATCAATATAAATAATTAACTACATTTGCCAGCACACATACAGTGTGAGCAATATCTGCTTCTCCCGCTGAAGGATCATTATATGGTTCACCATGATAAACCCACCTAACATATGTGCGGTCCATCCCAAAAATGTGTAAATGATCTTCCACTACATGGTGAGGCCTCTTCTCACCATTCATACATGTGCAGCGCGGGCAATACACGTCCAGGTTGTGACCTTCATGAGCTCTAATAAACCCCATAAAGGGTTGAACACCATTTATATATGAAGGGGAATATAAGTGTCCATGCGATATCCAAGTTCTGTCCATCAGTTTAATTATGAGATACAATGGTTGGTGATTAATTTAAGGCGAAGTAGGAAATGTATATCCATCGAGTACAAAACTATACTAGTACATGATTATGCATTTCAGCAATCATGTCGAGTACAAAACAAAAATTGCCCATCGACATTTTAGCAAACAGATATTGTACAAAACTATGCCATGGCATTTGAGCAAATTAACGGATCGAGTGCAGAACTGACTCTATATGCCCACGCAAATGAACAAATTGATCGAGGACAAATCGAGCGGAAAACTATAAAGTGCCAATTAGTTCGAGCATACTGACGATTTTTTTAGCAGCATCAAGAAAATATAAATCGTTAGGCCGTCTTGCCCGATGCATGATTGAGCTAGAGATAGCAGCCCTACCGTGGATCAACTTGACCGCCGGTGTGTCTCGAGAAGAACGACGGGGAGGGGAAGCTTCTTCTTCGCACGGACGGGACGGGGAGGGGAAGCTCTTCGCACGGACGGGGATAAGTTGTGTAGCGGTGGGTGGGGGTCATGCGGCCGGGCCGCCCGGTAGGTGGTGTTTAATGGAGTTGCATGTGTAATTTGCCGTGCACAAGGTTGAGGAATAGGCGGTTCCCTTTGCCGCGCGCACAATTCAAACTATCCCGCCCATGTAGTTTAAATTCGCCCTATTTTTGTTAAATCGACATAAAGTCATGTGAGTGGGTGGAAATTAGCAAAGTTGCTTGAAAAATAGTAAAACTCTGGAATTATCCTTTAAATATGCTCTACTTCGTGTGAAAATCGGGGTGTGGAGGCATGTTGAGCTGTTTTATTTGTACTTTCTTCATTAAAATTCCCATTTTATGCACTTTGGATGGAAATAAATCATTTGTACATAAATTTTGACAACGCCATTTGCAAACATTAATTGTTTTACATGCCAAGATGCACCCATCCACCAAATATGGGGCAAAAGTTTATCACAATCTAGATATATATGTATAATTAGTGAGGGACCCCTTTTGATTTTGTGCAATTTCCACTAATTAGCTAGAGAGAAGGGGTCAATTAATTAGGCCATGTTAGGGGCTATGTGTTTTAGATTAGGGTTGTGTGGATTCAAATACAACTTCTTTATTTGTGTTATCAGTACTTATATATATAATTAATTGAATTATCAGTACTTATTATATAATTAATGAATCCCAATAATATCTATATATATATGATCGATATAGGCCATATATATTAATTGGGGTTATATAATCTAGGGTTTACTAGCTATATATAGCAAGGTTTTATTAGATTGGGTTATAAATTAGCTTGGGGTTATGTGTTTTAAGAGCGTTTGATTATCTAATTAAGGTTAGTTTTCTATATATATACGGTTTAGGGTTTAGGGTTAATGGCACATATATTTAATTAGAGGACCGCGAGGACCCCTGGCCTGCTTGATGCGCAATTAAGGGTCGTCGTTGGCCTATAGCTAGCTATATAGGGTTTTATGGTTTATTTAGAGGGTTTATGTGTTAGGGTTAATTATAACTTGTTGTGAATTAAATTACAACTTTTTTATTAGTGTGCTACACAATTAATCAAAACTCTAGCTAGATCGATCGAGTGTGCACAGACATGCACTATTAGAGACACCCGCCTTTGCGCGTAAAGTGCAAGCATAATGTGTGTCGTTGCGCTGGCCACACCAATCGATAAAGAGAGAGATAGAGATGAGAGATTATTGAAATCGCCAAGAATGTTCAAATATATATATATATATATGCATGCATGGTAGGCCATGCATGCATGCACACTAATTATATATATATATATATATTGTGAGGCAACTTAATCAAATGTACGTGTTTTTTATTCGAAAACTTGTCAAAATTCAAGTTAATTAATTTATCAGCGCTAATTAGTTGGTCGCCTGCTTGATGTACAATTAAGTGCCGTTGGCCTATATATATATATGTAGGGTTTAATTAGGGTTTAGTGTTTAGTGTTTAGGGTGTACGTTTAGGGTTTAGGGTTTAGGGTTTAGGGTGTTTAGGGATTAGGGATTAGGGTTTTAGGGTTGTATGGTTTAAGGTTTAGGGATCATCGATCGAGTGCACACACACATTATTATTAGAGGCACCCGCGCCTTTGCGCATAAAGTGCATGCGTATATAAGTGCGTTTTTTGGCCAACAACGATATATAGATCGAGAGAGAGATTGAACTATATATATCACCAAGAATATGTTCAAATATATATATTGAAATATATGCACGAATGATATGCAAGCTAGGTATGTCATGCGCACATGCACACTATATATATTATGAGGCAACTTAATCAAATGTGTTTTCATTCGAGAGAACTTGTCAAAAATCAAGTTAATTAATTTATTAGCGCTAATTAGTTGGTCGCCTGCTTGATGCGCAATTAAGTGTCGTTGGCCTATATATGTAGGGTTTAATTATAGGGTTTAGGGTTTAGGGTTTAGTGTTTAGGGTGTAGTGTTTAGGGTTTAGGGTTTAGTATTTACATTGTTTAGGTTGTACGTTTAGGGTATAATTAGGGATTAGGGTTTTAGGGTTTAAGGTTTAGGGATCATCGATCGAGTGCACACACACATTATTAGAGGCACCTGCGCCTTTGCGCATAAAGTGCATGCGTATATATATAAGTGTGTTTCTTGGCCACCAACGATATATAGATCGAGAGAGAGATTGAAATATATTTAGGGTTTAGGGTTTAGGGTCTAGGCCGGGTTAGGGTTTAGGGTTTAGGGTTTAGTGTTTAGGGTTTAGGGTTTAGGGTTTAGGGTGTAGTGTTTAGGATTTAGGGTCTAGCTAGGGTTTAGGGTTTAGTGTTTAGGGTGTTTAGGGTGTATGTTTAGGGTATAATTAGGAATTAGGGATTAGGGTTTTAGGGTTTAAGGTTTAGGGATCATCGATCGAGTGCACACACACATTATTAGAGGCACCCGCGCCTTTGCGCATAAAGTGCATGCGTGTATATATATAAGTGTGTTTCTTGGCCACCAACGATATATAGATCGAGAGAGAGATTGAAATATATATATATCCCCAAGAATATGTTCAGATATATATTAAAATATATGCACGAATGATATGTGCAAGGTATGCCATGCGCGCATGCACACTAATTGTATATATATATATATATTATGAGGCAACTTAATCAAATGTGTTTTCATTCGAGAGAACTTGTCAAGATTCAAGTTAATTAATTTATCAGCGCTAATTAGTTGGTCGCTTGCTTGATGCGTGGCGTGTAGTTGACGTGGGAGTTAGAAATCTTCTTTTCTTCAGTTCCCCGGCAACGGCGCCAGAAATTTAGCTTGACACGCGTACAGCACGCGACCGTTGGGAACCCCAAGTGGAAGGTGTGATGCGTACGGCGAGTAAGTTTCCCTCGGTTAGAAACCAAGGTTTATCGAACCAGTAGGAGTCAAGAAGCACGTTGAAGGTTGATGGCGACGAGATGTAGTGCGGCGCAACACCAGGGATTACGGCGCCAACGTGGAACCTGCACAACAAAAACCAAGTACTTTGCCCCAACCAAACAGCGAGGTTGTCAATCTCACCGGCTTGCTGTAACAAAGGATTAGATGTATAGTGTAGATGATGATTGTTTGCAGAAAACAGTAGAAGGAGTATTGCAGTAGATTGTATTTCAGTAAAGAGAATTGGACCGGGGTCCACAGTTCACTAGAGGTGTCTCTCACATAAGATAAACAGCATGTTGGGTGAACAAATTACAGTTGGGCAATTGACAAATAAAGAGGGCATGACCATGCACATACATATTATGATGAGTATAGTGAGATTTAATTGAGCATTACGACAAAGTACATAGACCGCTATCCAGCATGCATCTATGCCTAAAAAGTCCACCTTCAGGTTATCATCCGAAGCCCCTCCAGTATTAAGTTGCTAACAACAGACAATTGCATTAAGTATTGCGCGTAACGTAATCAGTAACTACATCCTCGAACATAGCACCAATGTTTTATCCCTAGTGGCAACAGCACATCCATAATCTTAGAGATTTCTGTCACTTCCCCAGATTCACGGAGACATGAACCCACTATCGAGCATAAATACCCCCTCTTGGAGTTACAAGCATCTACTTGGCCAGAGCATCTACTAGTAACGGAAAGCATGCAAGATCATAAACAACACATAGATATAAATTGATAATCAACATAACAAGTATTCTCTATTCATCGGATCCCAACAAACACAACATGTAGAATTACAGATAGATGATCTTGATCATGTTCGGCAGCTCACAAGACCCGACAATTAAGCACAATGAGGAGAAGACAACCATCTAGCTACTGCTATGGACCCATAGTCCAGGGGTAGACTACTCACACATCACTCCGGAGGCGACCATGGCGGCGTAGAGTCCTCCGGGAGATGATTCCCCTCTCCGCCAGGGTGCCGGAGGCGATCTCCTGAATCCCCCGAGATGGGATTGGCGGCGGCGGCGTCTCTGGAAGGTTTTCCGTATCGTGGCTCTCGGTATTGGGGGTTTCGCGACGAAGGCTATTTGTAGGCGGAAGGGCAGGTCAAGGGGCGTCACGAGGGGCCCAGATGACAGGGCCGTGCGGCCAAGACCTAGGCCGCGCCGCCCTGTGGTCTGGCCACCTCGTGGCCCCACTTCGTTGACTCTTCGGTCTTCTGGAAGCTTCGTGGCAAAATAGGACCCTGGGCGTTGATTTCGTCCAATTCCGAGAATATTTCCTTACTAGGATTTCTGAAACCAAAAACAGCAGAAAACAACAAGCGGCACTTCGGCATCTTGTTAATAGGTTAGTTCCGGAAAATGCACGAATATGACATAAAGTGTGCATAAAACATGTAGATATCATCAATAATGTGGCATGGAACATAAGAAATTATCGATACGTCGGAGACGTATCAGCATCCCCAAGCTTAGTTCCTGCTCGTCCCGAGCAGGTAAACGATAAACAAAGATAATTTCTGGAGTGACATGCCATCATAACCATGATCATACTATTTGTAAGCATATGTAGTGAATGCAGCGATCAAAACAATGTAAATGACATGAGTAAACAAGTGAATCATATAGCAAAGACTTTTCATGAATAGTACTTCAAGACAAGCATCAATAAGTCTTGCATAAGAGTTAACTCGTAAAGCAATAATTCAAAGTAGAGGCATTGAAGCAACACAAAGGAAGATGAAGTTTCAGCAGTTGCTTTCAACTTGTAACATGTATATCTCATGGATATTGTCAACATAGAGTAATATAACAAGTGCAATATGCAAGTATGTAGGAATCAATGCACAGTTCACACAAGTGTTTGCTTCTTGAGGTGGAGAGAAATAGGTGAACTGACTCAACAATAAAAGTAAAAGAATGGTCCTTCAAAGAGGAAAGCATCGATTGCTATATTTGTGCTAGAGCTTTGATTTTGAAAACAAGAAACAATTTTGTCAACGGTAGTAATAAAGCATATGTATCATGTAAATATTATCTTACAAGTTGCAAGCCTCATGCATAGTATACTAATAGTGCCCGCACCTTGTCCTAATTAGCTTGAATTACCGGGATTATCGCAATGCACATGTTTTAACCAAGTGTCACAAAGGAGTACCTCTATGCCGCTTGTACAAAGGTCTAAGGAGAAAGCTCGCATTGGATTTCTCGCTATTGATTATTCTCAACTTAGACATCCATACCGGGACAACATAGACAACAGATAATGGACTCCTCTTTTATGCATAAGCATGTAGCAACAATTAATTTTCTCATTTGAGATTGAGGATATATGTCCAAAACTCGAAACTTCCACCATGGATCATGGCTTTAGTTAGCGGCCCAATGTTCTTCTCTAACAATATGCATGCTCTAATCATAAGGTGGTAAATCTCCCTTACTTCAGACAAGACGAACATGCATAGCAACTCACATGATATTCAACAAAGAGTAGTTGATGGCGTCCCCAGGAACATGGTTATCGCACAACGAGCAACTTAATAAGAGATAAAGTGCATAAGTACATATTCAATACCACAATAGTTTTTAGGCTATTTGTCCCATGAGCTATATATTGTAAAGGTGAAGAATGGAAATTTAAAGGTAGCACTCAAGCAATTTACTTTGGAATGGCGGAGAAATACCATGTAGTAGGTAGGTATGGTGGACACAAATGGCATAGTGGTTGGCTCAAGTATTTTGGATGCATGAGAAGTATTCCCTCTCGATACAAGGTTTAGGCTAGCAAGGCTATTTGAAACAAACACAAGGATGAAGCGGTGCAGCAAAACTCACATAAAAGACATATTGAAAACATTATAAGACTCTACACCGTCTTCCTTGTTGTTCAAACTCTTTACTAGAAATTATCTAGACCTTAGAGAGACCAATTATGCAAACCAAATTTTAGCAAGCTCTATGTATTTCTTCATTAATGGGTGCAAAGTATATGATGCAAGAGCTTAAACATGAGCACAACAATTGCCAAGTATCACATTATCCAAGACATTTTAGCAATTACTACATGTAGCATTTTCCCGATTCCAACCATATAACAATTTAACGAAGAAGAAACTTCGCCATGAATATTATGAGTAGAGCCTAAGGACATACTTGTCCATATGCTACAGCAGAGCGTGTCTCTCTCCCAAACAAAGAATGCTAGGATCCATTTTATTCAAACAAAACAAAAACAAAAACAAACCGACGCTCCAAGCAAAGTACATAAGATGTGATGGAATAAAAATATAGTTTCACTAGAGGAACCTCGATAATGTTGTCGATGAAGAAGGGGATGCCTTGGGCATCCCCAAGCTTAGACGCTTGAGTCTTATTGATATATGCAGGGGTGAACCACCGGGGCATCCCCAAGCTTAGAGCTTTCACTCTCCTTGATCATGTTGTATCATCTCCCTCTCTTGATCCTTGAAAACTTCCTCCACACCAAACTTAGAACAACTCATTAGAGAGTTAGTGCACAATCAAAATATACATGTTCAGAGGTGACATAATCATTCTTAACACTTCTGGACATTGCACAAAGCTACTGAAAGTCAATGGAATCAAAATATCCATCGAACATAACAAAACAGGCAATGCGAAATAAAAGGCAGAATCTGTCAAAACAGAACAGTTCGTATTGACGAATTTTATTGAGGCACCAGACTTGCTCAAATGAAAATTCTCAAATTGAATGAAAGTTGCGTACATATCTGAGGATCACTCACGTAAATTGGCATAATTTTCTGAGTTACCTACAGAGAATTTTGCCCAGATTCGTGACGGCAAAGAAATCTGTTTCTGCGCAGTAATCCAAATCTAGTATGAACTTTACTATCAACGACTTTACTTGGCACAACAAAACACTAAACTAAGATAAGGAGAGGTTGCTACAGTAGTAAACAACTTCCAAGACACAAAATAAAAATAGAGTACTGTAATAAAAACATGGGTTGTCTCCCATAAGCGCTTTTCTTTAACGCCTTTCAGCTAGGCGCAGAAAGTGTGTATCAAGTATTATCGGAGGATGGTGTATTAACCTTACCTTGGGCTTTACCCTTACCTTTCTTGTTCTTTTTCTTTCTCTTTGATTTAGGAAATATATGATTTCCCCCCGGTGTAGAGGTGAATTCCAGGGTGCCTTCTCCCACATCTATGACTGCTCCCAATAGTTTCAGCGAGGATCTTCCGAGTGTGATTTGTCCTGTCCCTACACATTCAATAACAAGATAATCAATGGATATTGTTCTTCCAAGAATGGTTGTATGCACACCTGCGGCTATTCCCTTAGGAATTATAACAGAGTTATCAATGAGAGTTATTTCTTCTCCTCCTTCATCAACTCCCCAAAGTTTCAAAGATTTATAAATGCTCTCAGGTATAAGGCAAAATTCAGACATAATATCACAATTGGCATGAAGAGTTTGATCACCGATAACAATTTTAACAGTAGGATCCCATAATGAAGGTTCAGAGTTCACTAAAACTTGTTCGAGACGATTACGAACATAGCGATAGTTGTCGTCCAAGCGAGATGTACTTATCTCGAGATTGTTTAATCTATTATAAATGCTAATAAGTGCTGAATCAAAGTTATTAGCTGAATCATGTGACGTAACCAACTTCTTTATGGCGTTAAAAGCTTGATCCCCACTGCAATGAAGGAAATCTCCTCCCACTAAAGTATCCAAAGCATATCTATAGCGAATCATAAGACCAAAATAAAAATTACTAAGGAGCAAACTTAGAGTCATTTGAGGTTCAGTTTTACGATAAGAAGTAAAAATTCTAGACCAAGCATCCTTAAAACTCTCCTCATCCCCTTGTTTAAAAGTGAAGACTAATTCTTCGGGCGAAGAAGTAACGGGTTCAGAGCTAGACATGGTAACAAAAGTAACTAATTTTTTTTTATATTTTTAATATAGAGTGCAAGACAAGTAAATAAAGCAAACTAGATAAAGTAAATGCAAGTAACTAATTTTTTTGTGTTTTTGATATAGCAAACAAGATAGCAAATAAAGTAAAACTAGCAACTAATTTTTTTGTATTTTGATATAGTGCAGCAAACAAAGTAGTAAATAAAATAAAGCAAGACAAAAACAAAGTAAAGAGATTGCGATGTGGAGACTCCCCTTGCGGCGTGTCTTGATCTCCCGCAACGGCGCGAAATGGCGGCGTGTAGTTGACGGGGAGTTAGAAGTCTTCTTTTCGCTTCGACAACGCGCCGAAATTTAGCTGACACGCGTACGACGCGTCCGTTGGGAACCCCAAGAGGAAGGTGTGATGCGTACAGCGGCAAGTTTTCCCTCGGTATGAAACCAAGGTTTATCGAACCAGTAGGAGCCAAGAAGCACGTTGAAGGTTGATGGCGGCGAGATGTAGTGCGGCGCAACACCAGGGATTCCGGCGCCAATGTGGAACCTGCACAACACAAACCAAGTACTTTGCCCCAACGTAACAGCGAGGTTGTCAATCTCACCAGCTTGTCTGTAACAAAGGATTAGATGTATAGTGTGGATGATGATTGTTTGCAGAAAACAGTAGAACAAGTATTGCAGTAGATTGTATTTCAGTATAGAGAATTGGACCGGGATACACAGTTCACTAGAGGTGTCTCTCCCATAAGATAAATAGCATGTTGGGTGAACAAATTACAGTTGGGCAATTGATAAATAAAGAGGGCATGACCATGCACATACATATTATGATGAGTATAGTGAGATTTAATTGGGCATTACGACAAAGTACATAGACCGCTATCCAGCATGCATCTATTCCTAAAAAGTCCACCTTAAGGTTATCATCCGAACCCCTTCCAGTATTAAGTTGCTAACAACAGACAATTGCATTAAGTATTGCGCGTAATGTAATCGGTAACTACATCCTCGAACATAGCACCAATGTTTTATCCCTAGTGGCAACAGCACATCCATAATCTTAGAGATTTCTGTCACTTCCCCATATTCACGGAGACATGAACCCACTATCGAGCATAAATACTCCCTCTTGGAGTTACTAGCATCAACTTGTCCAGAGCATCTACTAATAACGGAGAGCATGCAAGATCATAAACAACACATAGACATGAATTGATAATCAACATAACAAGTATTCTCTATTCATCGGATCCCAACAAACACAACATATAGAATTATAGATACATGATCTTGATCATATTCGGCAGCTCACAAGACCCGACAATTAAGCACAATGAGGAGAAGACAACCATCTAGCTACTGCTATGGACCCATAGTCCAGGGGTAGACTACTCACACATCACTCCGGAGGCGACCATGGCGGCGTAGAGTCCTCCTTGAGATGATTCCCCTCTCCGGCAGGGTGCCGGAGGCGATCTCCTGAATCCCCCGAGATTGGATTGGCGGCGGCGGCGTCTCTGGAAGGTTTTCCGTATCGTGGCTCTCGGTACTGGGGGTTTCGCGACGGAGGCTATTTGTAGGCGGAAGGGCAGGTCAGGGGCCACACGAGGGGCCCGGATGACGAGGCCGCGCGGCCAAGACCTAGGCCGCGCCGCCCGTAGTCCGGCTGCCTCGTGGCCCCACTTCGTCTGCCTCTTCGGTCTTCCGGAAGCTTCGTGGCAAAATAGGACCCCGGGCGTTGATTTCGTCCAATTCCGAGAATATTTCCTTACTAGGATTTCGAAACCAAAAACAGCAGAAAACGAAGCAATCGGCACTTCGGCATCTTGTTAATAGGTTAGTTCCGGAAAATGCACGAATATGACATAAAGTGTGCATAAAACATGTAGATATCATCAATAATGTGGCATGGAACATAAGAAATTATCGATACGTCGGAGACGTATCGAGCTCCCAACCATCCTCTAGCTTTCTAGGAATAGAAGCTTCACGCTCTAATTTCTCTTCTCTAGCTTTTAAGAGAGCATTTGTAATATGTTTCGTGAAAGCCAAATTTATAGCACTAGCATTAGGACTTTTAGCAAGTTTTTGTAAGAAATTTATAACTTCAGAGATGTTGCAATCATCAAAATTCAAACCATTATAATCTAAAGCAATGGGATCATCATCTCCAATGTTGGAAAAAATTTCAGCAGTTTTATCACGAAGCGGTTTCAGCAGTTTTAGCAGTTTCAGGCAGTTTCTCGCGCTTTGCATTAGAAGTGGAAACATTGCTAACACCAATTCTTTTATTAGTAATAGTAGGAGGTGCAGCAACTTGTGTAGAATTAGCATTACTAGTGGTTGTAATAGTCCAAACTTTAGCTATATTATCTTCTTTTTCATTTTCTTCTCTTTCCCACCTAGCACGCAATTCGGCCATCAATCTTATATTCTCATTAATTCTAACTTGGATGGCATTTGCTGTAGTAACAATTTTATTATGATGATTCTCATTAGGCATAACTTTTGATTTCAAAAGATCAACATCAGCAGCAAGACTATCAACTTTAGAAGCAAGTATATCAATTTTCCCAAGCTTTTCTTCAACAGATTTGTTAAAAGCAGTTTGTGTACTAATAAATTCTTTAAGCATGGCTTCAAGTCCAGGGGATGTGTTCCTATTATTATTATAAGAATTCCCATAAGAATTACCATAGCCGTTGCCATTATTATAAGGATATGGCCTATAGTTGTTACTAGAATTGTTCGGTAAGCATTGTTGTTGAAATTATTATTTTTAATGAAGTTTACATCAACATGTTCTTCTTGGGCAACCAATGAAGCTAACGGAACATTATTAGGATCAACATTAGTCCTATCATTCACAAGCATAGACATAATAGCATCAATCTTATCACTCAAGGAAGAGGTTTCTTCGACGGAATTTACCTTCTTACCTTGTGGAGCTCTTTCCGTGTGCCATTCGGAGTAATTGATCATCATATTATCGAGAAGATTTGTTGCTTCACCAAGAGTGATGGACATAAAGGTACCTCCAAGCAGCTGAATCCAATAGGTTCCGCGAAGAAAAATTCAGTCCTGCATAAAAGGTTTGGATGATCATCCAAGTAGTCAGTCCATGGGTTGGGCAATTTTTAACCAAAGATTTCATTATTTCCCATGCTTGTGCAACATGCTCAATATCCAATTGTTTAAAATTCATTATGCTACTCCTCAAATATATAATTTTAGTAGGGGATAATATCTACCAATAAAAGCATCCTTGCATTTAGTCCATGAATCAATACTATTCTTAGGCAGAGATAGCAACCAATCTTTAGCTCTTCCTCTTAATGAGAAAGGGAACAATTTTAATTTTATAATGTCACCATCTACATCTTTATATTTTTGCATTTCACACAATTCAACAAAATTATTGAGATGGGCAGCAGCATCATCAAAACTAACACCAGAAAATTGCTCTCGCATAACAAGATTTAGTAAAGCAGGTTTAATTTCAAAGAATTCTGTTGTAGTAGCAGGTGGAGCAATAGGTGTGCATAAGAAATCATTATTATTTGTGGTTGTGAAGTCACACAACTTAGTATTTTCAGGAGTACCCATTTTAGCAACAGTAAATAAAGCAAACTAGATAAAGTAAATGCAAGTAACTAATTTTTTTTTGTTTTTGATATAGCAAGCAAGATAGCAAATAAAGTAAAACTAGCAACTAATTTTTTTATATTTTGATTTAGTGCAGCAAACAAAGTAGTAAACAAAAGTAAAGCAAGACAAAAACAAAGTAAAGAGATTGGGATGTGGAGACTCCCCTTGCAGCGTGTCTTGATCTCCCCGGCAACGGCGCCAGAAAAATTGCTTGATGGCGCGTACAGCACGCGTCCGTTGGGAACCCCAAGAGGAAGGTGTGATGCGCACAGCGGCAAGTTTCCCTCAGTAAGAAACCAAGGTTTATCGAACCAGTAGGAGTCAAGAAGCACGTTGAAGGTTGATGGCGGCGAGATGTAGTGCGGCGCAACACCAGGGATTCCGGCGCCAACGTGAAACCTGCACAACACAAACCAAGTACTTTGCCCCAACGTAACGGCGAGGTTGTCAATCTCACCGGCTTGCTGTAACAAAGGATTAGATGTATAGTGTGGATGATGATTGTTTGCGGAAAACGAGTAGAACAAGTATTGCGATAGATTGTATTTCAAGTATAGAGAATTGGACCGGGGTCCACAGTTCACTAGAGGTGTCTCTCCCATAAGATAAACAGCATGTTGGGTGAACAAATTACAGTTGGGCAATTGACAAATAGAGAGGGCATGACCATGCACATACATATTATGATGAGTATAGTGAGATTTATTTGGGCATTACGACAAAGTACATAGACCGCTATCCAGCATGCATCTATGCCTAAAAAGTCCACCTTCAGGTTATCATCCGAACCCCCTCCAGTATTAAGTTGCTAACAACGGACAATTGCATTAAGTATTGCGTGTAATGTAATCAGTAACTACATCCTCGAACATAGCACCAATGTTTTATCCCTAGTGGCAACAAGCACATCCATAATCTTAGAGATTTCTGTCACTTCCCAGCATTCACGGAGACATGAACCCACTATCGAGCATAAATACTCCCTCTTGGAGTTAATAGCAAAAACTTGGCCAGAGCCTCTACTAATAACGAAGAGCATGCAAGATCATAAACAACACATAGATATAAATTGATAATCAACATAACATGGTATTCTCTATTCATCGGATTCCAACAAAAACAACATATAGAATTACAGATAGATGATCTTGATCATGTTCGGCAGCTCACAAGACCCGACAATTAAGCACAATGAGGAGAAGACAACCATCTAGCTACTGCTATGGACCCATAGTCCAGGGGTAGACTACTCACACATCACTCCGGAGGCGACCATGGCGGTGTAGAGTCCTCCGGGAGATGATTCCCCTCTCCGGCAGGGTGCCGGAGGCGATCTCCTGAATCCCCCGAGATGGGATTGGCGGCGGCGGCGTCTCTGGAAGGTTTTCCATATCGTGGCTCTCGGTACTGGGGGTTTCGCAACGAAGGCTTTAAGTAGGCGGAAGGGTAGGTCGGGGGCGACGCGAGGGGCCCAGGAGACGAGGCGGCGCGGCCAAGGGTGGGGCCGCGCCGCCTGCCCTCCCGGCCTCCTCGTGGCCCCACTCCGTTGACTCTTCGGTCTTCCGGAAGTTTCGTGGCAAAATAGGACCCCGGGCGTTGATTTCGTCCAATTCCGAGAATATTTCCTTACTAGGATTTCGAAACCAAAAACAGCGAGAACAACGAATCGGCACTTCGGCATCTTGTTAATAGGTTAGTTCCAGAAAATGCACGAATATGACATAAAGTGTGCATAAAACATGTAGATATCATCAATAATGTGGCATGGAACATAAGAAATTATCGATACGTCGGAGACGTATCATAGAACAGCAGCAAGTTTTCCCTTAAGTGGATCACCCAAGGTTTATCGAACTCAGGGAGGAAGAGGTCAAAGATATCCCTCTCAAGCAACCCTGCAACCACAATACAAGAAGTCTCTTGTGTCCTGAACACACCTAATACACTTGTCAGATGTATAGGTGCACTAGTTCGGCGAAGAGATAGTGAAATACAGGTGGTATGAATGAATATGAGCAGTAGTAATGGCACCAGCAAATAGCTTGCTGCTACAACTGGCGTGTGGTTGATGGTGGTAATATTGCAGGT
This sequence comes from Lolium rigidum, assembly GCF_022539505.1. NCBI lineage: Eukaryota > Viridiplantae > Streptophyta > Magnoliopsida > Poales > Poaceae > Lolium > Lolium rigidum. Next base: position 257,507,398 of record NC_061508.1, on the reverse strand, counting down.
AGTAGAGATGCAGTAAAATAGTAAACAAGCAGTGATTGCAGTATTTGGGAACAAGGCCTATGGATCATACTTTCACTAGTGGACACTCTCAACATTGATCACATAACAGAATAAATAGATAAATGCTATACTCTACACTCTCTTGTTGGATGATGAACATCACTAATTGTGTAGGGCTACAAGAGCACCTCAATGCCGGAGTTAACAAGCTCCACAATATTCGATATTCATATTTAAATAACCTTAGAGTGCATGATAGATCATTGTAATTATACCAAGTACTAACATAGCATGCACACTGTCACCTTCATACTATGAAAGGAGGAATAGATCACATCAATACCATCATAGTAATAGTTAACTTCATAATCTACAAGAGATCACAATCATAAACTACGCCAAGTACTACATGATGCACACACTGTCACTATTACATCATGGAGGAGGAATAGGGTACTTTAATAACATCACTAGAGTAGCACATAGATGAATAGTGATACAAAGCACATTGCAATCATAAAGGGATATAAATAAGCACTTCACTATGCTATTCATAATAGTGAATAAGTATTCTGTGAAATATAGCCTAAGAGACCCACACGGTGCACACACTGTCACCTTTACACACGTGGGACAAGGAGTCTCCGGAGATCACATAAGTAAAATCCACTTGAATAGCATAACAGCATCTAGATTACAAAGCATCATATGGATCTCAATCATGTAAAGCAGCTCATGAGATCATTGTATTGAAGTACATAGGAGAGAGATTAACCACATAGCTACCGGTACAGCCCTTAGCCTCGAGGGAGAACTACTCCCTCCTCATGGGAGACGACGGCGGTGATGAAGATGGCGGTGGTGTCGATGGAGATGCCTTCCGGGGCACTTCCCCGTCCCGGCGGCGTGCCGGAACGAGAGACTCCTGTCCCCCAGATCTTGGCTTCGCGATGGCGGCGGCTCTGGAAGGTTTCTCGTACCGTGGCTTCTTCGTGTCGAAGATTTAGGTCAGGGGGCTTCTTATAGGCGAAGAGGCGGAGTCGGAGGGGTTACGGAGCCGCCACACAACAGGGCGGCGCGCCCCCCTCCTGGGCCGCGCCAGCCACATGTGTGGTGGCCCTGTGGCCCTCCTCTGGCCCCTGGAAGCTTCGTGGAATTATAAGATGCTGGGCGTTAATATCGTCCAATTCCGAGAATATTTCCTTACTAGGATTTCTGAAACCAAAAACAGCAGAAAACAGGAACTGGCACTTCGGCATCTCGTCAATAGGTTAGTTCCGGAAAACGCATCAAAACGGTATAAAGTGTGAACAAAACATGTAGGTATTGTCATAAAACAAGCATGGAATATCAGAAATTATAGATACGTTGGAGACGTATCAGCCGCCGAGCCTTGCCCGTGCGGTGCCGGCGGTGGCGGGCCGGACTCTACCCGCGGCTAGGACAGGGGCGCGGGGGCCTCGGGACCGCGGGGGTCCGGCTCGGCGGCGTGGTTTCCGTGCGCCGGGGTGGTCGGAGGTGCGGCGGCGTCGCCATTGGCGGCGGCACGGCGCGGCCCGGGTGGTGGCGGCGGATCCTGCTCGGCCCGGATCTAGGCCGGTTCGGGCCCCATCCGGGCTGGGCGGGCCGTAGCTCCCCCGACCGGCGGCGGTGCTCCCGGGTTTTGGTGGCCGGGGCGGTGGTGGCAGGGTGGCGGCGGCGCCATGGCCGGCCTAGCAGCAGCTTGGCGGCGTGGGCGTACCGGGCCAGGCGGGCCTGGTTGTCTCGTGCTGCCATGTCTGGTCGGCTCCCGCGATTGCGGTGGAGGTAGTTCCCTCCCGCTAGGCTATGGTGCTGCTTCCCCCGGCCCTGCCATCTTCGTTCACCTCATCCTAGGCCCTGCATCGAGGACCACCGGGGAGACAACGAGGACGACGTCAAGATCGTGGTGGCGCGTGCTTGTGGGCAGTTGGTTGGGCGGAGCACTTCGGATGAACGGGGTGGTGGTGTTGGGGGTTGGAAGAAATCCTTGTTGGCCTTGCCGACGCCGTCGCGGTGAAGCCCGAGGGTGCCGCCTTGCCTTCCTGGAGGGTGTCGGGTGTACCCCCTCGCCCAATCCCCTCCGTGGACCGGGGGAAACCCTAGGATTAGTCCGAACAGCAGCGGCGTCATCGTCGTCCTCCTTGTTGAAGGTGTTGTTTGGTACGCGGTAGTTCGGAGTGCTAGGAGTGTGGTAGGACTTTTCCGGGAGGCGCAGCGGTCGCGGGTTGTCCTTGTTCTTGTCGATCTGCCGGTGTTGGCATTCTTTTTCTTTTTCTTTTTATCTCGTTGGTTTCTTTGGGTTTGGTTGTGCTGCGGCCCCAACATGCTTGTTGTATCGTGGTTGCTATATTAATATAGCAGGGCGAAAGTCTATTTCGAGAAGGTGTAGCAAATAAAAACTACAAGGGAATTGATTAAAGGGAAATGGAAAAGGCAGATTAGGGGAAATGGACTAATAGATGTCCATCAATGCAATTAGTGCGCCTACAGCAAATTACAACAAAGTCCTGGGATGGTCCATCCCAACATCGCGTCAAGAAAGGAAAAATCCTGCCTAAGGGCATCTCTAGCGGCGCGACGCAAACGGCCGTTTTCATCCGCCGTGACCGGAAATGCGTCTGGGGCCTGTTCCAGCGGGGCGACGCAAAGTGACCGGGCCGTCCGTCGCGACGCAAACCTGGCCCAAATATGCGCCAGGTTTGCGTCGCGGCGGACGCTCGGCGGCCGCGGAAAATGTCCGCCGAAAAAGACGTAGGACCCGCGCGTCAGTGGCTGGAGGGCGATATTATTCCCGCCACTGGCCATTCCCCCGCGCCAAATTGGAAACTAGACCGGCACGAGCAGGCCAGAAGTGATGGACGTCCTCGCCGCCGCAGCTACCGCCATGGATGCGGAGCAAACCCTCGCACCCGCCGCCGCCCCACACTCCCCCGTAGCCACGGCCATAGCCACAATGGACACTGCAGCTCCGGCGGAAGCAAAGCGGGCCGCCGACGGCGGCGGCCGGGAGGCAAAGCCGAAGGCGGCAAAGAAGGTGCTCTCCGTGGAGGATAAAGTCCTGGAGGCCGCCAAGCGTCACGGGCGGCGCAAGAACCAGAAGATCAAGACTGCCGCGGCCGCCAACCAGCAGGCCTGGCAGATGCAGATCAAAGCCGGCGTCGCGCAAGTAGCCCTCCATCCGACCTTAGCGGAGGGCTACATGATCGTCAAGAGAGAGGGGATCGCCGGCGTGCTCCTCCGGCCTCTTCGGTCAGCTCGGTAAGTTCCCAGCTGCGCCCGGAACTCCCGCTCCCTTGCGGGGCCACGCGGCGTCGCGGTTCGCCTCCGGCCTGCCGCCGGTGAAGTTGACCGGGGCGGCGGTTCCCGACCTCAACCGGACGCCTAGAAGCGGTGACTCCTGCCCGGGCGCGACACAGAAGACGCGCCAGGTGCCGGAGGAGAGCATGCCGCAGCCCCGCATCCTGTTCGACTAAATGGCGCCGCCTGCCCCGACGATGGACGACCCGGTACGTGAGCTCTGTCAATGTGTGCGAGTGCCCTGTATCATGCGTCTGATGTCCGGTCGTTCGTAGGACTATTGGAAGGACCGCCATGATTCAGACATCCAGGAAATTATCTAGGACGGCGGCTTCGTTCGCGATGATCGGGCTCGGACAGGCACGCATGATGCGGAGGACATCGAGACCGCAAGGCGGTTCAGCACCCAGCAGACGCAAGATGCGGAGGACATCGACACCGCACGGCTGTTCGGCACCCGGCGAGACGCAGCCAACACCCGTGTGCGTGGACGACTTCGACGACGCGCCAACACAGCCCGCCACCAAGAAGAAGGGGGAGAGCCGCAGGACACAAGGCTTCGTCGACGAGGAGGATAAGTGTTTGTGTGAAGCGTGGCTGGCAACGACCCAAGATTGCATCAATGGCGCCCAGCAAAAGGGCAAGGTCTATTGGGCCAAGGTCTTGCGAGCGGTACAACGAGACCAGGATGCACCCGCCCTACCATATCACAGGCCCTCGGACGGAGGAGTCCCTCCGAAAAAGATGGAACTACATCAAACAAGAGACTGCCAAGTTCTGCTCGGCGGTCGAACATGCTATTAACAACCCCGTAAGCGGCACTGGCGTCATGACGAGTGGTAAACACGATACAACCATCATCATTCTACACAATATGCGTCATTGCGTCAATTTGTGTCATTGTACATCATTGGCGGCTATGATTGCAGGTATCCCGCGCCTTGCTGAAGTTCAGGGCGACACACAAGAAGGGCTTCCATATGGTCCATTGTTGGGAGCTGCTCAAAAACAACAAGAAGTGGATGATAAGCTTTACGGCCTACAACGAAGCTGTGAGGAATGGGACAGCGATCAACCTCGACGGCGAAGACGATGATGAAGGTCGTCCAGTCCTTCCACCTCGTCCATGAGGCCACAAGGCTACCAAGGCCGATCTCGTCCGGGAGGCGCAGGCCATTGCTTTCACGCAGAGCATGGAGAAGATAATGGCCGACAACCGTGCCGCCATGGCTGCTAGGGACGAGAAGAGGCGTCTGGAAAAAGAGGCCGCAGCTGCCATCTACCGGAACCTCGCCAAGGAGGTCCTCGATGTCCAAAGGCTGGACATCGAGGCCAAAAAGGCAGACGCCGAGGCCAAATTGCGTGCAGAAGACACAAGGATCATGCTTGCCGACTTGAGCGGCGTCGACGACGACACCAGGGCATGGCTCATGAAGAAGCGCGCCGAAATCCGCACGCGATGGCTGATCGCCGCTGCCGGCGGCGGCGCCATGCGCCCAGCACCTTGGCCACCTTTTGGACTTCTTTTTATTGCTGTTCAGGCCTTGTTGTGCCCTTTTGCTCCACTTTGCGCCGTACGAGCTGCAAAGTGTGATGAACTTGTTTCAGCCTTCAATTTGCGGCTGTAATTTCGTGCAAAGTCGACGCTATTTCATATTTTTTAAATTCTGGCCTGCGCCCAAAATGCGTCGCGCCGCCGGAGCCAACCCCGGACGCAAACGGACACACGACCATTTCCCCGACGTTCGCGGATATTCTGGGCGTCCGAAATACGTCGCGGCACCAGGCCCGGGCGAGCGGGAGTGCGGCCTGTGCGATGGCACAGGGCCCATAATTGTTTGGGGCCCCAAATTTTATAATTCCCAGGCTTTTATTCTGCACGTCACCCCCGATTAGTCTGCCAGGGACATAACATTTCAACCCACTAGTCAACCGTCGTCCCATGCTCCCAGCTAGCTCCGGCCAAAGTAAAACAACCCACGGAAGTAATTTGCTAACAATTCAACCCACTAGTCAACGGTTTCGATCCCAAAACGTAGGACCAAATGAACGGAAAGCAGCGCTAACCAACTATCCAGTATTCTGCATCTGATATAGATGCACATTAACTGCTTCTTATTGCCAAGGTATAATTATAATTAAACTTTTTTTCTTTAAGTTAGGGCCCATTTCAAAATTTGGCACAGGGCCCCCATTTCGGCCGGTCCGGCCCTGCGTCGCGCCGCTGGAGATGCCCTAACCAGCACACGTCCCGGTGCAGCGCACTTGGGTGGAAAAGAAAAGCCAGCATGCAACTCACTCACGTTGCGACAAAGAAGAAAGCGGGGTTGGCTCGAAGGGATTAGCGGGAGCGAGCCGCACCAGCTCTTCGCGCGGAAGACTTGACCGCGGGCGCGGTCGAGTGCCACGGAGGGTTCTCGGCTCTTAGCACATGAACCAAACGGTCCCGGTCAAGGCAACCAACGCGAGGGGGGACAAGTGCGGGAACAAGAAAAACGAACGAGGTGCACGCCCCCAGCATGCGCTTCTTCTGTACCTGCGATCCGGCCAACGTGCGCCACATCTTTGTCTCTAACTTCCCCAACTACCCCAAGGGCGACGAGTTCGCCTCCTTCTTCGACACCATGGGCGGCAGCTTCTTCAACGCTGACGGTGAGTCGTGGCGCCGCTAGCGCGCCCGGGTGCAGCACCTCATGGCCAGCCCGCGGCTGCTGGCGTTCATGGCAGGGTCCTGCTGCGACAAGGTGGAAAAAGGACTCATGCCGGCGCTGGCGCGCGCGGCGAGCGCCCGGGCGCCGTTCGACATGCAGGAGTTGCTCACTAGGTTCGCCTTCGACATGACGGCCATGCCGGTCTTCGGGGTGGACCCTGGCCTTCTGTCGGTGCACATGCCGCCCATGGACGTCCCGAACGCCATGGACGCTGTCATGGAGGTTGGCTTCTTCCGGCACACCGTGCCAATGTCTTGCTGGAAGCTGATGAGGCGTCTGAGGGTTGGTCCCGAGAGGAAGCTCGCCGTGGCACAGCCGGTGCTGCGCCGGTTCGTCGCGGACATGCTCCAGAAAAGGGCACACGAGAACAACGGAGCGCACCAGCTGGACATAGTTTCTTCCTACATCGACGACCCAGAGTATGTGGGCGAGGACGGGGAGCCCAAGGACTTCCTCTACGCGACGATCATCAACTACATGTTCGCCGGGCGCGACACGGTCGGCACGACGCTGGCGTGGCTCTTGTACAACCTGACCAAGCACCCGCACGTCGTGTCCAACATCAGGAGAGAACTGGCGCCCATCGTCGCCTCCCGCAACAGCAAGAGCGCCATGGCGGTGTTCGAGCCGGACGAGACGAAACCCCTCGTTTACCTCTCGGCGGCGCTGTTCGAGTCGATGAGGCTGCACCCTCCGGGCCCGATCGAGCGCAAGGCGGTTCTGGCCGACGACGTGCTGCCGAGCGGGCACGAGGTGCGCGCGGGCGACACCGTGCTGATCTCGGTCTACTCCATGGGCAGTATGGAGCGCGTGTGGGGCGAGGACTGCGCGGACTACAGACCAGAGAGGTGGGTTACGACGGAAGACGGCGGTGGTGCGGTGCTGCGGCATGTGCCGGCGCACAGGTTCATGCCGTTCAACGCCGGGCCGAGATCGTGCCTGGGGAAGGACGTGTCGGTGGCGCAGATGAAGAGCGTTGTCGCCGCCGTGGTGTGGAACTTCGACCTGGAGGTGGTGCCAGGGCACGTCGTGGAGCCGAAGCTGTCCGTCGTGTTGCAGATGAAGAACGGGCTCGTGGTGACGGCGGCGAGGAGGGATTCAGATGCCGCCGACGAGATGACTGAGCTGTGCCGTGGCGAGCAGTAACAACAAGCTCGACACGTAAGAGTTGTAGGGGTGTAGATCGATATCTGATCACTCGTCTATAAAAAGTGGGTTTTCTACACTGTATGGATTCACCGTACTTTGTTGCTTCATGTTACATATGCATGGTGTTTCTTCAAGGTCGTTTGTGTTTGTTACGTCAGGCTTCTTGTGTTCAAAATCGTATGGCCATGTACTCAGCAAAAGTCGAGGGGCTGTGCTCCGGTGTCCCCCCTGCGTATCGTTCAGGTGGTAAACGTGTGTTTGGTTCGTGACCAGAAAATATGGATGATCCCATCCCAAAAGCTAAATATTTCTGAGAAAGGCTGGACCATATGATCCGTGAATTTCATGACTAATCTCACTAGCCGCCTGAGAATCCATGACCGTCGACGCGACTCCGACACCTGCCACCGCCGTATGTGTGGCTCCCCAGCTCAGCGGCGGCCACCATGTCACGGCGAGCGGTGGGCTTGCTTTTCCACGTGGCTCCCCAGCTCGACATCGGCGGCCTCCAGGGCGCGGTAAACGGCGGACTTGATTTTCAACGTGGCTCCCTAGCTCGGCGGCGACGGCCTCCATGGCGTGGCGAACAACGAGCTTGCTACGTCTGCGGCATACCCAGTCGACAGAAACGGCCTCGCTAAATATGTGCGGGTAGTGACCTTGCTAGGCACGGGTAGGCGGCCGCCCGCTAGGTCCGGCCTCCACCACAAAGGAAAAAAGGACCCGTTAATTACATATTAACCGGTGTGTTAATGGCATATTTATCTTTTTTATTAATCGTTAATTAAACATATTTTATCACATCCCATCCTATACATGTTTGCCCATGAACCAAACACACATGTTAAGTCAATCCACGAAGGGGTATCAGCAGATCCTAGCCGTCTAAATAGAACAAAGTACGATGATCTGGACGATCGAATGATCTGTAAGTGCATTGAACCGGCGGATCCATGCAAGTTACTACCTCCATCCTAAAGGTTTATTTTTCTTTTCAGAAAGTCAAACTATATCAAGTTTGACTCAATTTTTGTCAAAAATTATTAACATGAAACGTACAAAATAAATATCATTAGATAGATAATGAAATATATTTTCATATGGTATCTATAATTGTTCATAGATTTTTCTAAAAGTTTGATTAAACTTTACTTCATCTGACTTTTTTTTAAAAAAATCTTAAACCTTGCTAACTTGGGCCGCAAACAAGAATTTCCATGTAGGAATTCCTTCAGCGATAGGGAAGCAAGGAAGGGCATTCAGAACGGCATTGCAGAGGAAAAGACAGACCACCAAAATACAGCAGGTGGCATCAGCCTCGGCATCAGAGAGGCTCATGGGAACGAAGGTAGACTTGGCCAAGTTAATAGCCAGGCCTGTAGCGTCCGCAAAGGAGTCCATGAGGATTTTAAGAGCAAGAGCAGCGGAGGGAGTAGCGCGACATATGATCAGCCTATCGTCCACATACTGTAGAACAGGGCCAGTGACCATCGTCGACAAGGGGATGCTGGAGAACGAACAAGCTTTTGGAGCAGGTCAGCAACAATCCTCCTTTTTTTTAGATTACAAATCCTCGTCTGGAGCATAACAAATAAGATGTTACAGTTCATTTGACCGCTACTCAGGAACCCAAACAGTTCGTGCTGTTGCGGTCAGAACAGCAGCCGCAACGCCGGAGCCGGCCGGCAGTGGACCTTGGGGACGAGCAGCTTGACACTGCATGTGCTGTCTAGTATACAAGAGAGGGGTTCCATTCCAGCGTGTTGTTTGATACCATCGCCAGTTGCTGCTGGGATCGTTCTCGTCACAAGGCTCCTCTTTGACAAGCCAAATGCCTCCCAAAAAAAGGCTTTTCAGGTCTTGGTGCGGTCAGCGAGGAGGCTCTGGTAGAGATGCTATGAATATCTAGAGCCAGCAGTGAAAAGCAATTAAGAATTGCGCCATGGGAAATACAAATATGAACAGTGGAGGGTTTTGTTTTCCTTTCACTTCCTATAGGAGTACAAATTACTCCAAAAAAACATACCTGTAAGAAGTTAAGAATACATAGTCGAAGTACACGCACGCAATGACAGTAACTGGGTACAGCTTGGGTCAAGCATATGCAGGAATGACAACAATATATCAGCAACAAAATCAAAAAAACTGCTCCGACTTTCTAACTGAACTGTCCTGATGATCCTCAGCTGTTGTGACCTGTGACAGCAGATGTCATCTGTAAGTTGCTAGCTCATGTTCCTCCAAGCACCAATTATCCACATTGCTTCCTCTTCTGGACCTGCAAAGTCAACAAGGCATTTGTAAGTTTCATCGATATGACACATTGCGCAATGCATATGTATATTCAACTAATAGAGTGAAAACTGAAGAAGAACCCAAACGGTTGCAACAAAAATCATGTTGCAAGCTTCATTTAAGTACCTCTTGAAGTTTCCGGAATACCAACTCTTCCATATCAACAAATCCAGTTCCATCAATGTTGATTGTACTCGGTGGCTCAGATGGTGGAGTTGCGAATGCTGGTGAGCCACCCGATTCTTCAATAGGAGTAACCATTACTGGGACCGGGAAGACATTGTACACAGAATGGTTCTTCAGTGCGGTTTTCTGTTATAAGATCAACGAGTATTTGGTTAGCCGCATAACTAAAATATATAATCAAATTCGAGACAGATAATGAAGCTTGGTAAAGTTCCAAAGGACGTTGTACACAGAATGCATCAGTTTTGAACCATAAACAACAGGTGCATAGTTAGTAAACATAGGCATGCGGACTTTGTAAAAAGTTCTTAAAGACTCCTATCAGTATCGAAGCATAAATAGAGCAAGCAACATATCATGCACGATTAATTATTAAACATAGGCATGCAGAGTTTGTAAAATTTCTTATGGGCGCCTACCTTCCAGCGGATTAATAGACTCATTATCCTTTGCTAGAAGATCTATCATTTCGATTTCAAATCTCCTATGGACTCTTATCTTGCTGCAGATTAAAACGAACTCATTATCCTGTGCTAGTTCAAGATCTATCATTTCTAGTAAAGTACTCCTTTGGACTCTAATGTGGATTACAACGAAATCTATAATCCCAGCCCAGGACTTGTAATTAAGGTGGAAAAAATCTCCCAAGACAAAAACGAGGGACAAACGGGACTTACTGCTGCCTCTTTAGTAGCCATGACAACAATTGCTGAACCCCTGTTCCTTGATTTTTTGGTCTTGATCACAATGTCTTCAACCTTGCCGAATTGCTTAAAGATCTCCTCCAACTTTGCAGCAGTATAGTAATCTGCTCCACCATCCCATGAAACCTTCAAATAATTCCCCTTGTCAGTTTTTACTCCGTTCTCTCGAGTTGCACCCTTCTTGTCTCCACGTGCCTAAAATGAAAAAGGAAATGGTAAAATTGTCGTCAGCACGGCACTTAATAATACAAATCGAAAAATATCGTGCAACTTGCAAAAAGGCACGTATTATCTTAAAATCTACGTTGATGGTAAGGCAGGGAAACGGGAAATCTGGCAAGTGCCCCTTTCTTCAATATTAGACAAAGCTATTGTACGTGGAAGGCAAGATATTTGATGCTGAATAATTTAGACATGGTCACAATGATACTTTGGATGATGAAATAATTTTCCTGATCCCTTTATGTATGCTATAAAGCCGCAAATTAGTACTCCCTCCGTTCTATATTAGTTGTCGCTGATTTAGTAATAATTCAGAAGTAAGCTATCCCCTCTGATCAACTATCACACTTCAGCAATAAACCTATCCCTTCTGATCAATTATCATACTTGGGCAGTAGCTCAGAAGCAAGCTAGTCAAGGTGCATCATTCTATCTGTCTTTTAGATCTAAGGAGAAATTCTTTCCCCAACATTCATCACCCGATAAAAAATTAGTATCTAAGATATATATAAAAAATACTCCAACAAGGCCTAGATTACAAGAGTTGAGGTACAAGCACACAGGGCAATAATTGGGTACAAATTGGGACCAGCGTGTGAGAAGCTCACAACAATATATCAGCAACGAAACCTGAAATTTGTTCCGAATATGTATCTGAACTGTCCAGAACTACTGATGATCCTCAGCTGGTGTGACTTGTGACACCAAAATGTACTCTGTAAGTTGCAAGCTCATGTTCCGCAAAGCACCAGTTATCCACATTGCTTCCTCTTATGGGCCTGCAAAGTGAACAAGGCATTTGTAAGTTTCATCCATATAACACAATGCATATATGTATTCAACTAATACAGTGAAAACTGAAGAAAAACCCAAACGGTTGCAACAAAAATCATGTTGGAAGCTCCATTTAAGTACCTCTTGAAGTTTCCGGAATACCGACGCTTCCATATCAACGAATCCAGTTCCATCAATGTTGATCGCCCTCGGTGGTTCAGATGGTGGAGTTGCGAACGCTGGACCCGATTCTTCAACAGGAGCAACCATTAATGGGACCGGGAAGACATTGTACACAGAATGGTTCTTCAGTGCGGTTTTCTGTTATAAGATCAACACAAGTATTTGGTTAGCCACATAGCTAAAATATACAATCAACTTCGAGACAGATAATGCAGCTTCTTAAAGTTCCACAGGACGTTGTACTCAGAATGGCATCGGTTCTGAACCATACACAGGTGCATAGTTATTTATCAAATATAGGCATGCGGACTTCGTAAAAAGTTCTTAAAGACTCCTATATCAGTATCAAAGCATAAATAGAGCAAGCAACATACCATGAAGGATTAATTATTAAACATAGGCATGCAGAGTTTGTAAAATTTCTTATGGGCGCCTATCTTCCAGCGGATTAATAGACTCATTATCCTTTGCTAGAAGATCTATCATTTCGATTTCAAATCTCCTATGGACTCTTATCTTGCTGCAGATCAAAACAAACTCATTATCCTGTGCTAGTTCAAGATCTATCATTTTTAGTGAAATACTCCTTTAGACTCTAATGTGGATTAAAACGAAATCTGTAATCCCACCCCATGACTTCTAATTAAGGTGGAAAAAATCTCCCAACACAAAAGAGGGAGAAACGGGACTTACTGCTGCCTCTTTAGAAGCCATGACAACAATTGCTGAACCCCTGTTCCTTGATTTTTTGGTCTTGATCACAATGTCTTCAACCTTGCCGAATTGCTTAAAGATGTCCTCCAACTTTGCAGCAGTATAGTAATCTGCTCCACCTTCCCATGAAACCTTCAAATAATTCCCCTTGTCAGTTTTTACTCCGTTCTCTCGAGTTCCACCCTTCTTGTCTCCATGTGCCTGAAATAAAAAGGAAATAATAAAGTTGTGGTCAGCACGGAAGCTAATAATACGAATCAACAAATACCATGCAACTTGCAAATAGGCTCGTAATATCTTGAAATTTATGGTAAGGCAGAGAAACGGGAAATCTGGCAAGTGCCCCTTTCTTCAATATTAGACAAAGCTATTGTACGTGGAAGGCAAGATGTTTGATGCTGAATAATTTAGACATGGTCACATTGATACTGCAGATGATGAAATACTTTTCCTGGTCCCGTTCTGTATGTTAACCCACAAATTAGACAAAGGTATTGGATGATGAATTAGTATGTACTCAACGCCACAAGTGGTCAGTTACATACTGTTCCACCTTCGTCTGTACGGCTACAATGTTACCCAACCTATCCCCTGGCTCTGATCAACTATCACACTTCAGCAATAAACCTATCCAACTATCACACTTGGCAATAATTCAGAAGTAAGCTAGCCAAGGTGCATCATCCTATCTATCTTTCAGATCTAAAGGAGAAATTCCCCAACATTCATCACCCCATAAGGCACTAGTAAGAGGTTGCAGCTACTAGAGTACAATGATATCAATCCAGCACGAAGAAACAAACGAAAGTGAATAGACTCAAGGAACAGCGAGACGTTACCGAGGTCGAAGCAGATCCGGAGATGCGCGAGTTCTTCCTGGCCTTCAACTCGCTGAGCTCGCGGTCGATGTCGGCGGCCTTGCGCTTGTCCTCGCGCCTGGCGAGCTCGTCGGGGTCGACGTACGGGCCCCCGCCGGCGGCGAAGGCGCGCTCGCGCTCCTCGAGGTCGGACCGGGGAGGGTCGGCGCGTCGAGGGCGGATCTAAGTTGTTGTTTGTGGCTCAGTGGTGGATGGTAGTTTGATTTTTGTCCAAGGCGATGAATCTACTTAGCGCAAACTGTGCTTATCTTCAAAACGTTGAAGAATCATGTAATGGCACGTGCATCAGTAGTGGGTGCCGAAAATTAATGAGAAACACATGACAAGTAAATCAATATATGAAATCATAGAGGTACAAGCAGGGCGATAGAACAAAGTTTATTGACTCGTGGTGGTCACAGGTGCGGAAGAAACATGACAGGTGCGCAAGAACATGTAAGGGAAACACAACAGCAGTTTTTTTATTCACGGGTACTGGCAGTCACTGGTACATTGCCTGGCGTGGCGGCAGCAAAGCTAAAGCAAGAAAGACAGAAACTAAAACACTGAGAGATCACCGCGACAGAAGCGCAGCTGCTGTATCGGCCGGGAGCAGCGTCGGCGGGCTAGTTCTCCAGCTGCGCGCGCTCGGTGTCTCACATGCAGGCTGGAGAATTCGCGAAGGTGGTCACCGGGAATGATTCCCGGGCTGGCCCTGCCGTGAAGATGAGATCGGCGCCGTCCTTCCTGACTGAAGATATCGGGATCCAGAAGACGAAGTCCACGGCGACGCCGTTGAGATCTGAGAGGGTGTCGTTGTTGATCGTACCGGAGACGCTCGCCTCGTACCTTACGGTACGTGAGCCCGCAGTGACGTCGCACTGCGACGGGAGGGTGACGTCGAACTGGCCACTCACCGGGTCCAGGTGGTAGTCGACCGCTCCCAGAGGTAGCACGCCTCTCGGCAGGCCGTGGGCCTCCAGGACCTGGTACGGGTCGTCGGCGCGAACTCCGCCGCCGGTGGAAACCATGGCCACCGCCATGATGACGGCGGCGATCACAAGCGGGCGGGTGCGTGCTGCAGCCATGCTTCGCGGACTGATCGAGGTGGGTGGCAGTGTGTGATTGTATACGTGCAGGAGTTGGTTGACGTACTTGTGGTCGGTGGATGGAGTGTGCCCTAGCCCGGCCGGTGAGCCCCTGTACTTATAGGCTCATCGAGGCACACGGGCTCTCGTCAGCTAGCGGACAACCGGAGAGGCCTGCATGCATGTGCGCCCGGGCTGAACGCGTAGGACGATGCCAGCTGATTTTTTAGAAAAGGAAAGTAGGATTGGTAGGCCGTTTCATTCCTTCCCTTAATGTTTGGAGTCCGTTACATTTTGTCTCCATCGTCCACGACTGTTCGTACAAGTAAAAATAAATCTGACAAAACCAAAATCATTAGTCAATAATTTTGTTTCCGAGCTGCTTCGGATTCAATAAATCTTTTTGTGTGAAACTAGGCAGAAGTGTGATCGTATCCGGCGGCTTCGGAGTCGCCTTGGTCTACGTGGTTTCTCCGGGAAAGACAGTAATTAATGGTACGAGTGGTGCTCTAGCACTGTTATTATGTTGACATTCAAGAAGTTACTGATCGCTACATTGACGCTTTTATTCTCGAACCTCACCGGATGATCCTCTCGTACACGTGACGTTCGTATATGGTGAGCCAAGCAGGCTTGAGAATCGGCATCACATGAACCGATTGGGTATCTCTTACAGAAGAGAACAATGCCAGTTTTAAGAAAAGGAAAGTAGGATAGGGTAGGCCGTTTCAATCTTTCCACTTAATATATATGGAGTCTGTTTCCTTTTGTTTGCATTCACAGGACACGGATTTGGTGCAAGGCAGGTCGTGGAGTGGAAGCTTCATCAATTAGCATGCCTACACCAAAGTAATGGCCACCAAGTGCACATGGGCACCAGTGCTCCACGCACTTTCAAATTTTCGAAAATTTCAAAACCTCACATTTCTATGTCTTCAAAAATTACGGCGTTAAATATATAGATTGATACGTTAAGAAGGAGACTACACGAAAATGTCCTGGTAAAAAATGGAGCTTCCGGCGGGGCAAATTCCGGCCCAGCACGCGCCATCCGTTTACAGCGCGGCAGAAGCGGGATTTAGATTTAGCACACCGATTTTTAGCGCGGCTGTTGGAGATGCTCTAACAGTTCAGATGAAAACTTCGTCACAGCGGCTGCCAACTGCATCGCGTCTCTTTTCGACTTAACCTGGAATCACATAGTACCTTCGTCCCATGAAGGTTGTTTAAAATTTATTAAAATTAAATTCTGACAAATCTCGAATAATCTTCGTGAGGGGGAGGGAGTATGAACTATTGATTGCCAAGTGTATGG
The DNA here is from genome assembly GCF_022539505.1 of Lolium rigidum. Lineage (NCBI taxonomy): Eukaryota > Viridiplantae > Streptophyta > Magnoliopsida > Poales > Poaceae > Lolium > Lolium rigidum. Next base: position 257,491,882 of record NC_061508.1, on the reverse strand, counting down.
CATCTTCAGTTCGGTTAATCCCCACACAAAGTAGGTTGGAGAGTATTGCAGATAAAAATAGATGATGAACCATGGACCTATAAATACCGACAAAGGTTTACCCATAATTTAAATTTGAGTCACAATGCAAGTCTGCGTTCACGCGCGCAACCATTAAAGTAGTCAAATTTTAACTCACAAGGGATTTAATACACTTAATCCCCTTCAATCCACCTTAAATCTCACCTAACCAAATACAGTAAGATTTAAGAATTTAGGAACACTTCAGATTTGTTTTTCTGCGTGGTATATTATTCACGTGTTGCACCACGAGATGTGGACTGAAACAGTATTTCACCATCCAAAGAACCAACCAAAATAGGCATCTACCGTGAATAATAAGTGTGCGGTCGAAAATGCAAGTATGATTGTGAGGGCTTCATTTTCTTTTCACTTCTAAACAAAACTGCCTGTAATATCTAAGATATGAAATACTCCAAACAGACCTGTAAGAATACAAGAGTTGAGGTACAAGCACACATGGCGGTAACTGGGTACAAATTGAGACAGGCATGTGAGTAACTCACAACAATATATCAGCAACGAAACCTGAAACTTGTTCTGACTATGTATCTGAACTGTCCTGAACTCCTGATGATCCTCAGCTGGCGTGACTTGTGACAACAAAATGTACTCTGCAAGTTGCAAGCTCATGTTCCGCAAAGCACCAGTTATCCACATTGCTTCCTCTTATGGGCCTGCAAAGTGAACAAGGCATTTGTAAGTTTCATCCATATAACACAATGCATATATGTATTCAACTAATACACTGAAAACTGAAGGAAAAACCCAAACGGGTGGCAACAAAAATCATGTTGCAAGCTTCATTTAAGTACCTCTTGAAGTTTCCGGAATACTGATGCTTCCATATCAACGAATCCAGTTCCATCAATGTTGATTGCCCTCGCTGGTTCTTGGTTTCAGAAATCCTAGTAACGAAATATTCTCGGAATCGGACGAAATCAACGCCAAAGTTCCTATTTTCATCGGAAGCATCCAGAACACCCGGGAAGGACCAGAGGGGGGCCACAGGGCCACCAAACCCTAGGCTGGCGCGGCCGAGAGGGGCCGCGCCGCCCTATGGTGTGGCCCCCACTGTCGGCCCTCTGCGCCGCCTCTTCGCCTATATAAAGCCCCTGGATCAGAAAACCCGATACCAATTGACGAAACCCACGAAACCTGCCGAGCCGCCGCCATCGCGAAGCCAAGATCCGGGGGACAGGATCTCGTTCCGGCACGCTGCCGGAGCGGGGAAGTGCCCCGGAAGGCTTCTCCATCGACACCGCTGCCATCTCCATCGCCACCGCTGCCATCTCCACCGCCATCTCCATCACCGCTCGCTGCTCCCATGAGGAGGGAGTAGTTCTCCATCGAGGCTCGGGGGCTGTACCGGTAGCTATGTGGTTCATCTCTCTCCTATGTGGTTCAATACAATAATCTCATGAGCTGCCTTACATGATTGAGATTCATATGATGATGCTTGTAATCTAGATGTCATTATGCTAGTCAAGTGGGTTTTACTTATGTGATCTCCGGAGACTCCTCGTCCCACGTGTGTAAAGGTGACGAGTGTGTGCACCGTGTGGGTCTCTTAGGCTAGATTTCACAGAATACTTACTCATTGAATGGCATAGTGAGGTGCTTATTTATATCTCTTTAAGATTGCGGCATGTTGTATCACAATTTATCTATGTGCTACTCTAGTGATGTGTTATTAAAGTAGTTTATTCCTCCTGCATGTGTGCAAAGGTGACGAGTGCGTGCACCGTGTTAGTACTTGGTTTATGCTATGATCATGATCTCTTGTAGATTATGGAGTTAACTATTGCTATGATAATATTGATGTGATCTATTCCTCCTACATATGCATGAAGGTGACAGTGTGCATGCTATGCTAGTACTTGGTTTAGTAGCGTTGATCTATCTTACACTAAAGGTTACTTAAACATGAGCATTATTGTGGAGCTTGTTAACTCCGGCATTGAGGGTTCGTGTAATCCTACGCAATGTGTTCATCATCCAACAAAAGTGTAGAGTATGCATTTATCTGTTACTGTTATGTGATCGATGTTGAGAGTGTCCACTAGTGAAAGTCTATTCCCTAGGCCTTGTTCCTAAATACTGCTGAGTTACTACTTGCTTGTTTACTACTTGCTGCGTTACTACTACTTTGCGTTACTACTGCTTGTTTACTTGTTTCATTGCGTTACTACTGCTGCAATACCACCACCATCGACTACACGCCAAGCACTTTTACGGCACCGTTGCTCTCTGCTCATACTTATTTATACCACACTGTATTTCACTATCTCTTCGCCGAACTAGTGCACCTATTAGGTGTGTTGGGGACACAAGAGACTTCTTGCTTTGTGGTTGCGGGGTTGCATGAGAGGGATATCTTTGACCTCTTCCTCCACGAGTTCGATAAACCTTGGGTATCCACTTAAGGGAAACTTGCTTGCTGTTCTACAAACCTCTGCTCTTGGAGGCCCAACACTGTCTACAAGAATAGAAGCTCCCGTAGACATCAAGCACTTTTACAGCGCCGTTGTCGGGGAGGAAAGGTAAAAGGCTCTCATACTACGGTCTCGGGTAAAGTATTTTTACGGCGCCGTTGTGTGTGTGCTCGAAGCTATTTCCTTTAGATCCTGCAATTGCATCTTGTTGTTTCTTGTTTACACTAGTTTGGCATAATGTACAAGAGTGAGCTTCTTATTCTATTTCCTGATTTAAAACATGGATTGTTTGATGCGAAAATTAAAAAACCTATGGAACCTTATTTGCATGCTTTGGTAGTAATATTAGTATGAACGCTTCGAACACCATTGTTGCTAATGATATAGAAAGTTCTAAGCTTGGGGAAGCTGGTTTTCATGATCTTTGTAGTCCCCCAAGCATTGAGGAGAAAATTTTCTTTGATGATACTTTGCCTCCTATTTGTGATGATTATAATAGTGGTCTTTTGGTGCCACCTACTGCTGAGAGTAAATTTTGTTGTGATTATACTATGCCTCCTACACTTGATGAGAATAATAATGATAGCTACTTTGTTAAATTTGCTCCCACTACAACTAATAAAATTGATTATGCTTATGTGGAGAGTAATAATTTTATGCATGAGACTCATGATAAGAATGCTTTATGTGATAGTTATATTGTTGAGTTTGCTCATGTTGCTACTGAAAGTTATTATGAGAGAGGAAAATATGGTTGTAGAAATTTTCATGTTACTAAAACACCTCTCTATGTGCTGAAATTTTTGAAGCTATACTTGTTTTATCTTCCTATGCTTGTTACTTTGCTCCTCATGAACTTGTTTATTTACAAGATTCCTATGCATAGGAAGCATGTTAGACTTAAATGTGTTTTGAATTTGCCTCTTGATGCTCTCTTTTGCTTCACATACTATTTCTTGCGAGTGCATCATTAAAACTGCTGAGCCCATCTTAATGGCTAAAAAGAAAGAACTTCTTGGGAGATAACCCATGTGTTATTTTGCTACAGTACTTTGTTTTATATTTGTGTCTTGGAAGTTGTTTACTACTGTAGCAACCTCTCCTTATCTTAGTTTTGAGTTTTGTTGTGCCAAGTTAAGCCGTTGATAGAAAAGTAAGTACTAGATTTGGATTACTGCGCAGTTCCAGATTTCTTTGCTGTCACGAATCTGAGCCCACTGCCCTGCAGGAAGCTCAGAAAATTATGCGAATTTACGAGCATGATCCTCAGATATGTACGCAACTTTCATTCAATTTGAGCATTTTCGTTTGAGCAGGTCTGGTGGCCTAATAAAATCCATCTTTACGGACTGTTCTGTTTTGACAGATTCTGCCTTTTATTTCGCATTGCCTCTTTTGCTATGTTGGATGAATTTCTTTGATCCATTAATGTCCAGTAGCTTTATTCAATGTCCAGAAGTGTTAAGAATGATTGTGTCACCTCTGAACATGTTAATTTTTATTGTCCACTAACCCTCTAATGAGTTGTTTCGAGTTTGGTGTGGAGGAAGTTTTCAAGGGTCAAGAGAGGAGGATGATATACTACGATCAAGGAGAGTGAAAGCTCTAAGCTTGGGGATGCACCCGGTGGTTCATCCCTGCATATATCAAGAAGACTCAAGCGTCTAAGCTTGGGGATGCCCAAGGCATCCCCTTCTTCATCGACAAATTATCAGGTTCCTTCTCTTGAAACTACATTTTTATTCGGCCACATCTTATGTGCTTTTTCTTGGAGCGTCTGTTTGTTTGCTTTTGTTTTTGTTTTTGTTTGAATAAATTGGATTACATCATGCTTGTGTGGGAGAGAGACACGCTCTGCTGGTTCATATGAACACATGTGTTCTTAGCTCATAATATTCATGGCGAAGTTTCCTCTTCGTTAAATTGTTATATGGTTGGAATTGGAAAATGATACATGTAGTAATTGCTATAATGTCTTGGGTAATGTGATACTTGGCAATTGTTGTGCTCATGTTTAAGCTCTTGCATCATATACTTTGCACCTATTAGTGAAGAATACATAGAGCATGCTAAAATTTGGTTTGCATAATTGGTCTCTCTAAGGTCTAGATAATTTCTAGTAAGGTGTTTGAACAACAAGGAAGACGATGTATAGTCTTATAATACTTGTAATATGTCTTTTATGTGAGTTTTGCTGTACTAGTTCATCCTTGTGTTTGCCTCAAACAACCTTGCTAGCCTAAACCTTGTATCGAGAGGGAATACTTCTCATGCATCCAAATACTTGAGCCAACACTATGCCATTTGTGTCCACCATACCTACCTACTACATGGTATTTCTCCGCCATTCCAAAGTAAATTGCTTGAGTGCTACCTTTAAACAATTCAAAATTTATTACCTCTTATTTGTGTCAATGTTTTATAGCTCATGAGGAAGTATGTGGTGTTTATCTTTCAATCTTGTTGGGCAACTTTCACCAATGGACTAGTGGCTTCATCAGCTTATCCAATAATTTTGCAAAAAGAGCTGGCAATGGGATTCCCAGTCCCAAATTAATTAACAAAAATAGACACTCCTCCATGGTATGTGATTGTTGGACGGCACCCGAAGGATTCGGTTAGCCATGGCTTGTGTAAGCAAAGGTTGGGAGGAGTGTCATCATAATAAAACTAAAATAAAAAGGTACTCCTTCATGGTATGAGATTGTTGGCAGGCACCCGAGGATTCGGTTAGCCATGGTTTGTGAAAGAAAGGTTGGAAGGAGTGCCATCCAAAAATAAAATAAAATGGGAGCCGCTCTTTGAAGGTTTGTCCGGCAAGGGGTTAGAGTACCCGCTACCATTCGTTGACAACAACAAACACCTCTCAAAACTTTACTTTTATGCTCTCTTTATGTTTTCAAAAGCAAAGCTCTAGCACAAATATAGCAATCGATGCTTTCCTCTTTGAAGGACCATTCTTTTACTTTTATGTTGAGTCAGTTCACCTATTTCTCTCCACCTCAAGAAGCAAACACTTGTGTGAACTGTGCATTGATTCTTACATATTTGCATATTGCATTTGTTATATTGCTTTACATTGACAATTATCCATGAGATATACATGTTACAAGTTGAAAGCAACCGCTGAAACTTAATCTTCTTTTGTGTTGCTTCAATACCTTTACTTTGAATTATTGCTTTATGAGTTAACTCTTATGCAAGACTTATTGATGCTTGTCTTGAAGTGCTATTCATGAAAAGTCTTTGCTATATGATTCAGTTGTTTACTCATGTCATACACATTGTTTTGATCGCTGCATTCTCTACATATGCTGTACAAATAGTATGATCAAGTTTATGATGGCATGCCACTCCAGAAATTATCTTTGTTATCGTTTTACCTGCTCGGGACGAGCGGAACTAAGCTTGGGGATGCTGATACGTCTCCAACGTATCGATAATTTCTTGTGTTCCATGCCACATTATTGATGTTATCTACATGTTTTATGCACACTTTATGTCATATTCGTGCATTTTACGGAACTAACCTATTAACAAGATGCCGAAGTGCCGGTTCCTGTTTTCTGCTGTTTTTGGTTTCGAAATCCTAGTAACGAAATATTCTCGGAATCGGACGAAATCAACGCCAAAGTTCCTATTTTCATCGGAAGCATCCGAACACCCGGGAAGGACCGAGAGGGGGCCACGGGGCCACCAAACCCTAGGCCGGCGCGGCCGAGAGGGGCCGCGCCGCCCTATGGTGTGGCCCCCCTGTCAGCCCTCCTGCGCCGCCTCTTCGCCTATATAAAGCCCCTGGATCAGAAAACCCGATACCAATTGACGAAACCCACGAAACCTGCCGGAGCCGCCGCCATCGCGAAGCCAAGATCCGGGGACGGGATCTCCGTTCCGGCACGCTGCCGGAGCGGGGAAGTGCCCCCGGAAGGCTTCTCCATCGACACCGCTGCCATCTCCATCGCCACCGCTGCCATCTCCACCGCCATCTCCATCACCGCTGCTGCTCCCATGAGGAGGGAGTAGTTCTCCATCGAGGCTCGGGGCTGTACCGGTAGCTATGTGGTTCATCTCTCTCCTATGTGGTTCAATACAATAATCTCATGAGCTGCCTTACATGATTGAGATTCATATGATGATGCTTGTAATCTAGATGTCATTATGCTAGTCAAGTGGGTTTTACTTATGTGATCTCCGGAGACTCCTCGTCCCACGTGTGTAAAGGTGACAAGTGTGTGCACCGTGTGGGTCTCTTAGGCTAGATTTCACAGAATACTTACTCATTGAATGGCATAGTGAGGTGCTTATTTATATCTCTTTAAGATTGCAGCATGTTGTATCACAATTTATCTATGTGCTACTCTAGTGATGTGTTATTAAAGTAGTTTGTTCCTCCTGCATGTGTGCAAAGGTGACAGTGCGTGCACCGTGTTAGTACTTGGTTTATGCTATGATCATGATCTCTTGTAGATTATGGAGTTAACTATTGCTATGATAATATTGATGTGATCTATTCCTCCTACATATGCATGAAGGTGACGAGTGTGCATGCTATGCTAGTACTTGGTTTAGTAGCGTTGATCTATCTTACACTAAAGGTTACTTAAACATGAGCATTATTGTGGAGCTTGTTAACTCCGGCATTGAGGGTTCGTGTAATCCTACGCAATGTGTTCATCATCCAACAAAAGTGTAGAGTATGCATTTATCTCGTTACGTTATGTGATCGATGTTGAGAGTGTCCACTAGTGAAAGTCTATTCCCTAGGCCTTGTTCCTAAATACTGCTGAGTTACTACTTGCTTGTTTACTACTCGCTGCGTTACTACTCTTGCGTTACTACTTGCTTGTTTCTTGTTTCTATTGCGTTACTACTGCTGCAATACCACCACCATCGACTACACGCCAAGCACTTTTCTGGCACCGTTGCTACTGCTCATACTTATTTATACCACATGTATTTCACTATCTCTTCGCCGAACTAGTGCACCTATTAGGTGTGTTGGGGACACAAGAGACTTCTTGCTTTGTGGTTGCGGGGTTGCATGAGAGGGATATCTTTGACCTCTTCCTCCCCGAGTTCGATAAACCTTGGGTATCCACTTAAGGGAAACTTGCTGCTGTTCTACAAACCTCTCGCTCTTGGAGGCCCAACACTGTCTACAAGAATAGAAGCTCCCGTAGACATCGGAGAGATACACGCTCCGTTGTTGCATATGGACAAATATGTCCTTAGGCTTTACTCATAGTATTCATGGCGAAGGTTGAATCTTCTTCGTTAAATTGTTATATGGTTGGAAACGGGAAATGCTACATGTAGTAATTGGTAAAATGTCTTGGATAATTTGATACTTGGCAATTGTTGTGCTCATGTTTAAGCTCTTGCATCATATACTTTGCACTTATTAATGAAGAAATACATAGAGCTTGCTAAAATTTGGTTTGCATAATTGGTCTCTCTAAAGTCTAGATAATTTCTAGTATTGAGTTTGAACAACAAGGAAGATGGTGTAGAGTCTTATAATGTTTACAATATGTCTTTTATGTGAGTTTTACTGCACCATTTCATCCTTGTGTATGTTTCAAATAACCTTGCTAGCCTAAACCTTGTATCGAGAGGGAATACTTCTCATGCATCCAAAATCCTTTGAGCCAACCCCTATGCCATTTGTGTCCACCATAACTACCTACTACATGGTATTTCTCCGCCATTCCAAAGTAAATTGCTTGAGTGCTACCTTTAAAATTTCTATCCTCTATCTTTACAATATATAGCTCATGGGACAAATAGCCTAAAAACTATTGTGGTATTGAATATGTACTTATGCACTTTATCTCTTATTAAGTTGCTTGTTGTGCGATAACCATGTTCCTGGGGACGCCATCAACTACTCTTTGTTGAATATCATGTGAGTTGCTATGCATGTCCGTCTTGTCTGAAGTAAGGGCGATTTACCACTTATTTAATGGTTAGAGCATGCATAATGTTGGAGAAGAACATTGGGCCGCTAACTAAAGCCATGAATCATGGTGGAAGTTTCAGTTTTGGATATATATCCTCAATCTCATATGAGAACATTAATTGTTGCTACATGCTTATGCATTAAAGAGGAGTCCATTATCTGTTGTCTATGTTGTCCCCGTATGGATGTCTAAGTTGAGAATAATCAAAAGCGAGAAATCCAATGCGAGCTTTCTCCTTAGACCTTTGTACAGGCGGCATAGAGGTACCCCTTTGTGACACTTGGTTGAAACATATGTATTGCGATGATAATCCCGGTAATCCAAGCTAATTAGGAAAAGGTGCGGGCACTATTAGTATGCTATGCATGAGGCTTGCAACTTGTAAGATATAATTTACATGATACATATGCTTTATTACTACCGTTGACAAAATTGTTTCTTGTTTTCAAAACCAAAGCTCTAGCACAAATATAGCAATCAATGCTTCCCTCTGCGAAGGGCCTTTCTTTTACTTTTATGTTGAGTCAGTTCACCTATTTCTCTCCACCTCAAGAAGCAAACACTTGTGTGAACTGTGCATTGATTCCTACATACTTGCATATTGCACTTGTTATATTACTCTGCATTGACAATATCCATGAGATATACATGTTATAAGTTGAAAGCAACCGCTGAAACTTAATCTTCCTTTGTGTTGCTTCAATACCTTTACTTTGATTTATTGCTTTATGAGTTAATTCTTATGCAAGACTTATTGATGCTTGTCTTGAAAGTACTATTCATGAAAAGTCTCTGCTTTATGATTCATTTGTTTACTCATGTCATTACCATTGTTTTGATCGCTGCATTCATTACATATGCTTACAATAGTATGATCGAGGTTATGATGGCATGTCACTCCAGAAATTATCTTTGTTATCGTTTACCTGCTCGGGATGAGCAGAAACTAAGCTTGGGGATGCTGATACGTCTCCGACGTATCGATAATTTCTTATGTTCCATGCCACATTATTGATGATACCTACATGTTTTATGCATACTTTATGTCATATTTATGCATTTTCCGGCACTAACCTATAACGAGATGCCGAAGAGCCAGTTGATGTTTTCTGCTGTTTTTGGTTTCAGAAATCCTAGTAAGGAAATATTCTCGGAATTGGACGAAATCAACGCCCAGGGGCCTATTTTTCCACGAAGCTTCCAGAAGACCGAAGAGGAGACGAAGTGAGGCCACGGGGCGCCGCCACAGTAGGGCGGCGCAGCCCAAGGGGGGCCCGCGCGGCCCTAGTGTGTGGGGCCCCCGTGCGGCCCCCTGACCTGCCCTTCCGCCTACATATAATCTTCGTTGCGAAGCCCCCAGTACCGAGAGCCACGATACGGAAAACCTTCCAGAGACGCTGCCGCCGCCAATCCCATCTCGGGGGATTCAGTAGATCGCCTCCGGCACCCTGTCGGAGAGGGAAATCATCTCCCGGAGGACTCTTCACCGCCATGGTCGCCTCTGGAGTGATGAGTGAGTAGTTCACCCCTGGACTATGGGTCCATAGCAGTAGCTAGATGGTCGTCTTCTCCTAATTATGCTTCATTGTCGGGTCTTGTGAGCTGCCTAACATGATCAAGATCATCTATCTGTAATGCTACATGTTGTGTTTGTTGGGATTCGATGGATAGAGAATACTATGTTATGTTGATTATCAATTTATACCTAAGTGTTTTTTATGATCTTGCATGCTCTCCGTTATTAGTAGAGGCTCTGGCCAAGTTTTTACTCTTAACTCCAAGAGGGAGTATTTATGCTCGATAGTGGGTTCATGCCTCCATTAAATGCAGGACGGTGACGAGAAAGTTCTAAGGTTGTGGATGTGTTGTTGCCACTAGGGATAAAACATCGATGCTATGTCCGAGGATGTAGTTATTGATTACATTACGCACCATACTTAATGCAATTGTCTCGTTGTTTGCAACTTAATACTGGAAGGAGTTCGGATGATAACTCGAAGGTGGACTTTTTAGGCATAGATGCATGCTCGGATAGCGGTCTATGTACTTTGTCGTAATGCCCAATTAAATCTCACTATACTCATCATATCATGTATGTGCATGGTCATGCCCTCTCTATTTGTCAATTGCCCAACTGTAATTTGTTCACCCAACATGCTTATTCTTATGGGAGAGACACCTCTAGTGAACAGTGGACCCCGGTCCATTCTTTTAATCGAATACAATCTACTGCAATACTTGTTCTACTGTTTTCTGCAAACATCATCATCCACACTATGCATCTAATCCTTTGTTACAGCAAGCCGGTGAGATTGACAAACTCACTGTTACGTTGGGGCAAAGTACTTTGGTTGTGTTGTGCAGGTTCCACGTTGGCGCCGGAATCCCTGGTGTTGCGCCACACTACACTCCGCCGCCATCAACCTTCGACGTGCTTCTTGGCTCCTACTGGTTCGATAAACCTTGGTTTCTTACTGAGGGAAACTTACTGCTGTACGCATCACACCTTCCTCTTGGGGTTCCCAACGGACGCGTGTTGAACGGAAAGACATACGTCAACTACGCGCAGCAGGGGGCTTCTTATAGGCGAAGAGGCGGAGTCGGAGGGGTTACGGAGCCGCCACACAACAGGGCGGCGCGCCCCCCTCCTGGGCCGCGCCAGCCACATGTGTGGTGGCCCTGTGGCCCTCCTCTTGCCCCTCTCGGGTGTTCTGGTAGCTTCGTGGAATTATAAGATGCTGGGCGTTGATTTCGTCCAATTCCGAGAATATTTCCTTACTAGGATTTCTGAAACCAAAAACAGCAGAAAACAGGAACTGGTACTTCGGCATCTCGTCAATACGTTAGTTCCGGAAAATGCATCAAAACGGTATAAAGTGTGAACAAAACATGTATGTATTGTCATAAAACAAGCATGGAATATCAGAAATTATACATACGTTAGAGACGTATCAGCATCCCCAAGCTTAGTTCCTACTCGTCCTCGAGTAGGTAAACGATAACAAAGATAATTTCTGAGGTGACATGCTACCAACATAATCTTGATCATACTATTGTAAAGCATATGAGATGAATGCAACGATTCTAAGCAATGATGAAGATAATGACTAAACAACTGAATCATATAGCAAAGACTTTTCATGAATAGTACTTTCAAGACAAGCATCAATAAGTCTTGCATAAGAGTTAACTCATAAAGCAATAAATTCATAGTAAAGGCATTGAAGCAACACAAAGGAAGATATAAGTTTCAGCGGTTGCTTTCAACTCGTAACATGTATATCTCATGGATAATTGTCAACATAAAGCAATATAACAAGTGCAATAGGTAAACATGTAAGAATCAATGCACAGTTAACACAAGTGTTTGCTTCTAAGATGGAAGGAAATGGGTAAACTAACTCAACATAAAAGTAGAAGAATGGCCCTTCGAAGAGGGAAGCATGGATTGCTATATTTGTGCTAGAGCTTTTATTTTGAAAACATAAAGAGAGCATAAAAGTAAGGTTTTGAGAGGTGTTTGTTATTGTCAACGAATGGTAGTGGGCACTCTAACCCCCTTGCCAGACAGACCTTCAAAGAGCGGCTCCCATTAAACATTTTTATTTTTGGGTGGCACTCCTTCCAACCTTTACTTTCACAAACCATGGCTAATCGAATCGTCGGGTGCCTGCCAACAATCTCATACCATGAAGGAGTGCCTTTTTATTTTAGTTTTATTTAGATGACACTCCTCCCCACCTTTGCTTTCTCAAGCCATGGCTAACCGAATCCTCGGGTGCCGTCCAACAATCACATACCATGGAGGAGTGTCTATTTTTTTGTAAAATCATGAAAGTTAATTAATTGGGGCTGGGAACCCCATTGCCAGCTCTTTTTGCAAAACTATTGGATAAGCGGATGAAGCCACTAGTCCATTGGTGAAAGTTGCCCAACAAGATCGAAAGATAAACACCACATACTTCCTCATGAGCTATAAAACATTGACACAAATAAGAAGTAATAACTTTTGAAGTGTTTAAAGGTAGCACTCAAGCAATTTACTTTGGAATGGCGGAGAAATACCATGTAGTAGGTAGGTATGGTGGACACAAATGGCATAGTTTTTGGCTCAAGGATTTTGGATGCATGAGAAGTAATCCCTCTCAATACAAGGCTTAGGCTACCAAGGTTGTTTGAAGCAAACACAAGTATGAACCGGTACAGCAAAACTTACATAAGAACATATTGCAAGCATTATAAGACTCTACACTGTCTTCCTTGTTGTTCAAACATCTTTACCAGAAAATATCTAAACCTTAGAGAGACCAATCATGCAAACCAAATTTTAACAAGCTCTATGTATTTCTTCATTAATAGGTGCAAAGTATATGATGCAAGAGCTTAATCATGATCTATATGAGCACAACAATTGCCAAGTATAAGTTATTCAAGACATCATACCAATTACCACATGTAGCATTTCCCGTTTCCAACCATATAACAATTAACGAAGCAGTTTCAACCTTCTCCATGAAAATTAAAAGCTAAGAACACATGTGTTCATATGAACCAGCGGAGCATGTCTCTCTCCCACACAAGCATGAATTTATTCAAACAAAAACAAAAACATACAGACGCTCCAAGTAAAGTACATAGGATGTGACCGAATAAAAATATAGTTTCAAGGGAGGAACCTGATAATTTGTCGATGAAGAAGGGGATGCCTTGGGAATCCCCAAGCTTAGATGCTTGAGTCTTCTTGAAATATGCAGGGATGAACCACCGGGGCATCCCCAAGCTTAGAGCTCTCACTCTTCTTGATCATATTGTATCATCCTCCTCTCTTGACCCTTGAAAACTTCCTCCACACCAAACTCAAATCAAACTCATTAGAGGGTTAGTGCATAATAAAAAATTCACTTGTTCAGAGGTGACACACTCATTCTCAACACTTATGGACATTGCCCAAAGCTTCTGAAAGTTAATGGAACAAATAAATCCATCCAACACAGCAAAAGAGGCAATACGAAATAAAAGGCAGAATCTGTCAAAACAGAACAGTCCGTAAAGACGAATTTCTTAGAGGCACCAGACTTGCTCAAATGAAAATGCTCAAATTTAATGAAAGTTGTGTACATATCGTAGGATCACTCACGTAAATTTGCAGATTTTTCTGAGTTACCTACAGAGAACCCTGCCCAAATTCATGATAGACAGAAATCTGTTTTGCGCAGTAATCCAAATCTAGTATCAACCTTGCTATCATAGACTTTACTTGGCACAACAATGCAATAAAATAAAGATAAGGAGAGGTTGCTACAGTAGTAACAACTTCCAAGACACAAATAAAAAACAAAATTGATGTAGTAAAATAAACGCATGGGTTATCTCCCAAGAAGTTCTTTCTTTATAGCCGTAAACATGGGCTCAGCAATTTCAATGATGCACTCATAAAGATGAGAGTTGAAGCAAAAGAGAGCATCAAGAAGCAAATTCAAAACAAATTTAAGTCTAACATGCTTCCTATGAAAAGGAATCTTGTAAATAAACAAATACATGAAGCATAATGCAAAAAGCATAGGAAAACTAGACAAGCTCAACTTCAAGATTTTTAGCATATAGAGAGGTGTTTTAGTAACATGAAAATTTCTACAACCATATTTTCCTCTCTCATAAAGATTTTCAGTAGCATCATGAGAAAACTCAACAATATAACTATCACATAAAGCATTCTTATCATGAGTCTCATGCATAAAATTATTACTACCCACATAAGCATAATCAATTTTATTAGTTGTAGTGGGAGCAAATTCAACAAAGTAGCTATCATTATTATTCTCATCATCAAATATAGGATGCATATTGTAATCATAATCAAATTTATCCTCCATAACAGGCGGCACCAAAAGACTACTATCATTATAATCATCATAAATAGGAGGCAAAGTATCATCAAAGAAAATTTTCTCCTCAATGCTTGGGGGACTAAAAAGATCATGCTCATCAAAACCAGCTTCCCCAAGCTTAGAATTTTCAATATCATTAGCAACAATGGTGTTCAAAGTGTTCATACTAATATGTTCCATGGGTTCTTTAATTTTCGCATCACACAATTCATGTCTTAACTTAGGAAATAAATTAAAAAGCTCATAGTTGTTTTCCATTATGCCTTACTAGTGTAAAACAAGAAACAAAAAGATGCAATTGCAGGATCTAAAGGAAATAGCTTCGAGCACTCACCCAGAAAATAGCTTAGTTGCCGAGATCCAGAGTGTGAGTACCTTTTACCTTTCCTCCCCGGCAATGGCGCCAGAAAATAGCTTGATGTCTACGCACACTCCTTTTCCTGTAGACAGTGTTGGACCTCCAAGAGCAGAGGTTTGTAGAATGATGGCGCGTACAGCACGCGTCCGTTGGGAACCCCAAGAGGAAGGTGTGATGCGCACAGCGGCAAGTTTCCCTCAGTAAGAAACCAAGGTTTATCGAACCAGTAGGAGTCAAGAAGCACGTTGAAAGTTGATGGCGGCGAGATGTAGTGCGGCGCAACACCAGGGATTCCGGCGCCAACGTGAAACCTGCACAACACAAACCAAGTACTTTGCCCCAACGTAACAGCGAGGTTGTCAATCTCACCGGCTTGCTGTAACAAAGGATTAGATGTATAGTGTGGATGATGATTGTTTGCAGAAAACGAGTAGAACAAGTATTGCAGTAGATTGTATTTCGAGTATAGAGAATTGGACCGGGGTCCACAGTTCACTAGAGGTGTCTCTCCCATAAGATAAACGAGCATGTTGGGTGAACAAATTACGGTTGGGCAATTGACAAATAGAGAGGGCATGACCATGCACATACATATTATGATGAGTATAGTGAGATTTAATTGGGCATTACGACAAAGTACATAGACCGCTATCCAGCATGCATCTATGCCTAAAAAGTCCACCTTCAGATTATCATCCGAACCCCCTCCAG
Organism: Lolium rigidum; assembly: GCF_022539505.1. Taxonomy (NCBI): domain Eukaryota; kingdom Viridiplantae; phylum Streptophyta; class Magnoliopsida; order Poales; family Poaceae; genus Lolium; species Lolium rigidum. The sequence goes on along the minus strand of NC_061508.1, from coordinate 257,476,470 downwards.
TATTAAGTTGCTAACAACAAACAATTGCATTAAGTATTGCGCGTAATGTAATCAGTAACTACATCCTCGAACATAGCACCAATGTTTTATCCCTAGTGGCAACATCACATCCATAATCTTAGAGATTTCTGTCACTTCCCGGATTCACGGAGACATGAACCCACTATCGAGCATAAATACTCCCTCTTGGAGTTAATAGCAAAAACTTGGCCAGAGCCTCTACTAATAACGGAGAGCATGCAAGATCATAAACAACACATAGATATAAATTGATAATCAACATAACATGGTATTCTCTATTCATCGGATCCCAACAAACACAACATATAGAATTACGAGATAGATGATCTTGATCATGTTCGGCAGCTCATAAGACCCGACAATTAAGCACAATGAGGAGAAGACAACCATCTAGCTACTGCTATGGACCCATAGTCCAGGGGTAGACTACTCACACATCACTCCGGAGGCGACCATGGCGGTGTAGAGTCCTCCGGGAGATGATTCCCCTCTCCGACAGGGTGCCGGAGGCGATCTCCTGAATCCCCCGAGATGGGATTGGCGGCGGCGGCGTCTCTGGAAGGTTTTCCGTATCGTGGCTCTCGGTGTCGGGGGTTTCGCAACGAAGGCTTTAAGTAGGCGGAAGGGTAGGTCAGGGGGCGACGCGAGGGGCCCAGGAGACAGGGCGGCGCGGCCAAGGGTGGGGCCGCGCCGCCTGCCCTCCTGGCCTCCTCGTGGCCCCACTTCGTTGACTCTTCGGTCTTCTGGAAGCTTCGTGGAAAAATAGGACCCTGGGCGTTGATTTCGTCCAATTCCGAGAATATTTCCTTACTAGGATTTCTGAAACCAAAAACAGCAGAAAACAGCAACTGGCACTTCGGCATCTTGTTAATAGGTTAGTTCCAGAAAATGCACGAATATGACATAAAGTGTGCATAAAACATGTAGATATCATCAATAATGTGGCATGGAACATAAGAAATTATCGATACGTCGGAGACGTATCAGCATCCCCAAGCTTAGTTTCTGCTTGTCCCGAGCAGGTAAACGATAAACAAAGATAATTTCTGGAGTGACATGCCATCATAACCTTGATCATACTATTTGTAAGCATATGTAGTGAATGCAGCGATCAAAACAATGTATATGACATGAGTAAACAAATGAATCATATAGCAAAGACTTTTCATGAATAGTACTTAAAGACAAGCATCAATAAGTCTTGCATAAGAGTTAACTCATAAAGCAATAATTCAAAGTAGAAGCATTGAAGCAACACAATGGAAGATTAAGTTTCAGCGGTTGCTTTCAACTTGTAACATGTATATCTCATGGATATTGTCAACATAGAGTAATATAACAAATGCAATATGCAAGTATGTAGGAATCAATGCACAGTTCACACAAGTGTTTGCTTCTTGAGGTGGAGAGAAATAGGTGAACTGACTCAACATTAAAAGTAAAAGAATGGTCCATCAAAGAGGAAAGCATCGATTGCTATATTTGTGCTAGAGCTTTGATTTTGAAAACAAGAAACAATTTTGTCAATGGTAGTAATAAAGCATATGTATCATGCAAATTATATCTTACAAGTTGCAAGCCTCATGCATAGTATACTAATAGTTCCCGCACCTTGTCCTAATTAGCTTGGACTACCGGGATCATCGCAATGCACATGTTTTAACCAAGTGTCACAAAGGGGTACCTCTATGCCGCCTGTACAAAGGTCTAAGGAGAAAGCTCGCATTGGATTTCTCGCTTTTGATTATTCTCAACTTAGACATCCATACCGGGACAACATAGACAACAGATAATGGACTCCTCTTTTATGCATAAGCATGTAACAACGATTAATTTTCTCATATGAGATTGAGGATATATGTCCAAAACTGAAACTTCCACCATGGATCATGGCTTTAGTTAGCGGCCCAATGTTCTTCTCTAACAATATGCACGCTCTAACCATAAGGTGGTAGATCGCCCTTACTTCAGACAAGACGAACATGCATAGCAACTCACATGAAATTCAACAAAAGGTAGTTGATGGCGTCCCCGGGAACATGGTTATCGCACAACAAGCAACTTAATAAGAGATAAAGTGCATAAGTACATATTCAATACCACAATAGTTTTTAAGCTATTTGTCCCATGAGCTATATATTGTAAAGGTGAAGAATGGAAATTTAAAGGTAGCACTCAAGCAATTTACTTTGGAATGGCGGAGAAATACCATGTAGTAGGTAGGTATGGTGGACACAAATGGCATAGTGGTTGGCTCAAGTATTTTGGATGCATGAGAAGTATTCCCTCTCGGTACAAGGTTTAGGCTAGCAAGGTTATTTGAAACAAACACAAGGATGAAGCGGTGCAGCAAAACTCACATAAAAGACATATTGAAAACATTATAAGACTCTACACCGTCTTCCTTGTTGTTCAAACTCAATACTAGAAATTATCTAGACTTTAGAGAGACCAAATATGCAAACCAAATTTTAGCATGCTCTATGTATTTCTTCATTAATGGGTGCAAAGCATATGATGCAAGAGCTTAAACATGAGCACAACAATTGCCAAGTATCACATTATCCAAGACATTTTAGCAATTACTACATGTAACATTTTCCAATTCCAACCATATAACAATTTAACGAAGAAGAAACTTCGCCATGAATATTATGAGTAAAGCCTAAGGACATAATTGTCCATATGCAACAGCGGAGCGTGTCTCTCTCCCACACAAAGAATGCTAGGATCCATTTTATTCAAACAAAACAAAAACAAAAACAAACCGACGCTCCAAGCAAAGCACATAAGATGTGATAGAATAAAAATATAGTTTCAGGGGAGGAACCTGATAATGTTGTCGATGAAAAAGGGGATGCCTTGGGCATCCCCAAGCTTAGACGCTTGAGTCTTCTTGATATATGCAGGGGTGAACCACCGGGGCATCCCCAAGCTTAGAGCTTTCACTCTCCTTGATCATGTTGTATCATCTCCCTCTCTTGATCCTTGAAAACTTCCTCCACACCAAACGTAGAACAACTCATTAGAGGGTTAGTGCACAATCAAAATATACATGTTAAGAGGTGACATAATCATTCTTAACACTTCTGTACATTGCACAAAGCTACTTAAAGTCAATGGAATCGAAATATCCATCAAACATAGCAAAATGGGCAATGCGAAATAAAAGGCAGAATCTGTCAAAAACAGAACAGTTCGTATTGACAAATTTTATTGAGGCACCAGACTTGCTCAAATGAAAATTCTCAAATTTAATGAAAGTTGCGTACATATCTGAGGATCACTCACGTAAATTGGCATAATTTTCTGAGTTACCTACAGAGATTTTTGCCCAGATTCGTGACAGCAAAGAAATCTGTTTCTGCGTAGTAATCCAAATCTAGTATGAACTTTACTATCAACGACTTTACTTGGCACAACAAAACACTAAACTAAGATAAGGAGAGGTTGCTACAGTAGTAAACAACTTCCAAGACACAAAATAAAAATAGAGGTACTGTAGTAAAAACATGGGTTGTCTCCCATAAGCGTTTTTCTTTAACGCCTTTCAGCTAGGCGCAGAAAGTGTATATCAAGTATTATCAAGAGACGAAGTGTCAACATCATAATTTGTTCTAATAATAGAATCAAAAGGTAACTTCATTCTCTTTCTAGGGAAGTGTTCCATACCTTTCTTGAGAGGAAATTGATATTTTATATTACCTTCCTTCATATCAATGATAGCACCAACGGTTCGAAGAAAAGGTCTTCCCAATATAATGGGACAAGATGCATTGCATTCAATATCCAAGAAAACAAAATCAACGGGGACAAGGTTATTGTTAACGGTAATGAGAACATTATCAACTTTCCCCAAAGGTTTCTTTGTAGAATGATCGGCAAGATTAACATCCAAATAACAATTTTTCAGCGGTGGCAAGTCAAGCATATTATAAATTTTCTTTGGCATAACAGAAATACTTGCACCAAGATCACATAAAGCATTACAATCAAAATCATTGACCTTCATCTTAATGATGGGCTCTGACACGCGTACAACACGCGTCCGTTGGGAACCCCAAGAGGAAGGTGTGATGCGTACAGCGGCAAGTTTTCCCTCAGTATGAAACCAAGGTTTATCGAACCAGTAGGAGCCAAGAAGCACGTTGAAGGTTGATGGCGGCGAGATGTAGTACGGCGCAACACCAGGGATTCCGGCGCCAACGTGGAACCTGCACAACACAAACCAAGTACTTTGCCCCAACGTAACAGCGAGGTTGTCAATCTCACCGGCTTGCTGTAACAAAGGATTAGATGTATAGTGTGGATGATGATTGTTTGCGAGAAAACGATGAGAACAAGTATTGCGGTAGATTGTATTTCGAGTATAGAGAATTGGACCGGGGTCCACATTTCACTAGAGGTGTCTCTCCCATAAGATAAACGAGCATGTTGGGTGAACAAATTACAGTTGGGCAATTGACAAATAAAGAGGGCATGACCATGCATATACATATTATGATGAGTATAGTGAGATTTAATTGGGCATTACGACAAAGTACATAGACCGCTATCCAGCATGTATCTATGCCTAAAAAGTCCACCTTCAGGTTATCATCCGAACCCCTTCCAGTATTAAGTTGCTAACAACGAGACAATTGCATTAAGTATTGCGCGTAATGTAATCAGTAACTACATCCTCGAACATAGCACCAATGTTTTATCCCTAGTGGCAACAAGCACATCCATAATCTTAGAGATTTCTGTCACTGTCCCAGATTCACGGAGACATGAACCCACTATCGAGCATAAATACTCCCTCTTGGAGTTACTAGCATCAACTTGGCCAGAGCATCTACTAATAACGGAGAGCATGCAAGATCATAAACAACACATAGACATGAATTGATAATCAACATAACAAGTATTCTCTATTCATCGGATCCCAACAAACACAACATATAGAATTACAGATAGATGATCTTGATCATGTTCGGCAGCTCACAAGACCGGACAATTAAGCACAATGAGGAGAAGACAACCATCTAGCTACTGCTATGGACCCATAGTCCAGGGGTAGACTACTCACACATCACTCCGGAGGCGACCATGGCGGCGTAGAGTCCTCCGGGAGATGATTCCCCTCTCCGGCGAGGGTGCGGAGGCGATCTCCTAAATCCCCCGAGATGGGATTGGCGGCGGCGGCGTCTCTGGAAGGTTTTCCGTATCGTGGCTCTCGGTACTGGGGGTTTCGCGACGGAGGCTATTTGTAGGCGGAAGGACAGGTCAGGGGGCCACACGAGGGGCCCAGATGACAGGGCCGCGCGGCCTAGACCTAGGCCGCGCCGCCCTGTAGTCTGGCTGCCTCGTGGCCCCACTTCGTCTCCTCTTCGGTCTTCTGGAAGCTTCGTGGCAAAATAGGACCACCGGGCGTTGATTTCGTCCAATTCCGAGAATATTTCCTTACTAGGATTTCTGAAACCAAAAACAGCGAGAAAACGACAATTGGCACTTCGGCATCTTGTTAATAGGTTAGTTCCAGAAAATGCACGAATATGACATAAAGTGTGCATAAAACATGTAGATATCATCAATAATGTGGCATGGAACATAAGAAATTATCGATACGTCGGAGATGTATCAGCATCCCCAAGCTTAGTTCTGCTCGTCCCGAGCAGGTAAACGATAAACAAAGATAATTTCTGGAGTGACATGCCATCATAACCTTGATCATACTATTTGTAAGCATATGTAGAGAATGCAGCGATCAAAACAATGTATATGACATGAGTAAATAAGTGAATCATATAGCAAAGACTTTTCATGAATAGTACTCAAAGACAAGCATCAATAAGTCTTGCATAAGAGTTAACTCATAAAGCAATAATTCAAAGTAAAGGCATTGAAGCAACACAAAGGAAGATTAAGTTTCAGCGGTTGCTTTCAACTTGTAACATGTATATCTCATGGATAGTTGTCAATGCAAAGCAATATAACAAGTGCAATAAGCAAGTATGTAAGAATCAATGCACAGTTCACACAAGTGTTTGCTTCTTGGGATGGAGAGAAATAGGTGAACTGACTCAACAATAAAAGTAAAAGAATGGTCCTTCAAAGAGGAAAGCATCGATTGCTATATTTGTGCTAGAGCTTTGATTTTGAAAACAAGAAACAATTTTGTCAACGGTAGTAATAAAGCATATGTATCATTTAAATTATATCTTACAAGTTGCAAGCCTCATGCATAGTATACTAATAGTGCCCGCATCTTGTCCTAATTAGCTTGGACTACCGGGATTATCACAATGCACATGTTTTAACCAAGTGTCACAAAGGGGTACCTCTATGCCGCCTGTACAAAGGTCTAAGGAGAAAGCTCGCATCGGATTTCTCGCTTTTGATTATTCTCAACTTAGACATCCATACCGGGACAACATAGACAACAGATAATGGACTCCTCTTTTATGCATAAGCATGTAGCAACAATTAATTTTCTCATTTGAGATTGAGGATATATGTCCAAAACTGAAACTTCCACCATGGATCATGTCTTTAGTTAGCGGCCCAATGTTCTTCTCTAACAATATGCATGCTCTAACCATAAGGTGGTAGATCGCTCTTACTTCAGACAAGACGAACATGCATAGCAACTCACATGATATTCAACAAAGAGTAGTTGATGGCGTCCCCAGGAACATGGTTATCGCACAACAAGCAACTTAATAAGAGATAAAGTGCATAAGTACATATTCAATACCACAATAGTTTTTAGGCTATTTGTCCCATGAGCTATACATTCTAAAGGTGAAGAATGGAAATTTAAAGGTAGCACTCAAGCAATTTACTTTGGAATGGCAGAGAAATACCATGTAGTAGGTAGGTATGGTGGACACAAATGGCATAGTGGTTGGCTCAAGTATTTGGATGCATGAGAAGTATTCCCTCTCGATACAAGGTTTAGGCTAGCAAGGTTATTTGAAACAAACACAAGGATGAACTGGTGCAGCAAAACTCACATAAAAGACATATTGAAAACATTATAAGACTCTACACCGTCTTCCTTGTTGTTCAAACTCAATACTAGAAGTTATCTAGACTTTAGAGAGACCAAATATGCAAACCAAATTTTAGCATGCTCTATGTATTTCTTCATTAATGGGTGCAAAGTATATGATGCAAGAGCTTAAGCATGAGCACAACAATTGCCAAGTATCACATTATCCAAGACATTTTAGCAATTACTACATGTATCATTTTCCAATTCCAACCATATAACAATTTAACGAAGAAGAAACTTCGCCATGAATACTATGTGTAGAAACTAAGGACATACTTGTCCATATGCAACAGCGGAGCGTGTCTCTCTCCCACACAAAGAATGCTAGGATCCATTTTATTCAAACAAAACAAAAACAAAAACAAACCGACGCTCCAAGCAAAGCACATAAGGCTGTGATGGAATAAAAATATAGTTTCGGGGAGGAACCTGATAATGTTGTCGATGAAGAAGGGGATGCCTTGGGCATCCCCAAGCTTAGACGCTTGAGTCTTCTTGATATATGCAGGGGTGAACTACCGGGGCATCCCCAAGCTTAGAGCTTTCACTCTCCTTGATCATGTTGTATCATCTCCCTCTCTTGATCCTTGAAAACTTCCTCCACACCAAACTTAGAACAACTCATTAGAGGGTTAGTGCACAATCAAAATATACATGTTCGGAGGTGATATAATCATTCTTAACACTTCGTACATTGCACAAAGCTACGAAAGTCAATGGAATCGAAATATCCATCGAACATAAGAAAACTGGCAATGCGAAATAAAAGGCAGAATCTGTCAAAAACAGAACAGTTCGTATTGACGAATTTTATTGGGGCACCAGACTTGCTCAAATGAAAATGCTCAAATTGAATGAAAGTTGCGTACATATCTGAGGAAATTGGCTTAATTTTCCGAGTTACCTACAGAGAATTTAGCCCAGATTCGTGACAGCAAAGAAATCTGTTTCTGCGCAGTAATCCAAATCTAGTATGAACTTTACTATCAACGACTTTACTTGGCACAACAAAACACTAAACTAAGATAAGGAGAGGTTGCTACAGTAGTAAACAACTTCCAAGACACAAATATAAAAACAAAGTGCTGTAGTAAAAACCATGGGTTGTCTCCCATAAGCGCTTTTCTTTGACGCCTTTCAGCTAGGCGCAGAAAGTGTGTATCAAGTATTATCGAGAGCTGGTGTATCAACCTTACCTTGGGCTTTACCCTTACCTTTATTGTTCTTTTTATTTCTCTTTGATTTAGGAAATATATGATTTCCCCCCGGTGTAGAGGTGAATTCCAGGGTGCCTTCTCCCACATCTATGACTGCTCCCAATAGTTTCAGCAGGGATCTTCCGAGTGTGATTTGTCCTGTCCCTACACATTCAATAACAAGGTAATCAATGGATATTGTTCTTCCAAGAATGGTTGTATGCACACCTGCGGCTATTCCCTTAGGAATTATAACAGAGTTATTAATGAGAGTTATTTCTTCTCCTCCTTCATCAACTCCCCAAAGTTTCAAAGATTTATAAATGCTCTCAGGTATAAGGCAAAATTCAGACATAATATCACAATTGGCATGAAGAGTTTGATCACCGATAACAATTTTAACGAGTAGGATCCCATAATGAAGGTTCAGAGTTCACTAAAACTTGTTCAAGACGATTACGAACATAGCGATAGTTGTCATCCAAGCGAGATGTACTTATCTCGAGATTGTTTAATCTATTATAAATGCTAATGAGGGCTGAATCAAAGTTATTAGCTGAATCATGTGATGCAACCAACTTCTTTATGGCATTAAAAGCTTGATCCCCATTGCAATGAAGGAAATCTCCTCCCACTAAAGCATCCAAAGCATATCTATAGCGAATTATAAGACCAAAATAAAAAATACTAAGGAGCAAACTTAGAGTCATTTGAGGTTCAGTTTTACGATAAGAAGTAAAAATTCTAGACCAAGCATCCTTAAAACTCTCTGCATCCCCTTGTTTAAAAGTGAAGACTAATTCTTCAGGCGAAGAAGTAACAGGTTCAGAGCTAGACATGGTAACAAAAGTAACTAATTTTTTTTTGTATTTTTAATATAGAGTGCAAGACAGTAAATAAAGCAAACTAGATAAAGTAAATGCAAGTAACTAATTTTTTTGTGTTTTTGATATAGCAAACAAGATAGCAAATAAAGTAAAACTAGCAACTAATTTTTTTGTATTTTGGTATAGTGCAGCAAACAAAGTAGTAAATAAAATAAAGCAAGACAAAAACAAAGTAAAGAGATTGCGATGTGGAGACTCCCCTTGCAGCGTGTCTTGATCTCCCCGGCAATGGCGCCAGAAAAAGTGCTTGACACGCGTACAGCACGCGTCCGTTGGGAACCCCAAGAGGAAGGTGTGATGCGTACAGCGGCAAGTTTTCCCTCAGTATGAAACCAAGGTTTATCGAACCAGTAGGAGCCAAGAAGCACGTTGAAGGTTGATGGCGGCGAGATGTAGTGCGGCGCAACACCAGGGATTCCAGCGCCAATGTGGAACCTGCACAACACAAACCAAGTACTTTGCCCCAACGTAACAGCGAGGTTGTCAATCTCACCAGCTTGCTGTAACAAAGGATTAGATGTATAGTGTGGATGATGATTGTTTGCAGAAAACAGTAGAACAAGTATTGCAGTAGATTGTATTTCAGTATAGAGAATTGGACCGGGATACACAGTTCACTAGAGGTGTCTCTCCCATAAGATAAATAGCATGTTGGGTGAACAAATTACAGTTGGGCAATTGATAAATAAAGAGGGCATGACCATGCACATACATATTATGATGAGTATAGTGAGATTTAATTGGGCATTACGACAAAGTACATAGACCGCTATCCAGCATGCATCTATTCCTAAAAAGTCCACCTTAAGGTTATCATCCGAACCCCTTCCAGTATTAAGTTGCTAACAACAGACAATTGCATTAAGTATTGCGCGTAATGTAATCAGTAACTACATCCTCGAACATAGCACCAATGTTTTATCCCTAGTGGCAACAGCACATCCATAATCTTAGAGATTTCTGTCACTTCCCCATATTCACGGAGACATGAACCCACTATCGAGCATAAATACTCCCTCTTGGAGTTACTAGCATCAACTTGTCCAGAGCATCTACTAATAACGGAGAGCATGCAAGATCATAAACAACACATAGACATGAATTGATAATCAACATAACAAGTATTCTCTATTCATCGGATCCCAACAAACACAACATATAGAATTATAGATACATGATCTTGATCATATTCGGCAGCTCACAAGACCCGAAAATTAAGCACAATGAGGAGAGGACAACCATCTAGCTACTGCTATGGACCCATAGTCCAGGGGTAGACTACTCACACATCACTCCGGAGGCGACCATGGCGGCGTAGAGTCCTCCTTGAGATGATTCCCCTCTCCGGCGGGGTGCGGAGGCGATCTCCTGAATCCCCGAGATGGGATTGGCGGCGGCGGCGTCTCTGGAAGGTTTTCCGTATCGTGGCTCTCGGTACTGGGGGTTTCGCGACGGAGGCTATTTGTAGGCGGAAGGGCAGGTCAGGGGGCCACACGAGGGGCCCAGATGACAGGGCCGCGCGGCCAAGACCTAGGCCGCGCCGCCCTGTAGTCTGGCTGCCTCGTGGCCCCACTTCGTCTCCTCTTCGGTCTTCTGGAAGCTTCGTGGCAAAATAGGACCCTGGGCGTTGATTTCGTCCAATTCCGAGAATATTTCCTTACTAGGATTTCTGAAACCAAAAACAGCAGAAAACGACGAAGCGGCACTTCGGCATCTTGTTAATAGGTTAGTTCCAGAAAATGCACGAATATGACATAAAGTGTGCATAAAACATGTAGATATCATCAATAATGTGGCATGGAACATAAGAAATTATCGATACGTCGGAGACGTATCAGGCTCCCAACCATCCTCTAGCTTTCTAGGAATAGAAGCTTCACGCTCTAATTTCTCTTCTCTAGCTTTTAAGAGAGCATTTGTAATATGTTTCGTGAAAGCCAAATTTATAGCACTAGCATTAGGACTTTTAGCAAGTTTTTGTAAGAAATTTATAACTTCAGAGATGTTGCAATCATCAAAATTCAAACCATTATAATCTAAAGCAATGGGATCATCATCTCCAATGTTGGAAAAAATTTCAGCAGTTTTATCACAGGCAGTTTCAGCAGTTTTAGCAGTTTCGAGCGGTTTCTCGCGCTTTGCATTAGAAGTGGAAACATTGCTAACACCAATTCTTTTATTAGTAATAGTAGGAGGTGCAGCAACTTGTGTAGAATTAGCATTACTAGTGGTTGTAATAGTCCAAACTTTAGCTATATTATCTTCTTTTTCATTTTCTTCTCTTTCCCACCTAGCACGCAATTCGGCCATCAATCTTATATTCTCATTAATTCTAACTTGGATGGCATTTGCTGTAGTAACAATTTTATTATGATGATTCTCATTAGGCATAACTTTTGATTTCAAAAGATCAACATCAACAGACAAGACTATCAACTTTAGAAGCAAGTATATCAATTTTCCCAAGCTTTTCTTCAACAGATTTGTTAAAAGCAGTTTGTGTACTAATAAATTCTTTAAGCATGGCTTCAAGTCCAGGGGATGTGTTCCTATTATTATTATAAGAATTCCCATAAGAATTACCATAGCCGTTGCCATTATTATAAGGATATGGCCTATAGTTGTTACTAGAATTGTTCCGGGTAAGCATTGTTGTTGAAATTATTATTTTTAATGAAGTTTACATCAACATGTTCTTCTTGGGCAACCAATGAAGCTAACGGAACATTATTAGGATCAACATTAGTCCTATCATTCACAAGCATAGACATAATAGCATCAATCTTATCACTCAAGGAAGAGGTTTCTTCGACAGAATTTACCTTCTTACCTTGTGGAGCTCTTTCCGTGTGCCATTCAGAGTAATTGATCATCATATTATCGAGAAGATTTGTTGCTTCACCAAGAGTGATGGACATAAAGGTACCTCCAGCAGCTGAATCCAATAGGTTCCGCGAAGAAAAATTCAGTCCTGCATAAAAGGTTTGGATGATCATCCAAGTAGTCAGTCCATGGGTTGGGCAATTTTTAACCAAAGATTTCATTATTTCCCATGCTTGTGCAACATGCTCAATATCCAATTGTTTAAAATTCATTATGCTACTCCTCAAATATATAATTTTAGCAGGGGATAATATCTACCAATAAAAGCATCCTTGCATTTAGTCCATGAATCAATACTATTCTTAGGCGAGAGATAGCAACCAATCTTTAGCTCTTCCTCTTAATGAGAAAGGGAACAATTTTAATTTTATAATGTCACCATCTACATCTTTATATTTTTGCATTTCACACAATTCAACAAAATTATTGAGATGGGCAGCGAGCATCATCAAAACTAACACCAGAAAATTGCTCTCGCATAACAAGATTTAGTAAAGCGAGGTTTAATTTCAAAGAATTCTGTTGTAGTAGCAGGTGGAGCAATAGGTGTGCATAAGAAATCATTATTATTTGTGGTTGTGAAGTCACACAACTTAGTATTTTCAGGAGTACCCATTTTAGCAACAGTAAATAAAGCAAACTAGATAAAGTAAATGCAAGTAACTAATTTTTTTTTGTTTTTGATATAGCAAGCAAGATAGCAAATAAAGTAAAACTAGCAACTAATTTTTTTATATTTTGATTTAGTGCAGCAAACAAAGTAGTAAACAAAAGTAAAGCAAGACAAAAACAAAGTAAAGAGATTGGGATGTGGAGACTCCCCTTGCAGCGTGTCTTGATCTCCCCAGCAACGGCGCCAGAAAAATTGCTTGATGGCGCGTACATCACGCGTCCGTTGGGAACCCCAAGAGGAAGGTGTGATGCGCACAGCGGCAAGTTTCCCTCGGTAAGAAACTAAGGTTTATCGAACCAGTAGGAGTCAAGAAGCACGTTGAAGGTTGATGGCGGCGAGATGTAGTGCGGCGCAACACCAGGGATTCCGGCGCCAACGTGAAACCTGCACAACACAAACCAAGTACTTTGCCCCAACGTAACAGCGAGGTTGTCAATCTCACCGGCTTGCTGTAACAAAGGATTAGATGTATAGTGTGGATGATGATTGTTTGCAGAAAACAGTAGAACAAGTATTGCAGTAGATTGTATTTCGAGTATAGAGAATTGGACCGGGGTCCACAGTTCACTAGAGGTGTCTCTCCCATAAGATAAACAGACATGTTGGGTGAACAAATTACAGTTGGGCAATTGACAAATAGAGAGGGCATGACCATGCACATACATATTATGATGAGTATAGTGAGATTTATTTGGGCATTACGACAAAGTACATAGACCGCTATCCGAGCATGCATCTATGCCTAAAAAGTCCACCTTCGAGGTTATCATCCGAACCCCCTCCGGTATTAAGTTGCTAACAACGGACAATTGCATTAAGTATTGCGTGTAATGTAATCGGTAACTACATCCTCGAACATAGCACCAATGTTTTATCCCTAGTGGCAACAGACACATCCATAATCTTAGAGATTTCGTCACTTCCCAGATTCACGGAGACATGAACCCACTATCGAGCATAAATACTCCCTCTTGGAGTTAATAGCAAAAACTTGGCCAGAGCCTCTACTAATAACGAAGAGCATGCAAGATCATAAACAACACATAGATATAAATTGATAATCAACATAACATGGTATTCTCTATTCATCGGATTCCAACAAAAACAACATATAGAATTACAGATAGATGATCTTGATCATGTTCGGCAGCTCACAAGACCCGACAATTAAGCACAATGAGGAGAAGACAACCATCTAGCTACTGCTATGGACCCATAGTCCAGGGGTAGACTACTCACACATCACTCCGGAGGCGACCATGGCGGTGTAGAGTCCTCCGGGAGATGATTCCCCTCTCCGGCGGGGTGCCGGAGGCGATCTCCTGAATCCCCCGAGATGGGATTGGCGGCGGCGGCGTCTCTGGAAGGTTTTCCGTATCGTGGCTCTCGGTACTGGGGGTTTCGCAACGAAGGCTTTAAGTAGGCGGAAGGGTAGGTCAGGGGGCGACGCGAGGGGCCCAGGAGACAGGGCGGCGCGGCCAAGGGTGGGGCCGCGCCGCCTGCCCTCCTGGCCTCCTCGTGGCCCCACTCCGTTGACTCTTCGGTCTTCTGGAAGTTTCGTGGCAAAATAGGACCCTGGGCGTTGATTTCGTCCAATTCCGAGAATATTTCCTTACTAGGATTTCTGAAACCAAAAACAGCAGAAAACAGACAATCGGCACTTCGGCATCTTGTTAATAGGTTAGTTCCAGAAAATGCACGAATATGACATAAAGTGTGCATAAAACATGTAGATATCATCAATAATGTGGCATGGAACATAAGAAATTATCGATACGTCGGAGACGTATCATAGAACAGCAGCAAGTTTTCCCTTAAGTGGATCACCCAAGTTTTATCGAACTCAGGGAGGAAGAGGTCAAAGATATCCCTCTCAAGCAACCCTGCAACCACAATACAAGAAGTCTCTTGTGTCCTGAACACACCTAATACACTTGTCAGATGTATAGGTGCACTAGTTCGGCGAAGAGATAGTGAAATACAGGTGGTATGAATGAATATGAGCAGTAGTAATGGCACCAGCAAATAGCTTGCTGCTACAACTGGCGTGTGGTTGATGGTGGTAATATTGCAGGTAGTAGAGATGCAGTAAAATAGTAAACAAGCAGTGATTGCAGTATTTGGGAACAAGGCCTATGGATCATACTTTCACTAGTGGACACTCTCAACATTGATCACATAACAGAATAAATAGATAAATGCTATACTCTACACTCTCTTGTTGGATGATGAACATCACTAATTGTGTAGGGCTACAAGAGCACCTCAATGCCGGAGTTAACAAGCTCCACAATATTCGATATTCATATTTAAATAACCTTAGAGTGCATGATAGATCATTGTAATTATACCAAGTACTAACATAGCATGCACACTTGTCACCTTCATACTATGAAAGGAGGAATAGATCACATCAATACCATCATAGTAATAGTTAACTTCATAATCTACAAGAGATCACAATCATAAACTACGCCAAGTACTACATGATGCACACACTGTCACTATTACATCATGGAGGAGGAATAGGGTACTTTAATAACATCACTAGAGTAGCACATAGATGAATAGTGATACAAAGCACATTGCAATCATAAAGGGATATAAATAAGCACTTCACTATGCTATTCATAATAGTGAATAAGTATTCTGTGAAATATAGCCTAAGAGACCCACACGGTGCACACACTGTCACCTTTACACACGTGGGACAAGGAGTCTCCGGAGATCACATAAGTAAAATCCACTTGAATAGCATAACGACATCTAGATTACAAAGCATCATATGGATCTCAATCATGTAAGGCAGCTCATGAGATCATTGTATTGAAGTACATAGGAGAGAGATTAACCACATAGCTACCGGTACAGCCCCTTAGCCTCGAGGGAGAACTACTCCCTCCTCATGGGAGACAGCAGCGGTGATGAAGATGGCGGTGGTGTCGATGGAGATGCCTTCCGGGGGCACTTCCCCGTCACGGCGGCGTGCCGGAACAGAGACTCCTGTCCCCCAGATCTTGGCTTCGCGATGGCGGCGGCTCTGGAAGGTTTCTCGTACCGTGGCTTCTTCGTGTCGAAGATTTAGGTCAGGGGGCTTCTTATAGGCGAAGAGGCGGAGTCGGAGGGGTTACGGAGCCGCCACACAACAGGGCGGCGCGCCCCCCTCCTGGGCCGCGCCAGCCACATGTGTGGTGGCCCTGTGGCCCTCCTCTGGCCCCTGGAAGCTTCGTGGAATTATAAGATGCTGGGCGTTAATATCGTCCAATTCCGAGAATATTTCCTTACTAGGATTTCTGAAACCAAAAACAGCGAAAACGAGAACTGGCACTTCGGCATCTCGTCAATAGGTTAGTTCCGGAAAACGCATCAAAACGGTATAAAGTGTGAACAAAACATGTAGGTATTGTCATAAAACAAGCATGGAATATCAGAAATTATAGATACGTTGGAGACGTATCAGCCGCCGGGCCTTGCCCGTGCGGTGCCGGCGGTGGCGGGCCGGACTCTACCCGCGGCTAGGACAGGGGCGCGGGGGCCTCGGGACTGCGGGGGTCTGGCTCGGCGGCGTGGTTTCCGTGCGCCGGGGTGGTCGGAGGTGCGGCGGCGTCGCCATTGGCAGCGGCACGGCGCGGCCCGGGTGGTGGCGGCGGATCCTGCTCGGCCCGGATCTAGGCCAGTTCGGGCCCCATCTGGGCTGGGCGGGCTGTAGCTCCCCCTGACCGGCGGCGGTGCTCCTGGGTTTTGGTGGCTGGGGCGGTGGTGGCAGGGTGGCGGCGGCGCCATGGCCAGCTAGCAGCAGCTTGGCGGCGTGGGCGTACCGGGCCAGGCGGGCCTGGTTGTCTCGTGCTGCCATGTCTGGTCGGCTCCCGCGATTGCGGTGGAGGTAGTTCCCTCCCGCTAGGCTATGGTGCTGCTTCCCCCGGCCACCGCCATCTTCGTTCACCTCATCCTAGGCCCTGCATCGAGGACCACCGGGGAGACAACGAGGACGACGTCAAGATCGTGGTGGCGCGTGCTTGTGGGCAGTTGGTTGGGCGGAGCACTTCGGATGAACGGGGTGGTGGTGTTGGGGGTTGGAAGAAATCCTTGTTGGCCTTGCCGACGCCGTCGCGGTGAAGCCCGAGGGTGCCGCCTTGCCTTCCTGGAGGGTGTCGGGTGTACCCCCTCGCCCAATCCCCTCCGTGGACCGGGGGAAACCCTAGGATTAGTCCGAACAGCAGCGGCGTCATCGTCGTCCTCCTTGTTGAAGGTGTTGTTTGGTACGCGGTAGTTCGGAGTGCTAGGAGTGTGGTAGGACTTTTCCGGGAGGCGCAGCGGTCGCGGGTTGTCCTTGTTCTTGTCGATCTGCCGGTGTTGGCATTCTTTTTCTTTTTCTTTTTATCTGTTGGTTTCTTTGGGTTTGGTTGTGCTGCGGCCCCAACATGCTTGTTGTATCGTGGTTGCTATATTAATATAGCAGGGCGAAAGTCTATTTCGAGAAGGTGTAGCAAATAAAAACTACAAGGGAATTGATTAAAGGGAAATGGAAAAGGCAGATTAGGGGAAATGGACTAATAGATGTCCATCAATGCAATTAGTGCGCCTACAGCAAATTACAACAAAGTCCTGGGATGGTCCATCCCAACATCGCGTCAAGAAAGGAAAAAATCCTGCCTAAGGGCATCTCTAGCGGCGCGACGCAAACGGCCGTTTTCATCCGCCGTGACCGGAAATGCGTCTGGGGCCTGTTCCAGCGGGGCGACGCAAAGTGACCGGGCCGTCCGTCGCGACGCAAACCTGGCCCAAATATGCGCCAGGTTTGCGTCGCGGCGGACGCTCGGCGGCCGCGGAAAATGTCCGCCGAAAAAGACGTAGGACCCGCGCGTCAGTGGCTGGAGGGCGATATTATTCCCGCCACGCGGCCATTCCCCCGCGCCAAATTGGAAACTAGACCGGCACGAGCAGGCCAGAAGTGATGGACGTCCTCGCCGCCGCAGCTACCGCCATGGATGCGGAGCAAACCCTCGCACCCGCCGCCGCCCCACACTCCCCCGTAGCCACGGCCATAGCCACAATGGACACTGCAGCTCCGGCGGAAGCAAAGCGGGCCGCCGACGGCGGCGGCCGGGAGGCAAAGCCGAAGGCGGCAAAGAAGGTGCTCTCCGTGGAGGATAAAGTCCTGGAGGCCGCCAAGCGTCACGGGCGGCGCAAGAACCAGAAGATCAAGACTGCCGCGGCCGCCAACCAGCGAGGCCCGGCAGATGCGGATCAAAGCCGGCGTCGCGCAAGTAGCCCTCCATCCGACCTTAGCGGAGGGCTACATGATCGTCAAGAGAGAGGGATCGCCGGCGTGCTCCTCCGGCCTCTTCGGTCAGCTCGGTAAGTTCCCGGCTGCGCCCGGAACTCCCGCTCCCTTGCGGGGCCACGCGGCGTCGCGGTTCGCCTCCGGCCTGCCGCCGGTGAAGTTGACCGGGGCGGCGGTTCCCGACCTCAACCGGACGCCTAGAAGCGGTGACTCCTGCCCGGGCGCGACACGAGAAGACGCGCCAGGTGCCGGAGGAGAGCATGCCGCAGCCCCGCATCCTGTTCGACTAAATGGCGCCGCCTGCCCGACGATGGACGACCCGGTACGTGAGCTCTGTCAATGTGTGCGAGTGCCCTGTATCATGCGTCTGATGTCCGGTCGTTCGTAGGACTATTGGAAGGACCGCCATGATTCAGACATCCAGGAAATTATCTAGGACGGCGGCTTCGTTCGCGATGATCGGGCCTGGACAGGCGCGCATGATGCGGAGGACATCGAGACCGCAAGGCAGTTCAGCACCCAGCAGACGCAAGATGCGGAGGACATCGACACCGCACGGCTGTTCGGCACCCAGCAGACGCAGCCAACACCCGTGTGCGTGGACGACTTCGACGACGCGCCAACACAGCCCGCCACCAAGAAGAAGGGGGAGAGCCGCAGGACACAAGGCTTCGTCGACGAGGAGGATAAGTGTTTGTGTGAAGCGTGGCTGGCAACGACCCAAGATTGCATCAATGGCGCCCAGCAAAAGGGCAAGGTCTATTGGGCCAAGGTCTTGCAGCAGTACAACGAGACCAGGATGCACCCGCCCTACCATATCACAGGCCCTCGGACGGAGGAGTCCCTCCGAAAAAGATGGAACTACATCAAACAAGAGACTGCCAAGTTCTGCTCGGCGGTCGAACATGCTATTAACAACCCCGTAAGCGGCACTGGCGTCATGACAGTGGTAAACACGATACAACCATCATCATTCTACACAATATGCGTCATTGCGTCAATTTGTGTCATTGTACATCATTGGCGGCTATGATTGCAGGTATCCCGCGCCTTGCTGAAGTTCAGGGCGACACACAAGAAGGGCTTCCATATGGTCCATTGTTGGGAGCTGCTCAAAAACAACAAGAAGTGGATGATAAGCTTTACGGCCTACAACGAAGCTGTGAGGAATGGGACAGCGATCAACCTCGACGGCGAAGACGATGATGAAGGTCGTCCAGTCCTTCCACCTCGTCCATGAGGCCACAAGGCTACCAAGGCCGATCTCGTCCGGGAGTCGCGGGCCATTGCTTTCACGCAGAGCATGGAGAAGATAATGGCCGACAACCGTGCCGCCATGGCTGCTAGGGACGAGAAGAGGCGTCTGGAAAAAGAGGCCGCAGCTGCCATCTACCAGAACCTCGCCAAGGAGGTCCTCGATGTCCAAAGGCTGGACATCGAGGCCAAAAAGGCAGACGCCGAGGCCAAATTGCGTGCAGAAGACACAAGGATCATGCTTGCCGACTTGAGCGGCGTCGACGACGACACCAGGGCATGGCTCATGAAGAAGCGCGCCGAAATCCGCACGCGATGGCTGATCGCCGCTGCCGGCGGCGGCGCCATGCGCCCAGCACCTTGGCCACCTTTTGGACTTCTTTTTATTGCTGTTCAGGCCTTGTTGTGCCCCTTTTGCTCCACTTTGCGCCGTACGAGCTGCAAAGTGTGATGAACTTGTTTCAGCCTTCAATTTGCGGCTGTAATTTCGTGCAAAGTCGACGCTATTTCATATTTTTTAAATTCTGGCCTGCGCCCAAAATGCGTCGCGCCGCTGGAGCCAACCCCAGACGCAAACGGACACACGACCATTTCCCCGACGTTCGCGGATATTCTGGGCGTCCGAAATACGTCGCGGCACCAGGCCCGGGCGAGCGGGAGTGCGGCCTGTGCGATGGCACAGGGCCCATAATTGTTTGGGGCCCCAAATTTTATAATTCCCAGGCTTTTATTCTGCACGTCACCCCCGATTAGTCTGCCAGGGACATAACATTTCAACCCACTAGTCAACCGTCGTCCCATGCTCCCAGCTAGCTCCGGCCAAAGTAAAACAACCCACGGAAGTAATTTGCTAACAATTCAACCCACTAGTCAACGGTTTCGATCCCAAAACGTAGGACCAAATGAACGGAAAGCAGCGCTAACCAACTATCCAGTATTCTGCATCTGATATAGATGCACATTAACTGCTTCTTATTGCCAAGGTATAATTCTAATCAACTTTTTTCTTTAAATTAGGGCCATTTCAAAATTAGGCACAGGGCCCCATTTCGGCCGGCCCGGCCCTGCGTCGCGCTGCCACTGGAGATGCCTCTAACCAGCACACGTCCCGGTGCAGCGCACTTGGGTGGAAAAGAAAAGCCAGCATGCAACTCACTCACGTTGCGACAAAGAAGAAAGCGGGGTTGGCTCGAAGGGATTAGCGGGAGCGAGCCGCACCAGCTCTTCGCGCGGAAGACTTGACCGCGGGCGCGGTCGAGTGCCACGGAGGGTTCTCGGCTCTTAGCACATGAACCAAACGGTCCCGGTCAAGGCAACCAACGCGAGGGGGGACAAGTGCGGGAACAAGAAAAACGAACGAGGTGCACGCCCCCAGCATGCGCTTCTTCTGTACCTGCGATCCGGCCAACGTGCGCCACATCTTTGTCTCTAACTTCCCCAACTACCCCAAGGGCGACGAGTTCGCCTCCTTCTTCGACACCATGGGCGGCAGCTTCTTCAACGCTGACGGTGAGTCGTGGCGCCGCTAGCGCGCCCGGGTGCAGCACCTCATGGCCAGCCCGCGGCTGCTGGCGTTCATGGCAGGGTCCTGCTGCGACAAGGTGGAAAAAGGACTCATGCCGGCGCTGGCGCGCGCGGCGAGCGCCCGGGCGCCGTTCGACATGCAGGAGTTGCTCACTAGGTTCGCCTTCGACATGACGGCCATGCCGGTCTTCGGGGTGGACCCTGGCCTTCTGTCGGTGCACATGCCGCCCATGGACGTCCCGAACGCCATGGACGCTGTCATGGAGGTTGGCTTCTTCCGGCACACCGTGCCAATGTCTTGCTGGAAGCTGATGAGGCGTCTGAGGGTTGGTCCCGAGAGGAAGCTCGCCGTGGCACAGCCGGTGCTGCGCCGGTTCGTCGCGGACATGCTCCAGAAAAGGGCACACGAGAACAACGGAGCGCACCAGCTGGACATAGTTTCTTCCTACATCGACGACCCAGAGTATGTGGGCGAGGACGGGGAGCCCAAGGACTTCCTCTACGCGACGATCATCAACTACATGTTCGCCGGGCGCGACACGGTCGGCACGACGCTGGCGTGGCTCTTGTACAACCTGACCAAGCACCCGCACGTCGTGTCCAACATCAGGAGAGAACTGGCGCCCATCGTCGCCTCCCGCAACAGCAAGAGCGCCATGGCGGTGTTCGAGCCGGACGAGACGAAACCCCTCGTTTACCTCTCGGCGGCGCTGTTCGAGTCGATGAGGCTGCACCCTCCGGGCCCGATCGAGCGCAAGGCGGTTCTGGCCGACGACGTGCTGCCGAGCGGGCACGAGGTGCGCGCGGGCGACACCGTGCTGATCTCGGTCTACTCCATGGGCAGTATGGAGCGCGTGTGGGGCGAGGACTGCGCGGACTACAGACCAGAGAGGTGGGTTACGACGGAAGACGGCGGTGGTGCGGTGCTGCGGCATGTGCCGGCGCACAGGTTCATGCCGTTCAACGCCGGGCCGAGATCGTGCCTGGGGAAGGACGTGTCGGTGGCGCAGATGAAGAGCGTTGTCGCCGCCGTGGTGTGGAACTTCGACCTGGAGGTGGTGCCAGGGCACGTCGTGGAGCCGAAGCTGTCCGTCGTGTTGCAGATGAAGAACGGGCTCGTGGTGACGGCGGCGAGGAGGGATTCAGATGCCGCCGACGAGATGACTGAGCTGTGCCGTGGCGAGCAGTAACAACAAGCTCGACACGTAAGAGTTGTAGGGGTGTAGATCGATATCTGATCACTCGTCTATAAAAAGTGGGTTTTCTACACTGTATGGATTCACCGTACTTTGTTGCTTCATGTTACATATGCATGGTGTTTCTTCAAGGTCGTTTGTGTTTGTTACGTCAGGCTTCTTGTGTTCAAAATCGTATGGCCATGTACTCAGCAAAAGTCGAGGGGCTGTGCTCCGGTGTCCCCCTGCGTATCGTTCGGGTGGTAAACGTGTGTTTGGTTCGTGACCGGAAAATATGGATGATCCCATCCCAAAAGCTAAATATTTCTGAGAAAGGCTGGACCATATGATCCGTGAATTTCATGACTAATCTCACTAGCCGCCTGAGAATCCATGACCGTCGACGCGACTCCGACACCTGCCACCGCCGTATGTGTGGCTCCCCAGCTCAGCGGCGGCCACCATGTCACGGCGAGCGGTGGGCTTGCTTTTCCACGTGGCTCCCCAGCTCGACATCGGCGGCCTCCAGGGCGCGGTAAACGGCGGACTTGATTTTCAACGTGGCTCCCTAGCTCGGCGGCGACGGCCTCCATGGCGTGGCGAACAACGAGCTTGCTACGTCTGCGGCATACCCAGTCGACAGAAACGGCCTCGCTAAATATGTGCGGGTAGTGACCTTGCTAGGCACGGGTAGGCGGCCGCCCGCTAGGTCCGGCCTCCACCACAAAGGAAAAAAGGACCCGTTAATTACATATTAACCGGTGTGTTAATGGCATATTTATCTTTTTTATTAATCGTTAATTAAACATATTTTATCACATCCCATCCTATACATGTTTGCCTATGAACCAAACACACATGTTAAGTCAATCCACGAAGGGGTATCAGCAGATCCTAGCCGTCTAAATAGAACAAAGTACGATGATCTGGACGATCGAATGATCTGTAAGTGCATTGAACCGGCGGATCCATGCAAGTTACTACCTCCATCCTAAAGGTTTATTTTTCTTTTCAGAAAGTCAAACTATATCAAGTTTGACTCAATTTTTGTCAAAAATTATTAACATGAAACGTACAAAATAAATATCATTAGATAGATAATGAAATATATTTTCATATGGTATCTATAATTGTTCATAGATTTTTCTAAAAGTTTGATTAAACTTTACTTCATCTGACTTTTTTTTAAAAAAATCTTAAACCTTGCTAACTTGGGCCGCAAACAAGAATTTCCATGTAGGAATTCCTTCAGCGATAGGGAAGCAAGGAAGGGCATTCAGAACGGCATTGCAGAGGAAAAGACAGACCACCAAAATACAGCAGGTGGCATCAGCCTCGGCATCAGAGAGGCTCATGGGAACGAAGGTAGACTTGGCCAAGTTAATAGCCAGGCCTGTAGCGTCCGCAAAGGAGTCCATGAGGATTTTAAGAGCAAGAGCAGCGGAGGGAGTAGCGCGACATATGATCAGCCTATCGTCCACATACTGTAGAACAGGGCCAGTGACCATCGTCGACAAGGGGATGCTGGAGAACGAACAAGCTTTTGGAGCAGGTCAGCAACAATCCTCCTTTTTTTTAGATTACAAATCCTCGTCTGGAGCATAACAAATAAGATGTTACAGTTCATTTGACCGCTACTCAGGAACCCAAACAGTTCGTGCTGTTGCGGTCAGAACAGCAGCCGCAACGCCGGAGCCGGCCGGCAGTGGACCTTGGGGACGAGCAGCTTGACACTGCATGTGCTGTCTAGTATACAAGAGAGGGGTTCCATTCCAGCGTGTTGTTTGATACCATCGCCAGTTGCTGCTGGGATCGTTCTCGTCACAAGGCTCCTCTTTGACAAGCCAAATGCCTCCCAAAAAAAGGCTTTTCAGGTCTTGGTGCGGTCAGCGAGGAGGCTCTGGTAGAGATGCTATGAATATCTAGAGCCAGCAGTGAAAAGCAATTAAGAATTGCGCCATGGGAAATACAAATATGAACAGTGGAGGGTTTTGTTTTCCTTTCACTTCCTATAGGAGTACAAATTACTCCAAAAAAACATACCTGTAAGAAGTTAAGAATACATAGTCGAAGTACACGCACGCAATGACAGTAACTGGGTACAGCTTGGGTCAAGCATATGCAGGAATGACAACAATATATCAGCAACAAAATCAAAAAAACTGCTCCGACTTTCTAACTGAACTGTCCTGATGATCCTCAGCTGTTGTGACCTGTGACAGCAGATGTCATCTGTAAGTTGCTAGCTCATGTTCCTCCAAGCACCAATTATCCACATTGCTTCCTCTTCTGGACCTGCAAAGTCAACAAGGCATTTGTAAGTTTCATCGATATGACACATTGCGCAATGCATATGTATATTCAACTAATAGAGTGAAAACTGAAGAAGAACCCAAACGGTTGCAACAAAAATCATGTTGCAAGCTTCATTTAAGTACCTCTTGAAGTTTCCGGAATACCAACTCTTCCATATCAACAAATCCAGTTCCATCAATGTTGATTGTACTCGGTGGCTCAGATGGTGGAGTTGCGAATGCTGGTGAGCCACCCGATTCTTCAATAGGAGTAACCATTACTGGGACCGGGAAGACATTGTACACAGAATGGTTCTTCAGTGCGGTTTTCTGTTATAAGATCAACGAGTATTTGGTTAGCCGCATAACTAAAATATATAATCAAATTCGAGACAGATAATGAAGCTTGGTAAAGTTCCAAAGGACGTTGTACACAGAATGCATCAGTTTTGAACCATAAACAACAGGTGCATAGTTAGTAAACATAGGCATGCGGACTTTGTAAAAAGTTCTTAAAGACTCCTATCAGTATCGAAGCATAAATAGAGCAAGCAACATATCATGCACGATTAATTATTAAACATAGGCATGCAGAGTTTGTAAAATTTCTTATGGGCGCCTACCTTCCAGCGGATTAATAGACTCATTATCCTTTGCTAGAAGATCTATCATTTCGATTTCAAATCTCCTATGGACTCTTATCTTGCTGCAGATTAAAACGAACTCATTATCCTGTGCTAGTTCAAGATCTATCATTTCTAGTAAAGTACTCCTTTGGACTCTAATGTGGATTACAACGAAATCTATAATCCCAGCCCAGGACTTGTAATTAAGGTGGAAAAAATCTCCCAAGACAAAAACGAGGGACAAACGGGACTTACTGCTGCCTCTTTAGTAGCCATGACAACAATTGCTGAACCCCTGTTCCTTGATTTTTTGGTCTTGATCACAATGTCTTCAACCTTGCCGAATTGCTTAAAGATCTCCTCCAACTTTGCAGCAGTATAGTAATCTGCTCCACCATCCCATGAAACCTTCAAATAATTCCCCTTGTCAGTTTTTACTCCGTTCTCTCGAGTTGCACCCTTCTTGTCTCCACGTGCCTAAAATGAAAAAGGAAATGGTAAAATTGTCGTCAGCACGGCACTTAATAATACAAATCGAAAAATATCGTGCAACTTGCAAAAAGGCACGTATTATCTTAAAATCTACGTTGATGGTAAGGCAGGGAAACGGGAAATCTGGCAAGTGCCCCTTTCTTCAATATTAGACAAAGCTATTGTACGTGGAAGGCAAGATATTTGATGCTGAATAATTTAGACATGGTCACAATGATACTTTGGATGATGAAATAATTTTCCTGATCCCTTTATGTATGCTATAAAGCCGCAAATTAGTACTCCCTCCGTTCTATATTAGTTGTCGCTGATTTAGTAATAATTCAGAAGTAAGCTATCCCCTCTGATCAACTATCACACTTCAGCAATAAACCTATCCCTTCTGATCAATTATCATACTTGGGCAGTAGCTCAGAAGCAAGCTAGTCAAGGTGCATCATTCTATCTGTCTTTTAGATCTAAGGAGAAATTCTTTCCCCAACATTCATCACCCGATAAAAAATTAGTATCTAAGATATATATAAAAAATACTCCAACAAGGCCTAGATTACAAGAGTTGAGGTACAAGCACACAGGGCAATAATTGGGTACAAATTGGGACCAGCGTGTGAGAAGCTCACAACAATATATCAGCAACGAAACCTGAAATTTGTTCCGAATATGTATCTGAACTGTCCAGAACTACTGATGATCCTCAGCTGGTGTGACTTGTGACACCAAAATGTACTCTGTAAGTTGCAAGCTCATGTTCCGCAAAGCACCAGTTATCCACATTGCTTCCTCTTATGGGCCTGCAAAGTGAACAAGGCATTTGTAAGTTTCATCCATATAACACAATGCATATATGTATTCAACTAATACAGTGAAAACTGAAGAAAAACCCAAACGGTTGCAACAAAAATCATGTTGGAAGCTCCATTTAAGTACCTCTTGAAGTTTCCGGAATACCGACGCTTCCATATCAACGAATCCAGTTCCATCAATGTTGATCGCCCTCGGTGGTTCAGATGGTGGAGTTGCGAACGCTGGACCCGATTCTTCAACAGGAGCAACCATTAATGGGACCGGGAAGACA
Source organism: Lolium rigidum (assembly GCF_022539505.1). Classification (NCBI taxonomy): domain Eukaryota; kingdom Viridiplantae; phylum Streptophyta; class Magnoliopsida; order Poales; family Poaceae; genus Lolium; species Lolium rigidum. Next base: position 257,450,047 of record NC_061508.1, on the reverse strand, counting down.
TTGTACACAGAATGGTTCTTCAGTGCGGTTTTCTGTTATAAGATCAACACAAGTATTTGGTTAGCCACATAGCTAAAATATACAATCAACTTCGAGACAGATAATGCAGCTTCTTAAAGTTCCACAGGACGTTGTACTCAGAATGGCATCGGTTCTGAACCATACACAGGTGCATAGTTATTTATCAAATATAGGCATGCGGACTTCGTAAAAAGTTCTTAAAGACTCCTATATCAGTATCAAAGCATAAATAGAGCAAGCAACATACCATGAAGGATTAATTATTAAACATAGGCATGCAGAGTTTGTAAAATTTCTTATGGGCGCCTATCTTCCAGCGGATTAATAGACTCATTATCCTTTGCTAGAAGATCTATCATTTCGATTTCAAATCTCCTATGGACTCTTATCTTGCTGCAGATCAAAACAAACTCATTATCCTGTGCTAGTTCAAGATCTATCATTTTTAGTGAAATACTCCTTTAGACTCTAATGTGGATTAAAACGAAATCTGTAATCCCACCCCATGACTTCTAATTAAGGTGGAAAAAATCTCCCAACACAAAAGAGGGAGAAACGGGACTTACTGCTGCCTCTTTAGAAGCCATGACAACAATTGCTGAACCCCTGTTCCTTGATTTTTTGGTCTTGATCACAATGTCTTCAACCTTGCCGAATTGCTTAAAGATGTCCTCCAACTTTGCAGCAGTATAGTAATCTGCTCCACCTTCCCATGAAACCTTCAAATAATTCCCCTTGTCAGTTTTTACTCCGTTCTCTCGAGTTCCACCCTTCTTGTCTCCATGTGCCTGAAATAAAAAGGAAATAATAAAGTTGTGGTCAGCACGGAAGCTAATAATACGAATCAACAAATACCATGCAACTTGCAAATAGGCTCGTAATATCTTGAAATTTATGGTAAGGCAGAGAAACGGGAAATCTGGCAAGTGCCCCTTTCTTCAATATTAGACAAAGCTATTGTACGTGGAAGGCAAGATGTTTGATGCTGAATAATTTAGACATGGTCACATTGATACTGCAGATGATGAAATACTTTTCCTGGTCCCGTTCTGTATGTTAACCCACAAATTAGACAAAGGTATTGGATGATGAATTAGTATGTACTCAACGCCACAAGTGGTCAGTTACATACTGTTCCACCTTCGTCTGTACGGCTACAATGTTACCCAACCTATCCCCTGGCTCTGATCAACTATCACACTTCAGCAATAAACCTATCCAACTATCACACTTGGCAATAATTCAGAAGTAAGCTAGCCAAGGTGCATCATCCTATCTATCTTTCAGATCTAAAGGAGAAATTCCCCAACATTCATCACCCCATAAGGCACTAGTAAGAGGTTGCAGCTACTAGAGTACAATGATATCAATCCAGCACGAAGAAACAAACGAAAGTGAATAGACTCAAGGAACAGCGAGACGTTACCGAGGTCGAAGCAGATCCGGAGATGCGCGAGTTCTTCCTGGCCTTCAACTCGCTGAGCTCGCGGTCGATGTCGGCGGCCTTGCGCTTGTCCTCGCGCCTGGCGAGCTCGTCGGGGTCGACGTACGGGCCCCCGCCGGCGGCGAAGGCGCGCTCGCGCTCCTCGAGGTCGGACCGGGGAGGGTCGGCGCGTCGAGGGCGGATCTAAGTTGTTGTTTGTGGCTCAGTGGTGGATGGTAGTTTGATTTTTGTCCAAGGCGATGAATCTACTTAGCGCAAACTGTGCTTATCTTCAAAACGTTGAAGAATCATGTAATGGCACGTGCATCAGTAGTGGGTGCCGAAAATTAATGAGAAACACATGACAAGTAAATCAATATATGAAATCATAGAGGTACAAGCAGGGCGATAGAACAAAGTTTATTGACTCGTGGTGGTCACAGGTGCGGAAGAAACATGACAGGTGCGCAAGAACATGTAAGGGAAACACAACAGCAGTTTTTTTTATTCACGGGTACTGGCAGTCACTGGTACATTGCCTGGCGTGGCGGCAGCAAAGCTAAAGCAAGAAAGACAGAAACTAAAACACTGAGAGATCACCGCGACAGAAGCGCAGCTGCTGTATCGGCCGGGAGCAGCGTCGGCGGGCTAGTTCTCCAGCTGCGCGCGCTCGGTGTCTCACATGCAGGCTGGAGAATTCGCGAAGGTGGTCACCGGGAATGATTCCCGGGCTGGCCCTGCCGTGAAGATGAGATCGGCGCCGTCCTTCCTGACTGAAGATATCGGGATCCAGAAGACGAAGTCCACGGCGACGCCGTTGAGATCTGAGAGGGTGTCGTTGTTGATCGTACCGGAGACGCTCGCCTCGTACCTTACGGTACGTGAGCCCGCAGTGACGTCGCACTGCGACGGGAGGGTGACGTCGAACTGGCCACTCACCGGGTCCAGGTGGTAGTCGACCGCTCCCAGAGGTAGCACGCCTCTCGGCAGGCCGTGGGCCTCCAGGACCTGGTACGGGTCGTCGGCGCGAACTCCGCCGCCGGTGGAAACCATGGCCACCGCCATGATGACGGCGGCGATCACAAGCGGGCGGGTGCGTGCTGCAGCCATGCTTCGCGGACTGATCGAGGTGGGTGGCAGTGTGTGATTGTATACGTGCAGGAGTTGGTTGACGTACTTGTGGTCGGTGGATGGAGTGTGCCCTAGCCCGGCCGGTGAGCCCCTGTACTTATAGGCTCATCGAGGCACACGGGCTCTCGTCAGCTAGCGGACAACCGGAGAGGCCTGCATGCATGTGCGCCCGGGCTGAACGCGTAGGACGATGCCAGCTGATTTTTTAGAAAAGGAAAGTAGGATTGGTAGGCCGTTTCATTCCTTCCCTTAATGTTTGGAGTCCGTTACATTTTGTCTCCATCGTCCACGACTGTTCGTACAAGTAAAAATAAATCTGACAAAACCAAAATCATTAGTCAATAATTTTGTTTCCGAGCTGCTTCGGATTCAATAAATCTTTTTGTGTGAAACTAGGCAGAAGTGTGATCGTATCCGGCGGCTTCGGAGTCGCCTTGGTCTACGTGGTTTCTCCGGGAAAGACAGTAATTAATGGTACGAGTGGTGCTCTAGCACTGTTATTATGTTGACATTCAAGAAGTTACTGATCGCTACATTGACGCTTTTATTCTCGAACCTCACCGGATGATCCTCTCGTACACGTGACGTAACCCCGATTGGGTATCTCTTACACAAGAGAACAATGCCACTTCAGTATCTCTTCCACCGGAGGACAATGCCAGTTTTAAGAAAAGGAAAGTAGGATATGGTAGGCCGTTTCATCTTTCCACTTAATAGATGGAGTCTGTTTCACTTTGTTTGCATTCACGGGACACGGATTTGGTGCAAGCAGGTCGTGGAGTGGAAGCTTCATCAATTAGCATGCCTACACCAAAGTAATGGCCACCAAGTGCACATGGGCACCAGTGCTCCACGCACTTTCAAATTTTCGAAAATTTCAAAACCTCACATTTCTATGCCTTCAAAAATTACGGCGTTAAATATATAGATTGATACGTTAAGAAGGAGACTACACGAAAATGTCCTGGTAAAAAATACTTTAAATTTCGAAATATACAAAAAAAACAATTTTCTGACAAACATATATACTATTTTAATATTGTTTAACTAGCATTTACTGTCAAAATTTGTCTTTTTATATTTTCCAAAATATAACGTATTTTTTAACGGGACTTGTTTGCGTACACCCGTAAACAAAAAAGCCCTGGTAAAAAATATGCATATGCATCACGCGCACTACCGGCTACATTGTCGGATTTACCATCAACCTGTCGCTAGGTGTCGCATGCATATGTGGTGGGAAAACTTGGTTCTACTTTCCGAGACTCGGTGGTGCTTATTTGTTTGTACATTGCATGCATTAGGAGGCTAACAACTCGGAATTTCCCGCTGGTTCTATCGCTAGATAATCACGTAAATTTTTTTTTGATATAGCTAGATAATCCCTGGGCATAACTGCAGGATTTTGTAAGTACTCCATTCCATATAGTTGTCCCTGGTTTAGATGTATCTAGGCACATTATGTGTATAGATACATCGGAATCTACAACGACTAGAACGGATGGAGTAGTTTTATTGGAGTTTGGAGCCCCCATATACATGCACTCCGCTCATTTGTCCCAAGCAGAGACCTGAAGATCTCGAAGATCTCTGGTTTCAATCGTGTGTCCCTGTCAGTCTGCGAAAACTGTATTTCTGAACCCACGGGAGGTGACAAGCAGAAATAATGGCAGATGATTTTACTTCCCATTTTATTATTGTGATGATGTGTAACAGGGATGCATCTAATTAGTTAACAGTATAATGAAACCACCTAGGAGCCTTCACAACGATTAGATGTCCTGAGTCGTCGGATCTGAACATCGAAGGACGTACAACGAATGACAGTTACGGAACTCCATTTCTAACGGATTCCTTGGTTCGGACCGACAAAGTAATGGCACTCGATTATTATCAACCTGGCTGCAATATTTTTCTGTCGGTACGGAACTCTATCACCAGGTCGTTTGATCACGTCAAATAGGTCATCTTTCGTAGCTAGGCTGCTACTCCGCGCATCGATTTAGGCCCCTCTTTGTTCTTTGGGCCCAAAGCCCTCAAACGGGCCTAGGGTTTGGCGTTTCATTCTCGCGAAACGTTTAATAAAAAGAAAAAATGCATAACGCCATTGTTCTGCCCGCGCCGCCGTACGTCTGAAAGAACATCTTTCACATTATGTTTTGTGTGTTTGATGTCAATATATATGATACACTAATGTTTGTTTAAGTGGTACAGGGATTACATAGATATTTATTCATGTGTGTTGGATTTGATCATGTGTCAAAAGGATTCAGAAAAAGGTTGGCCAGGCCGGATAATCCGGGCCGGATATTGTTGAAATATCCGGCCCCCCTGTTTTTGGCTAAGTGTTTGAGGAAATGTGGCTCTGGATGGGGGCCGGACATTTGCCCGGATAATGTCCCGATATTGTACCAGGGCCGGATTATCCGGGCCGGATATTTTGGAAATATCCGGCCCCCCCGTTTTTCGCTAAGGACTGGAAGAAAAGCTTCTCTGGCTATGGGCCGGACATTTGGCCGGACAATGTCACACTTTTGCCCCGAAGACCGGATTATCCGGGGGGGGCGGATTATCCGGCCCTTACTTAGGCCGGATTATCCGGCCCCCCGGAAACTGCAACGGCTCCATTTTGAGTGGGGGTATAAATACCCCCCTTCTTCCTCCTTGGTTGCTTGCTCAATCATTGTACAAGAATTCTGCCAAGCCACCTCCATTAGAGCCAACTCAAAGAAAGTCAAGATTTGCAAGATCTCCTTCCTCCCCCAACCAAATCTCTTGATCTTTGGAGATTCGAAGGAGAAGACACCGATCTACATCCTCACCGAAGCGTTCTTCATTTCCCCCTCTCTTGTTTGAGGGATCTCATGCTAGTGTTCCTATTTGGTTCCCTAGTTGATTTGTGTTGATGTATTGTTGTTGATTGTTGTGTTGTAACAGATTTGGGAGCCTCCAATTTGGTTGTGGATGTGTGCCCCAAGAACCTTGTAAAGGCCCGGTTTCCGCCTCGAGGAAATCCCTTAGTGGAAGTGGGCTAGGCCTTCGTGGCGTTGCTCACCGGAGATCCGAGTGAAGCCTTCGTGGCTGTTGGTTTGGCTTTCGTAGCAACCACACTCCTCCAAACGTAGACGTACCTTCTTGCAAAGGAAGGGAACTACGGGAATCATCTCCGTGTCATCGCGTGCTCCACTCTCGGTTACCTCTATCCTATTCTCTCTATATTGCTTAGATATATCTTGCTTAGTTGGTAGCCTTGTCATATAGGTAAATTCACTTAGTTGCATATCTAGAGAATTTACCATTTGTGTCAAGCCTAATTTGAAAAAGAACTAAAAATTGGTTAGCACCTATTCACCCCCCCCCCCCTCTAGGTGCGGCATACGATCCTTTCAACGTCGTACGTCTGCGCCGTTGAGGAGCAAAAACCCGGCGATGAGACTACATCTCCCCAAGAAACACCGACGGTACGGTACTGGCGCCTGCAGCTTGCCATGTTGCTTTTATTTTGGCCAGATTTAGAATATTCCGACCACTGATTTGGTTTCTTCTCCGGCGATGGTGGCGGCGAAGATTGTAGGCTTGCAAGCTGCAGACTAGGCTACGTTCATAGAAGCGTACGATTCGTCCATCCGCCGAAAGACCAGGACCGGACCTCTCCTTTTCTTCGAGCTAACCGAAACCGCCGGCACCGTCTCCTCACCAGCCGAGGCAATGCCTCCCTTTCCCTTCAGAGAAGGCCCGGACCACGGCGCTCGCCTCAACACCATTGCCCCAGCCACGAGCGGAAGCAAAGCTGTGACATCTGGAAATTAATTGGCAGGCTACTCGATCCCAACTTGCCGCCGGAAGAGAGCTGCAAGTCCTACGCCATCGATGGACGCCAGGGCCAGCGGCAGCATTAGTTTGAGGTAGTGGACAACTTGGTCGAAGCGAGGTGGTAAGGGCATCTCCAACCGGGCGACCCATCCCGCGCCCGCGCGTCCGGATGGGTCGAAACGGACAAAAACCCGGCCCAACGCGGGGACGCACCGCAAAAGCGGACGGCCGCGGCGTCCGGAACGACGCAAACCCGGCCCAAATCTGGGCCGGGTTTGCGTGGCCGCGGATGGCACGCGGCGTCCTCGCGTGTCCGCCCTGTCCGCCTGGCTGGCCCACCTGTCGGTGCCCCAGTCCTATTAAATGTGGATCGGGGAAGGGGACTGTCCCTATACGGTCCCCACTTTCCACTCCGGCCGCACGCGCGAGCTCGAAGCTTCCGCGCCGCCATGGCCCCGAAGCGCGAGTTCGAGCCGTCCGCCAACGACCACGAGGCCGGCAGCGGCCGGCAAGTCGCGCCGCCGGCGTTCGCAATGGGGCCGCCGGCGCCTCCCAGACGCGACCGGATCTACGTCACCGTAGCGGTGGCGCAGATGTTCTGGGACGCCGGCGTCCCAATGCCGTGGGGGGACGTGCACCTCCCCCACGGCTGGCACCTGAGCCCAGATCGGGTTCCGGTGCCGCCCATTCCGGCGACCGGCCGCGCCCGCTACGCCGAGATCCGGAGGCGCCGCGCTCAGCTGCCGGCGCACCTCCGGCAGGACCCCGCGTACGGCGACGCAAGTCCCAACTGGGACTTGTGGTTCGAGGTGGAGCACGATGCGCGCCGGCGCACATGCTTCACATCCGCGACGGCGCGGCCTCGCGCGCAGCCAGCCACACCTGCTAGGCGGGCTGGCCGCCGCCCCGGCGGCCTCTACATCAACGAGCCCGCGCCCGCGCCCCAGCCGCAGCCCCAGGAGGAGGAGAACGACCCGGAGGCCGCGGGCGGCGCTCGCGGCGTCCCGCGAGCAGCGGGACCTCGACGAGCCGGCCAAATGGCCGGACCTCGCCCGGGCGCCGCGCACCTCCCGCGCCGGAGGAGGCGGCCGAGGAAGGCCCGGGAGGACGCCCGGGCGGAGGCGTGGGCCTTCCGGAGCCGGCGCGCCGTCGGGGAGGAGGAGGAGGCTACGCGTCAGGCGGCGCTCCGGGAGGAGGAGCGCCGGGCCGCGCGCCCGCGGAGGAGGAGCGCCCGGCGGAGGAGGAGCTCCGGCGGCGGTCCGCGCGCGGGGCACGGCTGCGCGGGCCGGCGAGCCCGCGGTCCGCCCGGGAAAGGGCGCGGTGGGACCCCCGGCCGGAGTCCCCGGTGCCCTCCGGCGTGTCGAGCCGGAACGGCGCGTCGCCGCCGGGGCGTCGTCGTCATCGACGCCGACGATGACGAGTACTACTGGGGGTAGTACTGCCGGCGGCCACCGCGTGCTCGCAAACCCTGGCTAGGGTTTGCTTTTTTTTTTTAGTTTAAAGCCATATATGGCTTTCTTTTGTGTAAAATTTTCCCAAAATAGGGCTAAGTTTAATGACCAACTAGTTTAAATTCATGTTTTGTTCTTTTCCTTTTTTATTTTCATTTTTGTTTTTTTTTTATTACCCGCGCGTTGGGCGCAGCGTGCGACCCAAACGGACACGCGGACGCGGGGCGCTGTCCGGGTGTCCGTTCGGCCACGCAAACGGCCCAAAACGGACGGCCCAGCGCGTCCGTTTGGGTCGCCCGGTTGGAGATGCCCTAAGCTCCTGCGCAACGTCTTCCTATTCTTCCTTTCCCAGACTCCTGGTTGACTTATCTGAGAGCAATATTTTAAAATATTTCTTACCTTTGTTGTTTATTTTAAATTCTCTTTGGTCTGCAAGATTTTCAATTTATAATCATAGACAAATATACATATTTATTTACCTGTTGTGCCTCGGTCACCGTGACATACATATATCTGCTACCTTTCCTTTTATGTACTCCCTCTGTTCCATTCTATAGTGCATATAGTTTTCTGGCACGAAAATTAGCGCAAGAGTATGTTTTACACAAGACCCCTAGCTAAACGATTTGAGATCGATGTAAAATTTGGGAAATCCATATCTTCCTAACTTACCATGACAAATTTGGGAGTTGGACGATTTGGGAGCTGAACAGGGAGGGGGTAATTGAAAAAAAAGGTAAGCTACAACCTTATATTCTAAAACAAATGCCAAAAATCTATAGGCACTATAGAAAGGAAGGGAGGGAGTATTTTGTAACCGTGTATACCACAGGATACACTTGACATAGGATATGTAAAGATTAGGCAAGTTCAATATTGTGGCAATTAACTGTCTTCAGATTTGGGTAAATTGAAGCATCTAAGACTAGGGAATCTTTACTACAACTATAATGCTATTCTATTCTTGTTATTAGAAATCAAAACTAAGCGAGAAAGAAGAATGGACCCGAGGTATGCAAGGATGATGATGGGTTTCACATGGAACAAAGCTCACACAGCCTGTCGATGCATGCACGAATATATAAGGTATTGCTATCTTTGCCCTTTAATCTCTCACGAACACTGAAGAAGTGCAGATCATGTATTATCTAATCTAATCAGAATAAGAAGTACCGCTTAGTACTCAGTATACACTATATTTTGACCATGGGACTGCACACAAGAAAAAATACTAATGCTCTAAGACCCTCCCTTTTCCTTCATTTTTCTTACAGCAAAACCAGGATACATATTGGTTTGGTCAGACTATCTGGAAATTCAAAGGGGTACGTACTACTGCTGTTACTTATTAGTATAATGAGGAATACACATGAAAAGCATGTTCTAATCCTCACACGCAAAAGAAAATCTTTTATTCTCTGTGTGCATCAATACATCTATTGATGTAGAGGCCGGTATCCCCAGTTCGAAAAAACTATACTTGGGTAAAACAAACCACCTTTTCCACATAAAATGTGGAATCCATGGTTATATGATTAACAAACTAATCAACAAATATCTGACATTGATTTTATATTTTCAGGAACAAGCATTATGTTTCTACTGGTGAAGACAATGTAGCACAGTCGGATTCCTCTGTTCCTATCATTATTTTTGTATTTTCTACATATGCTGCATAATGCTGAGTACATATCGAGCTCTGGACATTCTTCCACATGCTATTGTGGCAAGCTGCAAGCACAAACATTGCCCTTGCAGGACTACATGTTAGATGTATCTGACATATATCAGTGCATGTTGCTATAGTTTATTTTTCAAAATGCAACAAAAAAAATGTTAAAATATTATTTGTGTTAAATAAAACTTTGATGGCTACAACCAGTTTACTCAGTTACACTTTTACGGAGAACAAATGTTGGGTCTTCCTGGATCGAATTTATTAAAAAATGAACCAGTCAAGTGCTTAGTTTAATGTGAGAATGATATGTAAGAAAGCATAATCTTACTTGAAACATACAAGTATATATTGTACCCCAATCAAAATGAACATGAACTATGCATAATAAGTCTTGATCTCGTGCGTGTTTGTCCCGCTAACCTATCTTGTACGTTGCTAATGAACACATTGAGTATGTTTTTACTCAACACAGAGATACATCTTTTTTCTGTTCTAGCTTGTTTGGTACTATATTTTCAGCACTTGAATTCTTCAAGCTTTACTTCAGAAGTGTACCATTGATATATTCTATCTTACTATATTAGTTTTTCTCTTTCTTGATGCAAAGGCAAGAGCATTCACCGAAGAAGCAAACAAGTTACCAATGCCCGCACTCCTTCCTCGAGGTATCTAGAATTTGTTGTGCTTTCAATTTAGCATAGTATAGATATAGTTCTTCCAAATCTGAAACTTTGAACAATGCTCCCAGTATTGGGAACAAAAAAATTCTAACCATATGTTTCCTTTTCAACCACAATTTTTTTACTATTATTGAAACACAATTCAATAAATGAAATTGTAAAACAAGAAAGAGTGAGTACTTTAATAAACCAGGTTCATGTACTTCTCAAATTCAAATGATTTGATTTTCCAATGGCTTTACTGGGAATATCTTATATTCTTATATAATGCTTTATGCCCACAATTTATTGAGAAAATTCCTTATTTGACACTACCTTAAAATATGGTTCCTTATTTGACACCGAAACTTTTTTTCTTCCCTATTTGACACTAACTCTAAAATTTGTTCCTTATATGACACTCCGTCCATTTTTACCACTAACTGTGTTAGATGACACATGAAAAGACTTCTATGCCCCTAATGCATTGTGTGACAAAATATCTTTATATCAGCAAAAATAGGAAAACCTATTTAGGCTACCAGCAACAGTGCTCTGTATCTGAGTGTTTGTATCAGGAAAAAAGGAAAAACCTATTTAGGCTACCAGCAACAGTGCTCTGTATCTGAGTGCGTACACAGCACCTCCTTTGTGTATGTTGTATTGAGTGTATACTTTGCATTTAGTGGTGTACACTAATTTTGTATTTCTACAATGCACCTCCATACCTCATAGACTTCTTTTTTCCGAGAATGACTCATCGACATTTTCCAGCTACCACATACATTATCAGACAGTAGTATAGCATGCAAATCACGCATCCCAGTGTGTGCAAATCTCAACATTTGAGGACTTTTTCCCTTTTTAGTGCACACCACACCAAGCGATCAATTTCACAGCACATGCCTATTTCCTCCCAAGTCTTCAAACACCGAATATGCACCAGAATCTCGCCGGGGTTGAGCGCCACGAGTCCACGACGTTGGCTGACAGGAGGACATGGCCGCACCTCAGACCGAGCCCGTGGTCGCTCTGTGGCCCAACCTTGCAGCCGTGCCCAAAATCGAGCTTACATCCACGCCCAACCCTACAACACCATGGTCAGACCTCACAGCTAAGCTCGCCGACTGACGCTTTGCCGAGCCCAACCTTGGCCGCCCACCGCAGACGAGCCTTTGTTGCCGCCCGCACCTTGCTAGTTACTTAGGCTGATGCACGAGCTTCGTGGGATGGCGCGAGACCAGTTCGTGCAGCGGCATTACAGCAACATGCGAGTGGACGTGGGATGGCACGACCGGCATACTTGCTCTGTTAGCTGATTCTCCGTTTGTTTTCAGTTGTAAGCGGATCAGATTCTTGACCGCATAAATAAGGAGAATACAGCATAAATAAGGAGAATACAAGGTGAAAAGTTGTATGTTGTACGAGCACAAAACTGTGTGTCTCTCTCGTTCGTTTTCCACTGAATTTGTGAGTGTGTGAGAGGTTTTGCAACCTTAGTGGAGACCTGGAGTCCTGGATGATTCGGTCTTAGGTCTGTACTCACGTGTATAGCAGGGGTAATTTGGTCACTCAACTAAAAACTGATCAGCCTAATTTCTACTTTGACGGAATAGTCTAACAGAGTAGACGGTAGTGTCATATAAGGAACAAATTTTAGACCTAGTGTCGAATAGGGAAGAAAAAAAAATTCAGTGTCAAATAAGGAACCACATTTTAGTGTAGTGTCAAATAAGGAATTTTCTCCAATTTATTTGGAAGCTCTAGAAATATTTTATTCTATACCTCTACTACTTTCAAATATGTTCTTATAGGCTCAACATGTGTATTTTACAAAGAAGCCATGGTATAATTTAATTTGTTTGTTTCCTTTAGATTCCTTTCGTGTATAATTTATTTGGCAATTTCCTATCTCATTTTGAATCTTTAATAATATTCATGGATAGCCTATGATGCTCATCTATCCGCATTGTTGTACTCCCTTTTATGACACGAAAGTATCTCTTATTTTAGTTTGTTTTGTTTTATGTAAGTATATGAGATAAGTTATACTGGTGAGTGTACAATATAAAGTTATCTAGGAGTAGTTCGCATTGCCATGATGCAACTTTTGTTAATCGTTTCCCGGAGCCGGGTCCTGTCTCAAGGAGGTTCTGGATGATTTCGCTGACGCCACTGGGTTAGCTATCAACTTCCATAAATCTTGCTTCATCCCTATGCATGTCCCCCCCACCGACGAAATCTGCATCGCATCTACTCTTGGGTGCCCGATCTCCTCCTTCCCTCAGCCTTACCTAGGCCTGCCTCTATCTCCTACTAAGCTTCCCATCTCTGCCTACGCTCCCCTTATCCTCTCCTTTGATCGTCGTCTCTCTGGATGGCGTGCTCTCCTCCTCTCCTCGGGCGGGCGCCTTGTGTTATGTAATGCTGTGCTAAATAATCTTGCAACCTACTATATGTGCTCGTATTTGCTTCCACAGGGTGTGCTCGAAAGTATAGATAAAAGGCGCCGCGCTTTCTTCTGGACTGGCAAGGATACTTGCTCGGGGGCTCGTTGTCTAATTGCTTGGGATAAAGTTTTGTTGTCTAAACAGGAGGGCGGCTTCGGCGTTAAGGACCTCCACCGGCAGAACAGGTGTCTTCTTCTTAACTTTGTCCATAAACTCCACCAAACTGACCCCCTACCTTGGAAAGATTGGTTCCGGCAGCACTCTGGACAGGATCTCGGTGACGCGACTTCATCTCCCTCCTTCATCGACAAAATTGTGCGGGAATGTCTCGCGCTGTACCGCGCCATCACCCGGGTTTCTGTGGTGAGTGGCACCTCTACGGCCTTCTGGCTCGACAAGTGGCTTCCTGGCATGCCGCTTGCCGACCAATACCCTGCGCTCTTCTCGCACGTCACCAGGCCTCATGCCTCTGTGGCCACGGTCATCTCGTCTGGCTTCTCGCTCCAGCCCAGGCTGAGTGGTGCGGCCGAGCGGGAGCTTCGCGACGTCGTGACCCTTGTGGGCTCCGTCGCCCTTGGTGATGGACAGGATCTCCGCTGCATCGACTCCCCCTCTGCTCCCCCGTTCAGCTCCAGGGAGGCCTACCGCATGCTCTCCCCCCGGCATGCCAAGGATGTGTCCGCCTGCACCTCCTGGGGCCTCCTCTTGCCTGCCAAGGTGCGGGTTTTCTCGTACCTCGCCGACATTGACAGGCTCAGCACTCGATCCAACCTCTTCTACAAGAACTGCGCCCCCTCCGATGTGTGCGCGGCCTGCCCCTCGACCGAGACGGGAAGGCACCTCTTCTTCGACTGTTCGCTTGCCGCCGAGGTGTGGGTGCGGTTGGGTGTTACGGTCCCTGCCGACAGGTCCTCCTTTTGGGACTTACCACCACCCCCCGGGACGCCTACTCACATATGGCACGCCGGCGTTGCGACGATCCTTTGGTCTATTTGGAAGGCTCGGAACGATCTTGTCTTCAACGCGAAGACATCCTCGGCTTCTATTGTGCTCCGCAGAGCTGGCGACGATCTCGCTATTTGGAGATGGAGATACAAGATTCATAACCGTGGGCGGCTGGACACCCTTCGTAGTTTCCTCCTGTCCGCTTCTATGTAATTTTTTGTATTTCCTCCTCTATATCCCCCTGTACCCCCCTGTTTTCACTCTTTGTACGGATGGTATGACTGCCAAGTCTCCTCGAGTAATAATAACAAGCGGTGGGATTTTTCCCCCCGTAATTCTCGAAAAAAAAAACTTTTGTTAATCTATGATGTCTAGCATCAGTTAGTTAAAGTAGTTCTGTTCATATGCTATCTTCTTCCTTTATGTATGCTCAATTTCAAGTTGTTTTTATGTGATGTTACTAATGTAATGGCATTGCTTTCATTCGAGGTCTGACCTGACATGTCGCATATTTCGAATTTCGCGTGCTTACTTTTACTATGATAAGGCATGTTGCATGCATTCTGATGGAAGCGGGGGTAATACATATGCCCTCTGGAATGCAAACATGAGTTGCAGACAATGTTGCCTTCACATATGTTATTTGTGCTCCGAACAAAGTTGGATCTGATCACTTCATCAACTCATATATGTTGCTGGGTGTATTGTCTTTGTTTCACTTGGTTTGAACTGAAAATAGTCATTCTCTTAAAGCAAATTCCTTGCAATAACTGTAATTTGAGCTATTTCATCCTCCTTCCGTAAGGATGGACGGGCGCGGCAACGCGCGCATTCATGTTCTAGTGATACTACTAAGACGGGGTGTCCTATCTGAGAAGTCATCACAGAGAAACAAACCGCTAATTCCTCCAGCCGCAAACCTAAAAGCTGAGCCCAAGCTGCAATCCGAACGCCGCGTGGAAAAGAAACAGCGTCATGATGCTGCTGCCGAGTAGTCCATGCGCACCTCTCAGCCCAGGGTTTCCCTGACAATTATTGAACATCAAAGGTTATCTATGTGAACCATTGTTGGTATATGCTACAAGCTTTCCATGTTCTGGATGTTGAAACTTCAGTTACCTCGAAGAGTGTTGGCAGGAGAGACTGGACTGTCAGGAGGGCGAGGCCGATGATTCCGGTTACCGCATGAGGACTGCCAAAGCGTTGACAGTAAATTGGTCACCAAGTTGAAGCCAAACGAGTAGTGTAACACGTTCTGAGTTCCGAGAGATGTTCTCACCTTTCGAAGATGGGTTTGCCCGACGTGAGAAGCGCGGTGACTCCGCCGGTGGCGCCGGCAGCGAAGAAGAAGAACATGCCGCCCAGGAGCTTCGGGTGGAGGTCCTTGGCCTTGGCCTTCTCCTCCTGTAATCAATCCATGCGGTGCAGGTGATGCAGCTGTCAGTTACATATTGCAGGTGTAGGTGTTTGCAGTAGAGAGTGATGCAGATGCGAATGTTGCGTGCTCACTCACCGGGTCATCCGAGAGTTTGATCCTGAATCCCAGGTACGTTCCATAGCCACCCATTGCGAAGAGCACCACAGCCTGGCAGAAAGAATGAACAACAGGTGGTCATGAACGATTTTTCCCCCCTTGCTCTTGTTGATGTTTGAGAATGTTTTTGGAGGTGAGGGTGAGGGGATCAGGGAGAAGTACCATGTTGCCCGGGTGGCCCCAGTGCACGAGCCAGTCGGGGAGGTTGAAGGTCTTGACAATGTCCACGAACGGCTGGAACGCCGCCGTCACCGACTCGGCACCAGGCAGCAGCGCCGCCAGCAGCAGAGGATACGGCGCCAACGAGTAGAGCCGCGTCGTCGTCGTCTCGCTGACCGGCCGCTTGCGCTCCACAGAGAGCTCAGTGGCTGGTGTTCGTGGAGCGGGCAATGCTGCCCGGCGGCGGCGGGTGGGTGTAGCCGCCGCACGCGGAGGACGAAGTGGGCGGGGCGACGACGACCCTCGTGGCCGGAGGGCGAGGGAGCTGCTCGCCATTGTCACGGCCCCCATCCCCATTGCCTGCTGCTACTGAAGGCGAGTGACAAGCAGCTGAAACCTTTTCAAAATCTTTGAGGTTTTGTGGGCGTGTGATGGGGGGAAGGTCCGTAGGATAGAGTTGGGGACGACGAGAAAGGGTGAGCGTGGAGAGAGCTGGGCCAAGTGACGCGAGGAGACCACACGCACCTCATGGGCAGTTGGGCACCCATGCCACATTGGTACTAGGTGGGGGCCGAGAGGCGACACGCAGGACAAGTCACGGAGAATCCATGATTTGCCACTAGAAAGATAGTTTGTCCTCTGGTGTCTTGATATACTCCCTCACTAGTCACTGGCCCTTTGCCAACCAATGGTGCCCACACGAACCATTCGTAGATGGGCATCAGGGAAATCCACATTAGAGACGGTAGTATCATTCAAATTCTCAGTTGCCAAGAAAGAACCAACCGAAAAATCACTTTGCCATGAGATTCCTCAACTAGTTGATGCGAGGCATTACAGGCATATGAACACTGAATCGATACCAATTCGTAGAGCGGCAAAAGAGTAAAGCTATTGTGCTAGTACAAACCTCTGTATATTTCCAATTCTCGGAGACTCAAGCTGGCTAAGCGGAGAATTCTGCAAAAATGAGCCCAACTCCCAGACAATGTTTCTGGCGTCCAATACTGTTAACAAAAAGAGCAAAAAATCATCGCAGCTTCGGCAAGTATGGCTCGGACATATACGAGCACGAATGCGTACTTTAACGCTGGTGCTGTTGTACAGGGAGGTGATAGGCTAATCAGGGCTTCAGAGCTATGGCCACGCCAAACCTTGCAGGCGAGCTAACCACCTTGGGGTCATACTCGGCAGAGAGGGTAACAAAGGACTTGGGCCTCCACTCGTGCTGGCAGAGGAGCCCAGCTTTCCCGCTGTTGCTAAATCTTGTCTTGACCAATGTGGAGGAATCAAGCGCATGAGAGCTCCCAATGGTGAAGTAATTCTCTTTTGTTTTCAACCTGTGTGTTACCTCAGCCGCCACTGCATTGGTTGGACTGAACAAGTGGATATAGGAAGCTTTCAATGTCTCGCCTTTATCAGCCCTATATATAGCAACAACATAGCAATTCTGTTAGCGAACCGGATGTGAGAGATATCTAAATTAGTATGTCAAACTTGCAGAAGATATCAAATATAGGAAAGGCATACAGGACAGAATACAACATAAAAACTGTCCAATCCAAAGAAATTGCTCATGATACTGGAGGCAGGCATCTCAATAACACATTGTTGTTAACCAGTTTATGTGTTATCCTACAAATATATTTTAACGAGACATGGGTTGGAACTTCAGCTCAGCTTCAGGCTCTGCTTTATATAAAGTGCACAATTAAACTACTCATTTTTACTCCCTCCATTGTGCTAAATCAGAGTTAATTAAAGGGGAACGGAGGGGGTATATTTTAAGCAATACCGGACAACAATGTGGGTAAGTTTCGCAAGCATAAAGACATAACTAGTTACATCCGAACAATGTGTAAATTCAGTTGCACAACACCTTGACCAAGAAGGAACTTGAAAAACTTACAGTAGTAAGGCAGCAGAAATATCATCTTTGCTATAGCTCATCCCATAGTTGTACTTGGTAACAGAAGCTGAAGTACTGTCAAACCCAACCTCGCCACCAATAGCAAGTTCGCTTGTGCCCACTGTTCCTGACAGCTCGAGCAATGGTGCCGACGCCAAACCAATGGATGAATTCAATGTGAAGCGATCATGAAGGTATTGCAAATCAAGCTGTCAATCAGTAATAGCAGTAAGTACTAGAAAAACAGTAAAAAAATTGTGTTATTAAAGAAAAGTAGCAGGGCAGAAATGTTTGTTACAAGCCAGTTGACAGAAGATCAATAGGTACAACACCACGAGGAGTGAAATGCAGTTCTATATTACTATCTTCCGCGTTTCAGTTAAGTTGGTGTTCCATGTCACAATATACCAACCTTTCCGGACTTTTGATCAGGAACCTTGAAGCTGAATGAAGTCTTCAAACCAGTAACTATTTCATCAACTGTGACTGTGGATGACACCTGCAGGAGAAACTACTAATAAGATACAGATAGACAACCTTGAACTCTGACATGACATGAATTAGGAAGGTTGCAAAATGAGCTATTAAAGATGGCCATATATACTTTGTAGCAGCCTGCATCTATCTAAATACCACATTCAGGAGTCAATTAGCCGGTTAAGTCGGCAAATCCTTTCTAGGCTCAAATGCCTAGCCAATGTAATATATAGATCAACTACAGATGTCTAAAGATGCTAAAGCTTCACTATATGTTTTGTACGTGAATACAGCAAGGTTTCACAAAGATATAATTAAAAGTACAGAAGCAAATATCTTAAAGATCTTACTCGAGAATCGCTGTCAACTTTGACATCAACGGTAGCTTTGCCATGCTTATGTTGCGTATGTATGTCACCAATGAAGAGCTCATCAATCCTCACGCCAGTGGCTGTGACACCCTACGATATGAAATAAAACAATTTGTTTAGATAATGAACAAACAAGAGATGAAACATGGACGGGTGGGTCTCTTACCAGACCAGAATCGCTGATTGTTGACAAAGAGAACTTTTGGTCAAAATTGTAGTCCTTGTGCAAGAGATCTATATAGAGTAAATAACAGATATGAGCTAGTGAGTGTTGACATATTAAGGCAATGCAAACTGGAACCAGAAGAAAGCTTGGTAACAAAAGATAAATAAATTTAGGCATGAAAACTATTTGTATTTCATATACAGATAAAGGCACAAAACAGTTATTGCTGCAGACTTATACGGAACGATCTAAATACTATAATGATTAAGCAATAAGAATGTTCAGTTATGAACTTATGCAGGGCACACTAAGTTGAGCTTGCTATTTATTTGAGCCTAACTCACCCATCTATATCATAGAATGTCAATACACTCTATAGTGGACAGCTCTACATGGGACTAGCATCAAATCAATGCGTTAACGGTAACAGAAACTAGAGTGGTATAAGTAACCGAAACAGGAACGGGAGTATATTAATTTGGCGATTATCATATATTTCCGGGAATACTCAGCAACACAATGCATTGTTACGACCAGCAGTCACACCCAACTGAAACTGGCTGGCGAAGTGCGGCAAAGCCATCAGGGAGGGAAGACGGAGATGCCTACCTTTTGCTCGCTTCCCGAAGTTGACGAACGGGACCGGGCCCTTGCCCATCCTTCCCAGATAGCAGCTCGAGCCTGAAGAAAAGCAGAAGGCGTGATGAATACCACGATCAATCGACGACACGGGGAAGCAAGTGGGTGGGGGGCGGATCTAGATGGCGCGCCGGGCGTGCACGGGCGCGCCCAGAAATCGTGGACCGGATGGAGGCAAGCTCGTACCTCAGAACCCAATGGGGGAAGGTCGCGGACGGGGCGGAGGGACGCGACGAGGGACAACCGGAACGGCGGCGGCGACGGCAACGAGCGTGAGAGGCGTCGTTGGCTGGGGTCGGGGAGGGGGGCTGAGGCGTCGGCGGCGGCGGTGACAGCTGTAGGGCAGGCGGGCGGTGGTAGAGTAGAGGGGAGAAGAGAAGGGATTTTAGATCCGCGGTGGGTCGGGTCGGGTTTGGTAGGTCACGACTCGGCAGAGGAAGAGGAATCTTGGCGTGGAGGAGAGGACATGGATTCTTCCCATTTTTTTTCCTTTTGAGAAAGATTCTTCCGATTTTTTTCTTGATTGTTTTTCCAAGAAAATCTCAAGATATGTAATTAGTGGATACCTAGATGAAGATATATATGCCCTAAATCTTGCATCCAAAGATGTCTATCAAGGATTCATTTTTTTCAAAAACGGTAATATTAGGTTCCCTCTTTTTTTTTCACATGTACTGTATATACATATTAACTCTAGCAGCTCCAATGTGAAATCATTAATCAAGCATTTTACTAGTCAACACCACATATAATAATAATATAATGGCATTTGAAAATGCATCATTTCAAACACTGGTACTCCCTCTGGTTCATATTAATTGACTCTAATATGGATGTATCTAGAACTAAAGTGTGTCTAGATACATCCATATTGAAGTCAATTAATTTGAATCGGTGGGAGTATTAAAATTTCTTTGAGGCCTAAATACATGACTAGACATGGCTCAAGTCTATGAACTAACATATATAGGACAAACAAAAGAAGGATATCCACGTTGCGAGGTCATCACGCCTCACCCTCGATGGTTGGACCGCCTCCTTCCATGTTTGGGCCGCCCCAAAGCAACCTTGGGCCTATGATCTCCACCTCGTGATCTCCCAACATTCCCCATTTTGATCCATCATCTCATGAGCATCTTCTCCTCGGCCACCTTCTCTTGCCTCGTCTGATTCTCCTAGAGAAGGAGGCCTACGCTCCTCGAAGGCAAAGGTTGAAACCCACAAGTATAGTGGATAGAAATTGTCTTCGCTCTGAACTATTTTGCTCTAATTTTGTATTCGACGAGAATAGTGGATCATACTGCTAAGATTTTATTAGCCACTCTCAACCACACATGTGCGTCGATATATTCACAAATTTGATAAGTAATAATAGCTCAGACTGTTGTAACATTTGTGAAATAAATAAATAGAGCATCAATTTCCGAGTAATCACCTAAAAATAACTAGAAAACTAGCAATAATTTAAAACATAGAAGCACGGTGAAAAGGGGGACATTGCATGGATGAACCCGATCATATGCTGATTATGAAACAAATAAATACATAACATAGTAGTTCTACTTCGAAAAGTAACTGTAGCCATGTGTTTCGAAAATCACCTAGACATCAAAAGATAACCCGGTAATCCTATTATCCCACACAGCATGTCACACCATGGCCATAAAAACTAAGGGCGATTAAGAATGTCATTTTCAACACCTGTGGAACAACATATTAAACAATCATCGAAACACAACGCTCTCTCTAGAGTGAATATAGAGAACTCAGACGGCATATGATGCGGAACTTCAAACTCTATTGGTCCACGATAGCTGGGAGACCTATGTAGTGGCAGAGTATTTCTTTGTTTAAGTGAAAAACTAATGAGTATGATATACATGGGGCCCACGCAGGGCAAAAAATCTCCGTGATGAGCTTCCCTTCCCCACCTACCCCTTCTCTCATTTCTCTCCTTGATCTCATATCTTCCTCAGGGCTGACATGTCGGGCAAGGCGGTAGGCTCTGTCCCCTCGATCACAATGATCCACTAAGGGCACATACAATGGGGTGATGTCACCTTCCCTTAGAGATGACAAGTCAGATTTTTTGCTTAGTTGGAGGAGAGAGAATGAAGAGAGAGAAGGTTGTCCTCCCTTAGCTAAGGGATCATCTCTTAGGAAACAAGAGAATACTATTTTTCTCCATTGTATCACATATGTCTTCCCTTAGCTAAGGGATTATCTCTTAGGAAACAAGAGAATACTATTTTTCTCCATTGTATCACATATGTCTTCCCTTAGCAACAATTTTCCTACCAAAATTTAATTATTCATATTAATTGCTAGAGATGGCTGTAAGAGATGATGCATTGTATGATGTATATCTAATGCCTTCTCTAGCTGATGTGGCGGGATAAAAGAAGGCATATCTTCTCTACCATTGTACATGTCCTAACACCCACCTACTTGGGTCCTGCCACCATTTGCGCCCAGCCCAGCTTCCTTGCATGTGCCATCCCTATTCCGTGTTGTGAGCGCCTCATTCTGCACCGTCACCATGGTCGTCCGTAGCCATGCTCTGCTCCTGGTTCCCGAACATTTCCACCGACATTGTGTTGGCCCCACAAACGTGTCTGATTGCGTCCCTTCACAACACTAGGTACCGTCTTTGTTGCCTCACCTGCTTGTGCAACATTAGCTCGTCCAGTGTGGCTACATCACATCGGGTAAGGCAACTACCTCATTTTAGGTTGGCCCCGCTGAAAGGACGAGATGTCTCTTAGAGGGGTGAATATGTATTTTATAAAATATTATAAATTTGTCTTGTAAGAATGCGGAAAAAACTAACATTTATTTTACAGCCACAAAACTTAACTAAGCTAGGATCAACTAAGTGCACCAACAACAACTGGTGGTAAAAAAGTCACAATATATAAGTAACACAAATGATAGCAAGATAGAATTACTTCAAGCTCGATGACTATCGCAATTAATGTAAACTCGGGTATAGAGATAATCGAGGCACGCGGAGAAGAAGATGTATTCCCGTGTTTCCTCACACGAAGTGAGGTACGTTGGAGAGATGTGGGATATCACAAAGGTCTCCCGAACACCATAAACGCTCACCTTCTTCTCCAAGTCAATGCCACAAACGATGAAGATATTTCCCTTATGCCTAGCTTTTCCTCCACTCCGGTGATGGCAAGATGCACAACCTCCACGAAGGAGAAGCTCAAGACTCTTCACAATCTACCACGTGAAGATCACTAGAGCACTAACCACCAAGCCAACTAGGAGGTCACCCCTCCAAGAGTAACAAGCTGATGATCTCTCAATCGAACTAGTCGTAATGGAGAGTTCAACACTATGCAAGGAGCAAAAAAAGAACACTAAAGTTGTACAAATCCTTCACACTAAAATCCCTATTGGAGATAGTCTCTAGAGGCAAATAGTAAAGAGTGTTTATTATAATATCTAAATAGTTCATAGTAAGTTTCATGCCATGATATAACTGTGTCAACCAGAAACATTGATACATGTGTGGTATGTAAACAAACGAGGGTTCCTAGCAAGCTTTATGCTAGCTTATTGATCATCCAATGATTCAGGTTTCCCGATCATGTACATGTACGTCAATTGGCAATGGGTTCATATCACTAGGTGAATGATATGATGAACATTCCCAATATAAGTATTGCAACACGATGAAGTCAAAAGTTTATCGTTGTGATAGTTATGAAAGTGTAGTAACCTGATCGTGAGTTCATATTTAATCGCTATCACCAGCGGCTGCCTTGACTACACCAACCATCACACCGTAACATGGTGATCATAAAAGTGTATCTCAGGTATTCTAGGATATATGTCAAGAGTGGGATTTGTTCATCCGCGTGATGGAAGATATTCTAGGATCACTCGGTATCCAAGTTGCAACACATGACTAGGTCATGAGGATGGAATCACATATGAACGAGTTGAATAGTATTGTCGGTAACGAGATCGAACTAGGTAGGATGATACCGATGATCACATCTCGGACAAGTCTAGTAACAAAGGGAATAGGACTCAAAATTTGCGGTTCAACGACTTTATATATTCATAGAATACACATGGATCATTATGGTTCTCCAGAACCCCATGGTGATCATTGATCGGAGAGCGTCTTGGTCATGTCTGAGCAGTTCTCAAACGGTAGGAAACACGCTTAAGCGTTCAACGAAACTTGAGATGTTTTTGTATTCGTTGGAAAAATCGGAGAATGGAGAAAAGAGAACTGAAAAGGGTTCTGGGAGAATCCGAAGGATGTTCGAAGTAGCTCGAGAGGTGTCTCGGATCAACGAGGATTAAATAATATGTATTATATATTAATTAATTATTTAATGTTAAATGTATTGATTTATTTAATAGTAAAAGGAAGCCCACCCTTAATGGGCTCCTCCTGGAGGGGAGCCCATTAGGGGGTCGACCGACCCCCCACAAGGGCCATGTGGTGGGGGCGGCTAGGGTTAGGGTTTGGAGGCATGAGGTCCATCTTGGCCTAGCCGCCCCCTCCCCTAGGGTTGGCCGGCCACCCCTCCCCCTATATAAGGTGGAGGCTTAAGGGAGGAGGAAGTACACAATCCCCCTTGAGGAAAAGGAGAGCCCCTATGGGTGCCTCCTCCCCTCTCTCTTTCTAGTTCTCTGTCTCGCATGCGGTTCCTCAAAGAGCTGCGCACGGAGGGAGTCCACTCCACCCAATAAGCAGGGGCGTTGTTTGGATCTGAATCTAAAAGATCTACTTCTACAACTCTGCTGGATCGCAGGCGGGAGCGTCGTTGAGCACCTTACGTGTGTGAAACTACGAGGTGTTGCACTTGCGCCACTTGACATCATACGAAGAGGACTGCACTCGACCCTCAGGTTGGCAACGAGTACGGCTACATCATCCATGTTCTAGCGGAACGTTATTCGCTTTCGGTTTACGAGGGCACGTCACGAAAACCTTCTTCGTTACAACATTACTCCTAGATAGATATGGGCAAAGGGGATGCCCTAGTTAGAATTGTTTTGTTTTCTGCTACGATTCCCAACAGTGGTATCAGAGACGATTTATGCGTAGCTATCCATGTAAGGATAGAATACATGGAAAATGTGGGCGTCGATTCTATAATTCTTACTCTCTCGCATGTGCATTTTTTCATATCGCATAATGGTTCGATGAAGCGGCGTCAACCAACCTTATGCGTACACTTACGTGAGACTGGTTTTGTACTTGACATATGGCTTGTACCACATATGCGGTATGGGGTACGGTGTATGTCTCTCTTACATTAGTTGGTATGACATTTGCTTCGGATGGCCCCAAAGAAGGTGTAATAGAGACAATTGTTTAATCGGTATTGTGTTTGTATGTTCGTAGGTAAGAACGGTTCTTTCATGAAAGCCCTAGCACCCACGTAAAATTTGCAAGAGATAAAAGTTGAGACGTCTAGATTTATGTTGCAAGGGGGCTTGTACTATGATATGGTCGTGGCGTAAAGTAGTTTCCTGGTTGTTGTTGCTAAGTTGTAGTAATAGCCCATCACCATGACGGTCAATCAGTTGGAGGCGCCACAAAGTGGGCACCATGGTAGAGGGCATGATGGAGATATAGTCGCGTAAATGAATCACACATAATATGCCACCTAATACATTTGATGTAGATACCTTTGGCATATTTTTGTTTAGTTGCTAGTGTTAAGTTTTCACAATGGTAGCTTTAAATAAGATGATCCCTAAACTTAATACCAATAAAAGTGTTCTCCCTTTACACCACCAAGAAGGTTCTCCGTTATGAAGCAGGCCGCGACGATCGGGTGCTAGACATACCGGCGTTCGCATATAGTGGATTCGGCAAGCCTGGCATGTACAGACATAGCCTCGTTGCAAAACGAATACACTAAGATTACTTGAGCGAGCTTAACATGTGCAAACATGACCCCGGAGCACGAAAGATTGAAAGATCGAGCATGAGTCAAATGGATGATGTGATCACTATTTCGATGTCCACCTTTGCAACTATGCCAATTGTCGTGATGATCTGGGGAGGTATAGTGAATGGGGGTCATGTGATCGCTTAATTTCTTAGGGATGATGATTTAAGTGGGA
Source organism: Lolium rigidum (assembly GCF_022539505.1). Lineage (NCBI taxonomy): Eukaryota > Viridiplantae > Streptophyta > Magnoliopsida > Poales > Poaceae > Lolium > Lolium rigidum. The sequence continues at coordinate 257,425,113 of NC_061508.1, read as the reverse complement.
GCTCATTAATAATTTGATTAAAACTTGAACTCATAATAATTATGAACTTAGTCTTAAATGTCTTTGCAAATATCTTTATAGATCTTGACATATGTACCCCAATGTTTATATCGATTATGTCTCAAATATGCGTAATGGGAAACTTAAAATTGAAAGTACAACCAACCGCAGGAGAAGTCATCGACGGAGAAGGTATATATATGATATACACATTATAAATGCTTTCTTACAAACACTTATTGCGGTTTACAAAGTATTTGATGTTTGGTCTGTTTTTTGTTGAAAAACAGAACCTACTGCTTGAGAGTTGTTTGGAGGAGATGAGGTGACAATGTGTGTTGATGGCAATCAAGATGGTTGATGGCCAACGCCACTCTCCATCCACATATATCATTTGGATTTGAATAAATATTTGTAGTCGTCATGAGTGTGAACCTTACTAGCATGCCTTGCATCTCGCAAGACAATTATTCATATGACTGAGATACAAGTAAGTTGTCCTTCTTGTGAATAAAGTCTTTTATGTTCACATATTGGTTATGAATGAGCTATTGTTATTGTAATCACGGTGATAATAGATTGAATATTTATAAAACACTAAAGAACCTAAAAATATCCAAACTTGAGAATGACATTATTTTCAAATGACACTACCGTTTAATTCATGTCAGGTGTTATGTGCTTCATTGTGGTGACCTTGCATACCACTGCATGTTGTAGTATGCCAGTCGTTGATATAACATTCACGAAGTACCAATCCGCGAATATTACATCCCTCAGAGTAGTACAACAGAACATAGCAGGTCCATAACTCATTCATTTATTATTACAAGCATAATGTACATATCATCTCGAAGCTCCTCTTGGGTCCTAAGAGGGATACTCCTGGGTTCGAGGCGAACCCAACTCAACTTACAATATAGAAGTCTTACTAAGTTATACATTTATTTCCTCGAGCAGTTAAGTACTAAGAGTTCGTACTGCTCGGATACTGATACTACTTGGTAGGTCTATACGTGCTCTCCTCCGGAACCCTCCCCGGTTCCGTAGACTATGAGGTAGTCTACACCTTCGACACCTCCAGAGAGGTCTGGTTCTTCATAGCCGATAATGTCGGCTCCTTCAGGGTTGTCGTTGTCCTCCTCCAGATGGTTCAGACAATCTAAGCAGGGGATTTAAGAGTGGTATGAGTACGAGCGTACTCAACAAATTCATTATAGAAAAGAGGTGTTTAATGCACTAGCTACGATATTAGACCAAAAAGTCTGATACCAATGCAAGTTTTGATAAACATTTCTTCAAGAGGTTGCTTTTATTTCAAAGAACTATGTCCGTCAGCCTTCACCGGTTCACTAGAACTTTATGGAGTTCCTTTCCGGCAGCGTTCGCAGTTCCAAATCCCGGAACAAGGAGTGACAGGTCACGATTCATTACACTCTGCGGAGGTGTGTTGCTTTACCCATAAGAGATCTTAACCTTGGTGCCAACCGGGCAGCTTTCCCGTCCACACTTCCTTCGGTGTGAGGCCCGGTATAAGGTCATAGCCAATCATATTCCTCCGCTACCTCGCACACCCACCCTTTGTTGCATACCCCGACCCTGGGTCCTCGCCGGTCCTCTTACACCAATTAAGGATGGACCCCGACCGCGACAACGATTCCGGGCTCTACCATAAACTCCTTCGCCGGTAGCCGCAACCCATCATAGACCACGATACCGTGGGGAATTAGAATGGGATCCCGATACGTCTCCAACGTATCGATAATTTCTTGTGTTCCATGCCACATTATTGATGTTATCTACATGTTTTATGCACACTTTATATCATATTCGTGCATTTTCCGGAACTAACCTATTAACAAGATGCCGAAGTGCCGATTCTTGTTTTCTGCTGTTTTTGGTTTCAGAAATCCTAGTAAAGAAATATTCTCGGAATTGGACGAAATAAAAGCCCGGAGGCCTATTTTCTCACGAAGCTTCCGGAAGTCCGAAGGAGAGACGAAGAGGGGCCACGGGGCGCCAAACCCTAGGGCGGCGCGGCCCCCCTTGGCCGCGCCGGCCTGTGGTGTGGGCCCCCGTGCCGCCTCTTGACTTGCCCTTCCGCCTACAAATAGCCTCCGTGACGAAACCCCCGGTACCGAGAGCCACGATACGGAAAACATTGCGAGACGCCGTCGCCGCCGATCCCATCTCGGGGGATCCCGGAGATCGCCTCCGGCACCCTGCCGGAGAGGGGAATCATCTCCCGGAGGACTCTACACCGCCATGGTCGCCTCCGGAGTGATGAGTGAGTAGTCTACCCCTGGACTATGGGTCCATAGCGGTAGCTAGATGGTTGTCTTCTCCCCATTGTGCTATCATTGTCGGATCTTGTGAGCTGCCTATCATGATCAAGATCATCTATATGTAATTCTATATGTTGCGTTTGTTGGGATCCGATGAATAGAGAATACTTGTTATGTTGATTATCAAAGTTATGCTTATGTGTTGTTTATGATCTTGCATGCTCTCCGTTATTAGTAGATGCTCGGCCAAGTAGATGCTTTTAACTCCAAGAGGGAGTACTTATGCTCGATAGTGGGTTCATGCCTGCATTGACACCGGGACGGTGACGAGAAAGTTCTAAGGTTGTGTTGTGCTTGTTGCCACTAGGGATAAAACATTGATGCTATGTCTAAGGATGTAGTTGTTGATTACATTACGCACCATACTTAATGCAATTGTCTGTTGCTTGCAACTTAATGCTGGAGGGGTTCGGATGATAACTCTGAAGGTGGACTTTTTAGGCATAGATGCGGTTGGATGGCGGTCTATGTACTTTGTCGTAATGCCCAATTAAATCTCACTATACTCATCATGATATGTATGTGCATTGTCATGCTCTCTTTATTTGTCAATTGCCCAAGCTGTAATTTGTTCACCCAACATGCTTGTTCGTCTTATGGGAGAGACACCTCTAGTGAGCTGTGGACCCCGGTCCAATTCTCTTTACTTGAAATACAATCTACTGCAATACTTGTTTCTACTGTTTTCTCTGCAAACAATCATCTTCCACACAATACGGTTAATCCTTTGTTACAGCAAGCCGGTGAGATTGACAACCTCACTTGTTTCGTTGGGGCAAAGTAGTTTGGTTGTGTTGTGCGGGTTCCACGTTGGCGCCGGAATCTCCGGTGTTGCGCCGCACTACATCCCGCCGCCATCAACCTTCAACGTGCTTCTTGGCTCCTCCTGGTTCGATAAACCTTGGTTTCTTTCGAGGGAAAACTTGCTGCTGTGCGCATCATACCTTCCTCTTGGGGTTGCCCAACGAACGTGTGAAATACACGCCATCAAGCTCTTTTACGGCGCCGTTGCCGGGGAGATCAAGACACGCTGCAAGGGGAGTCTCCACTTCTCAATCTCTTTACTTTGTTTTTGTCTTGCTTTATTTTATTTACTACTTTGTTTGCTGCACTAAATCAAAATACAAAAAAATTAGTTGCTAGTTTTACTTTATTTGCTATCTTGTTTGCTATATCGAAAACACAAAAAAATTAGTTTACTTGCATTTACTTTATCTAGTTTGTTTTATTTACTATTGCTAAAATGGCCAACGCTGAAAATACTAAGTTGTGTGACTTCACAACCACAAATAATAATGATTTCTTATGCACACCTATTGCTCCACCTGCTACTACGAGCAGAATTCTTTGAAATTAAACACTGCTTTCTTGAATCTTGTCATGAAAGATCAATTTTACGGAATTAGTTACGATGATGCTGCTGCCCATCTTAATAATTTTGTTGAACTATGTGAAATGCAAAAATATAAAGATGTAGATGGTGATATTATTAAACTAAAATTGTTCCCTTTCTCATTAAGAGGAAGAGCTAAAGATTGGTTGCTATCTCTGCCTAAGAATAGTATTGATTCATGGACTAAATGCAAGGATGCTTTTATTGGTAGATATTATCCCCCTGCTAAAATTATATCTTTGAGGAGTAGCATAATGAATTTTAAACAATTAGATACTGAACATGTTGCTCAAGCTTGGGAAAGAATGAAATCTCTGGTTAAAAATTGCCCAACCCATGGATCGACTACTTGGATGATCATCCAAACCTTCTATGCGGGACTAAATTTTTCTTCGCGGAATTTATTGGATTCAGCTGCTGGAGGTACCTTTATGTCCATCACTCTTGGTGAAGCAACAAAGCTTCTTGATAATATGATGATCAACTACTCTGAATGGCACACGGAAAGAGCTCCCCAAGGTAAGAAGGTAAATTCTGTTGAGGAATCCTCTTCCTTGAGTGATAAGGTTGATGCTATTATGTCTATGCTTGCGAGTGGTAGGCCTAATGTTAATTATAATAATGTTCCGTTAGCATCATTGGCTGCTCAAAAAGAATATGTTGATGTGAATTTCATTAAAAATAACAATTACAATGATTCTAGGCCATATCCTGCCAATGGTAATTCTCATGGTAGATATGTTTCACCTAATGAAGAGAAGATATTAGAAATTGAAAGATCCACTAAGAGCTTTATGCAATCACAATATGAGCAAAATAAGTTGTTTACTAAAACATTGAATGAGCAATCTACCTTGTTGAAGAATATAGGGAATCAACTTGAAAATCTGAATAGGGAGATCTCGGGGTTGCAAACTAAACTTGCTAATGCTGAGAACCGAATTTCATACATGTCCGCATCACAATCTTCTTTAATTAATAAAATGGCTGCTAAACCTGAGGATTTAGATGATAAAATTGCTACTACAGCAAATGCCATTCAAGTTAGAATTAATGAGAATATAAGATTAATGGCTGAAGCTGCGTGCTAGGTGGGATAGAGAAGAAAATGAAAAACTAGCTAAAGAGAAGAATATAGCTAAAGTTTGGACTATTACCACCACTAGTAATGCTAATGCTACACATGTTGCTGCACCTCCTACTCATACTAATAAAAGAATTGGTGTTAGCAATGTTTCCACTTCTAATGCAAAGCGCGAAAAACTGCTCGAAACTGCTAAAGCTGCTGAAACTGCACTGCGATAAAGCTGCTGAAATTTTTTCCAACATTGGGGATGATGATCCCATTGCTTTAGATTATAATGGTTTGAATTTTGATGATTGCCACATCTCTGAAGTTATAAAGTTCTTGCAAAAACTTGCTAAAAGTCCTAATGCTAGTGCTATAAATTTGGCTTTCACGCATCATATTACAAATGCTCTCATAAAAGCTAGAGAAGAGAAACTAGAGCGCGAAGCCTCTATTCCTAAAAAGCTAGAAGATGGTTGGGAGCCCATCATTAAGATGAAGGTTAAAGATTTTGATTGTAATGCCTTATGTGATCTTGGTGCAAGTATTTCTGTTATGCCGAAGAAAATTTATAATATGCTTGACTTGCCACCGCTGAAAAATTGTTATTTGGATGTTAATCTTGCTGATCATTCTACAAAGAAACCTTTGGGTAAAGTTGATAATGTTCGCATTACCGTTAACAATAACCTTGTTCCCGTTGATTTTGTTGTCTTGGATATTGAATGCAATGCATCTTGTCCAATTATATTGGGAAGACCTTTTCTTCGAACTGTTGGTGCTATTATTGATATGAGGGAAGGAAATATAAAATATCAATTTCCTCTCAAGAAAGGTATGGAACACTTCCCTAGAAAGAGAATGAAGGTACCTTATGATTCTATCATTAGAACAAATTATGATGTTGATGCTTCATCTCTCGATAATACTTGATACACACTTTACGCGCCTAGCTGAAAGGCGTTAAGAAAAGCGCTTATGGGAGACAACCCATGTTTTTACCTACAGTACTTTGTTTTTATTTTGTGTCTTGGAAGTTGTTTACTACTGTAGCAACCTCTCCTTATCTTAGTTTTGAGTTTTGTTGTGCCAAGTTAAGCCGTTGATAGAAAAGTAAGTACTAGATTTGGATTACTGCGCAGTTCCAGATTTCTTTGCTGTCACGAATCTGAGCCCACTGCCCTGCAGGAAGCTCAGAAAATTATGCCAATTTACGTGCATGATCCTCAGATATGTACGCAACTTTCATTCAATTTGAGCATTTTCATTTGAGCAAGTCTGGTGCCATTTTAAAATTCGTCAATACGAACTGTTCTGTTTTGACAGATTCTGCCTTTTATTTCGCATTGCCTCTTTCGCTATGTTGGATGAATTTCTTTGATCCACTAATGTCCAGTAGCATTATGCAATGTCCAGAAGTGTTAAGAATGAGTGTGTCACCTCTGAATATGTCAATTTATATTGTGCACTAACCCTCTAATGAGTTGTTTCGAGTTTGGTGTGGAGGAAGTTTTCAAGGATCAAGAGAGGAGTATGATGCAACATGATCAAGGAGAGTGAAAGCTCTAAGCTTGGGGATGCACCCGGTGGTTCACCCCTGCATATATCAAGAAGACTCAAGCGTCTAAGCTTGGGGATGCCCAAGGCATCCCCTTCTTCATCAACAAATTATCGGGTTCCTCCCCGAAACTACATTTTTATTCGGCCACATCTTATGTGCTTTTTCTTGGAGCGTCGTTTTGTTTTTGTTTTTGTTTTGTTTGAATAAAATGGATCCTAGCATTCACTTTATGGGAGAGATACACACTCCGCTGTAGCATATGGACAAATATGTCCTTGGTTTCTACTCATAGTATTCATGGCGAAGTTTCTCCTTCGTTAAATTGTTATATGGTTGGAATTGGAAAATGATACATGTAGTAATTGCTATAAATGTTTTGGGTAATGTGATACTTGGCAATTGTTGTGTTCATGTTTAAGCTCTTGCATCATATGCTTTGCACCCATTAATGAAGAAATACATAGAGCATGCTAAAATTTGGTTTGCATATTTGGTTTCTCTAAGGTCTAGATAATTTCTAGTTTTGAGTTTGAACAACAAGGAAGACGGTATAGAGTATTATAATGCTTTCAATATGTCTTTTATGTGAGTTTTGCTGTACTAGTTCATCCTTGTGTTTGCCTCAAATAACCTTGCTAGCCTAAACCTTGTATCGAGAGGGAATACTTCTCATGCATCCAAAATACTTGAGCCAACCACTATGCCATTTGTGTCCACCATACCTACCTACTACATGGTATTTTCCAGCCATTCCAAAGTAAATTGCTTGAGTGCTACCTTTAAAATTCCATCATTCACCTTTGCAATATATAGCTCATGGGACAAATAGCTTAAAAACTATTGTGGTATTGAATATGTAATTATGCACTTTATCTCTTATTAAGTTGCTTGTTGTGCGATAACCATGTTTACTGGGGAACGCCATCAACTCATTGTTGAATTTCATGTGAGTTGCTATGCATGTTCGTCTTGTCTGAAGTAAGGGCGATCTACACTGAGTTGAATGGTTTGAGCATGCATATTGTGAGAGAAGAACATTGGGCCGCTAACTAAAGCCATGTTCCATGGTGGAAGTTTCAGTTTTGGACAAACATCCTCAAATCTCTAATGAGAAAAGAATTAATTGTTGTTGAATGCTTAAAGCATTAAAAGAGGAGTCCATTATCTCGTTGTCTATGTTGTCCCGGTATGGATGTCTAAGTTGAGAATAATCAAAAGCGAGAAATCCAAATGCGAGCTTTCTCCTTAGACCTTTGTACAGGCGGCATAGAGGTACCCCTTTGTGATACTTGGTTAAAGCATATGTATTGCGGTGATAATCCAGGTAGTCCAAGCTAATTAGGACAAGGTGCGAGCACTATTAGTACACTATGCATGAGGCTTGCAACTTATAAGATATAATTTACATGATGCATATGCTTTATTACTACCGTTGACAAAATTGTTTCATGTTTTCAAAATCAAAGCTCTAGCACAAATATAGCAATCGATGCTTTTCCTCTATGAGGACCATTCTCTTTACTTTTATGTTGAGTCGGTTCACCTATTTCTCTCCACCTCAAGAAGCAAACACTTGTGTGAACTGTGCATTGATTCTTACATACTTGCTTATTGCACTTATTATATTACTCTATGTTGACAATATCCATGAGATATACATGTTACAAGTTGAAAGCAACCGCTGAAACTTAATCTTCTTTTGTGTTGCTTCAATACCTTTACTTCGAATTATTGCTTTATGAGTTAACTCTTATGCAAGACTTATTGATGCTTGTCTTGAAGTGCTATTCATGAAAAGTCTTTGCTTTATGATTCACTTGTTTACTCATGTCATACACATTGTTTTGATCGCTGCATTCTCTACATATGCTTTACAAATAGTATGATCAAGTTTATGATGGCATGTCACTCCAGAAATTATCTTTGTTATCGTTTTACCTGCTCGGGACGAGCAGAACTAAGCTTAGGGATGCTGATACGTCTCCAACGTATCGATAATTTCTTGTGTTCCATGCCACATTATTGATGTTATCTACATGTTTTATGCACACTTTATATCATATTCGTGCATTTTCCGGAACTAACCTATTAACAAGATGCCGAAGTGCCGATTCTTGTTTTACTGCTGTTTTTGGTTTCAGAAATCCTAGTAAAGAAATATTCTCGGAATTGGACGAAATAAAAGCCCGGAGGCCTATTTTCTCACGAAGCTTCCGGAAGTCCGAAGGAGAGACGAAGAGGGGCCACGGGGCGGCCAAACCCTAGGGCGGCGCGGCCCCCCTTGGCCGCGCCGGCCTGTGGTGTGGGCCCCCGTGCCGCCTCTTGACTTGCCCTTCCGCCTACAAATAGCCTCCGTGACGAAACCCCCGGTACCGAGAGCCACGATACGGAAAACATTGCGAGACGCCGTCGCCGCCGATCCCATCTCGGGGGATCCTGGAGATCGCCTCCGGCACCCTGCCGGAGAGGGGAATCATCTCCCGGAGGACTCTACACCGCCATGGTCGCCTCCGGAGTGATGAGTGAGTAGTCTACCCCTGGACTATGGGTCCATAGCAGTAGCTAGATGGTTGTCTTCTCCCCATTGTGCTATCATTGTCGGATCTTGTGAGCTGCCTATCATGATCAAGATCATCTATATGTAATTCTATATGTTGCGTTTGTTGGGATCCGATGAATAGAGAATACTTGTTATGTTGATTATCAAAGTTATGCTTATGTGTTGTTTATGATCTTGCATGCTCTCCGTTATTAGTAGATGCTCCGGCCAAGTAGATGCTTTTAACTCCAAGAGGGAGTACTTATGCTCGATAGTGGGTTCATGCTCGCATTGACACTCGGGACGAGTGACGAGAAAGTTCTAAGGTTGTGTTGTGCTTGTTGCCACTAGGGATAAAACATTGATGCTATGTCTAAGGATGTAGTTGTTGATTACATTACGCACCATACTTAATGCAATTGTCTGTTGCTTGCAACTTAATACTGGAGGGGTTCGGATGATAACCTCGAAGGTGGACTTTTTAGGCATAGATGCGGTTGGATGGCGGTCTATGTACTTTGTCGTAATGCCCAATTAAATCTCACTATACTCATCATGATATGTATGTGCATTGTCATGCTCTCTTTATTTGTCAATTGCCCAACTGTAATTTGTTCACCCAACATGCTGTTCGTCTTATGGGAGAGACACCTCTAGTGAACTGTGGACCCCGGTCCAATTCTCTTTACTGAAATACAATCTACTGCAATACTTGTTTCTACTGTTTTCTCTGCAAACAATCATCTTCCACACAATACGGTTAATCCTTTGTTACAGCAAGCCGGTGAGATTGACAACCTCACTTGTTTCGTTGGGGCAAAGTAGTTTGGTTGTGTTGTGCGGGTTCCACGTTGGCGCCGGAATCTCCGGTGTTGCGCCGCACTACATCCCGCCGCCATCAACCTTCAACGTGCTTCTTGGCTCCTCCTGGTTCGATAAACCTTGGTTTCTTTCTGAGGGAAAACTTGCTGCTGTGCGCATCATACCTTCCTCTTGGGGTTGCCCAACGAACGTGTGAAATACACGCCATCAGATCCCCACCCTCCGGTTGTTCTCGCAATATACAACTGCTACGGTAAGCGCATCCGTTGATGTACAAGAGGTGGAAATACGATTGACTATTCCGTCCCACTCCAGATCTTATGGTTAACACGGTTATTACGGCACAAGAATCATCGGACGACATTTGTTGTTTAATCCTAGATGGATATAAACCCTTGCAATGGAACCTCCACCATATCAACACAATCCATGGTTCCATTGCCCACCACTTAGTCATATTCATAGTTATGAAAATAGTGGTTTTGCCTTTTTATGCAATAGTGATAAACATAGTACTTTGCAAGTAGTTTGATAAAAATACTCGAATGACATGAGCAAGTGATGAACTTGCCTGAACACTGCAAAGTGTTGCAGTTGGATGGTGTGGACTGACCCTTGTCCTCTATTGCTGAAAAATAGCATCATTGTCCGATAAGGGCAATGGTTAAAGAAGCATTTATGCATGATTCCAGTTTTAGGGTTTGTTTCCCCCTCCCGATGTCTTTATTATTTCATGTGAGAGGTTAATACTAAGAATCACTTAGGGATACTCTATTTAGGGTAAAATACAACCTTGAAATGTTGTCAAGGTGTTTTTAAAATCCAAAATACTTTATGGACTTATTTTCATTATTGAAAATAAAAGGTGTGATTTAAATGATTATTTAAATCATCAAATTTGAACTTATTCTTGTTTAATTTCAAAAATTCTCTTTTATTTTTTATTATGATAGAGATTTTTATACTGAGTGGTTTTCATATTTTTAATTATTTTTTTAGAGCTATTAAACATTTACTATTGATTTTCAAAGTTTCAGCATTTTTATGAATTTTGTGAATTGACACAATTGCCCCTGGGCCCAGTGGGTTGGGTTAGACCAGCTCGAGTCCAACCGACCCGAGCGGTTGCTCACTCTCTCCCCCACCACGCCGCCTCGACGAACCCTAATCCCCTTCTCTCTGGCGACCTGTGTCACCCTCGCCGTCGCCGGCCGATTCCGGCGAACTCCGACTGCCATGGCCCTCGCCATGGGGCGCAATCGAACCGCCTCGTGACGCCGGTCCTTCTCCTCCGCGTCGATCTGGAGTTGGCGTTGCTCCTGCTCATCCTCGACCCCCTCACCGTGGCTAGGGTTACGGGATCCGCGGCGATCTCGCTGCTCCCAGGGTTCCTGGCGCGATGGCACCGCCGTGGGCCTCGCCGCAGTGGTGCGGGGCGCTGCGGCGCTTGTCTGAGCGTGGCCTGGCCTAGCTAGGTGCTGCCGTGCACTCGACGCGCGCCGCCGTGGCCGCCACGGCCGCGACTACTGTCTGCTCGCCCCGGGTACGTGCGCCACCCTTCTCTCTCTCTTGTGCCTGTTCTTCTTCCTCATCCTCTAGCTCTGGCAACGGCTGCTCCACCTCGTGTAGATGCCTGCCGTGTTGATGCTCTGCTGCTATGCCTAGCTAGCTGTGTATGCATATGCTACCGCGCTCGTCGCTGTGCCGTTTGTGATGCTCGTGCTTCATTGGCCTTGGCTATTGCTGCCATGACCATGCCAGGCTTGTGTTACTCGTTGTGTGAAGCCCTGCCATGCTTCGTGCAAGATTATTGGTGTTGTACTCGCTTTGCCATGCTATCCCCGATCCCGTGCAAGAATTCCTAGTCTAAGTGCTTGCTATGCTTGCATTTCTTGCTTAATTTTATCTTTGTGCCTCCGTTCTTGTTACTATGCTTGCCAGATACTCAAGTGTAGTCAATTATGTGGCCCTGGCTTGAATACTGTGTATATTCCTTGCAAATTTGCAAGTGCCAGTGCCATGGTGTGCTATTTCTTGTGCTCAAACTCATGAGCATGATCAATTGAGCATTGCTATTGGCTTAATAGTATTATTCAGTGATGAATGCTATGTGCTTTACTTGTGTATCTTGATCCAGTGGTTCATCATGCCTTTGATGTGCTTCTGGATACAATCATAAAGTCATTAATTCAGTTATCTATTTATTCAGTTATGACTTGGTTGGATTTCTTCAGTAGCTGGTTAATTCCTGTTGCTACTTGGCTATGGCAATCTGTAGCAAGAGCCAGCAAGCTCTGATGATCAATTGATCAACAGTTGCTTGTGAAAAATGTTGTTCCCTGTTTGTGCCTCACTATGGCTCACTCTGTGCTGTGTGAGCATCACACAGGCTTGGCCTGATGTGTGCTGGTGCTTGCTTAGGCATCAGTGTATGCTTGCCATGATCCATTGGATCATTTGCAAGGCCCTGGTGCATCAATTGCTTGTCTGTTTCATTTATCTGTTTATCTTTCTTTAATAGATGGATGAATGATGTGAACTGTGGTTCAGTGATGATCATTTCAATGGATTTGTTAGTGCTAGCTGGATGACAACCACTGGTTGGTACCCTAGCCCTCTACTGAACCCAAATGGGTGATGATGTGGTGGTTTCAATTGCTGGCTGTGGGTTGAGGTGGCCCTGGCAGCACTTGTGATGTTGTCATGGCTAGCTCCCCCTCTCTGTGGCTTGCTGTGGCTTTGTGAATGTCTTCTGGTTAATCTCTTTTTGGATTACCAGTGGTCTTTGATGTTGACAAACATGAATAGACACCATATGGTCTATCTGTCTGATGGTGTAGTTAAACTGTTAGGTGCTTGGTGACTTTGGATGGCTAACTAGGATTAAATCCATGATGGATTTCTCTAGTTGTGTCACTGTGTTGACACAACCAGTGTTCCCTTGGTTGTTTTCCTTCTAGCCATGGTTTTATTTGTTGGCACCAAATGGTTTTGCAACCAAGTGATGATATAACTAAGGTTTCCTACCCTTTTTGGCTTCTGTGATGCATGTGTATGCTTATTGATGAGCAAAGCATGTGTTTGCTCAGGTTCTTTTGTGTATACCTCACTCCAGCTCCTAGATAAGTTGCTGATGTAGAGGATTGCTTCTGTGATGTGCTGGTGCTTGCCCTGCTCCTCCTTGCAAGCTGATGCTACTTGGTTAATTTTCTGTGGCTGTTGGATAGGTTGAACAACAGTGACTGTTCTTCCTGTTCTAGTTGTTCTTCCTGTTCTTACCCTGAAGATCCTTGTCGATGGAATGGCTAGGGTTTACTGTGGAGGCGTTTATATGATCTTCTTCTTCTTCTCTGGTCGACAACAAGGCCTGGCAACACATGGTGACTCACTGGCTTGTGTGTGTGTGTTGTGCTGCATGCACCCATGGTGACTTGCTGTTGAGCATGCACACTAGCTGTGTGAGCAGCTAGTGTGTGTGTGTGTACCAGGTGCTTGGTACCTGGCTTGGTACTTGGCTGTGAGAAGATCAGCTCGGCAGAGCTTGATCATATCTTCTCAATTAACCATTTCCTTTCTAACCTGCCAAATGGCAATGCCACTTGGCATAACTGGTTATTTGCTTTGTTGTGTGCAAGGAATCAAGATGATGATCAAGTGAAGATCAAGATCATCAAGCTCAAGTATCTAATGAAGATTATTTTGTAGTTTAGGAATTTCATTAAATTGTAATCTTCTTTCTTTTTCTTTCTTTTTCTTTTTCTATTTTTGCCAATTCTTGTAATGTATTGTAATATTCTATAATTCATAATCTGAATATTGTAAAGACAATGTATCTTGTGTGTTTGTTAATAAAGCTCCCATTTTTCTCTAATGAGATTTACTTATTATTTGTATTGTTCATATTCTTTATTAATTATAATTTGCTTAATGAATTACCTCACATTTGAATTATGAGATATTCATGTGATATTTGGATTTGAATTTCAAATGTAACTTAGGTTTGAATTCAATCATGCAACTTAAGTTTGAATTCAATCATGCAACTTAAATTGTGATGTAATATCTCCCCTCTCTTCTCAAAACCCTAACTTAGTTGAATGAGGAACAAGTTTGTCGCACTCTCGAAACCCTAACCCTGTAAGGTGTCGAGAGAGAAACTTGTTCTCCTTCGATGCAGTTTTCTTTTAAAAGCGCGAAATCTCCCCAGAATTTACGATGCAGTGCACATCCCTTTCTAAAATCTATCCCTCGATTGTCTCTAAACCTGGGACATTACAGCCTTTCCCCCATAAAGAAAACTTCGTCCCGAAGTTGTGGTTGTAATACCTGAAGAGTTCGGGGTATGTTTTCCTCAGGTCTTCTTCCTTTTCCCAGGTGGCTTCTCTCTCGGGGTGATGCTTCCATTGTATCTTGCAGTACTTAATAGCTCGATTCCTGAGGTGTTTCCAGTTCTCCTCGAGAATCTTAGCTGGCTTCTCAATGTAAGTCAGGTCTTGTTGTAACTCGAGCTCATCATGTGATACTGGCTCATCTGGGGTCTTTAAGCATTTCCTGAGTTGCGACACATGGAATACATTGTGAACTTGAGTTAACCTTCCGGGTAGATCCAATTCAAAGGCTAACCCTCGGTTTTGACTCAGTATCTTGAAAGGTCCAATGTATCTAGGGCTCAACTTTCCCTTTACTCCAAATCTCTGAAGACCTTTCATCGGGCTTACCTTAAGGTACACCATGTCTCCGACTTGTGGCTCACATGTCCTTCTCTTTTGGTCAGCATAGCTCTTCTGACGGCTTTGTGCTATTTTCAGCCTATCTCTTATGATGTCAATGATTTGTTGCTTTTCCTTGACATAATCAGGGTTGAATTCCTTGCTTGATCCTGCTTCATACCAACATATCGGTGATCTACACTTCCTTCCATACAGAGCTTCGAATGGTGCCATCTTGATGCTGCTTTGATAGCTATTATTGTATGAAAACTCTGCTAGTGGTAAGTGCTCCTCCCATGATCCTCCGAAGTCTAGGGCACAAGCCCTAAGCATATCTTCCAATATCTAGTTTGTTCTCTCTGTTTGTCCACCTGTCTGAGGATGATAGGCGGTGCTGTAGTCTAACTTGGATCCTAAAGCTTCATGTAGTTGCTTCCAAAATGCTGATGTGAACACGGATCCTCGATCTGACACGATCTTCTTAGGCACTCCATGTTTACTCACGATCTCTTTGATGTAAAGATCGATGAGTTTCTCTCCTTTATCCTCGCTGATTTATCGCTAAGAAGTGTGCGCTTTTCGTCAACCGGTCCACGATTACCCA
Organism: Lolium rigidum; assembly: GCF_022539505.1. Classification (NCBI taxonomy): domain Eukaryota; kingdom Viridiplantae; phylum Streptophyta; class Magnoliopsida; order Poales; family Poaceae; genus Lolium; species Lolium rigidum. Next base: position 257,410,071 of record NC_061508.1, on the reverse strand, counting down.
TATCATGTCCTTCTTTTTATTAGTCAGGGGTAGTCCGGTGATGAAATCCATTCCTATCTCTTCCCATTTCCATTCTGGAATTGGTAAAGGTTGTAACTTTCCTGCCGGACTTTGATGTTCAGCTTTAACTCTTTGGCAGGGATGGCATTCCGCCACGTATTGTGCTATCTCTCTCTTCATATTATTCCACCAGAATAACTCCTTGAGATCCATGTACATCTTTGTACTTCCCGGATGTATAGAGTATGGTGTTTGATGTGCTTCCCGGAGTACAATTTCCTTGATCTCATCAATATCCGGAACACAAATCCTCTTCTGGAACCATAATGATCCTGATTCACCTCGGTGGAATTCTGATGGTCTTCCCTCATCAATCCTTCATGATAAATGGATCGTCCAATTGACCCATGATTATCTCGTTCTTTAAGTTAACACTTAGCTCATCGGCTACTTGTAAAGCCGAAAGTCCTTCATGAGCTTCTTTCTCCCAAAGTTGTATCTGGGCTTGGCTTATTTTCTTCCTCAATTCCGGTGATAGTTCTTGTTCCATTCCTCCAGTGCTCTTCCTACTCAAGGCATCTGCTACAACATTAGCCTTTCCTGGAGTATAATTGATGGTCAAATCATAATCCTTGATCAGTTCAAGCCATCTTTTCTGCCTCATATTGAGTTCCTTCTGAGTGAAGAAGTACTTGAGACTCTTATGATCCGTATAGAGCTCACACTTGGCTCCATAGAGAAAATGTCTCCAAGTTTTAAGTGCAAAAACTACTGCTGCTAACTCTAAATCATGTGTTGGATAATTCACTTCATGAGGTCTGAGTTGCCTCGATCCATAAGATATTACTTTCCGATCTTGCATGAGTACACAACCCAATCCATGTTTGGCTGCGTCACAATACACGGTGTAATCCTTGCCAACTTTCGGGACTGCTAACACCGGTGCTGTGGTGAGTTTCTCTTTCAGAGTTTGAAAACTCCTTTCACACTCATCAGACCACACGAACGGTGTGTTCTTCCTTAACAGTTTAGTCATTGGTCCTGCTATCTTGGAGAATCCTTCAATGAATCCGATAGTATCCTGCCATTCCAAAGAATCCTCGGATTTCTTTGACAGTCTTTGGTGCTTCCCAGTCTAAAACTGCTGCTACTTTGCTTGGGTTAACAGCTATTCCATCCTTGCTAATAACATGACCAAGAAATTCTACTTGATCTAGCCAAAATTCACACTTGCTAAATTTGGCATAGGGTTGGTGTTTTCTTAGTGTTTGCAACGTACACTATCCTCAGATGTTCAGCATGTTCAGCTTTATCTTTGGAATAAATCAAGATATCATCGATGAATACGATGACAAACTTGTATAGGCATGGCATGAAGATCTTATTCATAAGATTCATGAAGATTGCTGGGGCATTGGTTAATCCAAAAGGTACTACTAGATATTCACGATGTCCGTACCTCGATACAAAGGCTGTTTTCGGAACGTCTTCCTTCTTGATCTTTATCTGATGATAACCGGACCTTAGATCAATCTTGGAAAAGACTCCCGCGCCTCTAACTTGATCAAATAGATCTTGTATTCTAGGAAGTGGGTACTTGTTCTTGATAGTAACATTATTCAGATTCCCGTAGTCTCCGCACATCCTTCGGCCTCCATCCCTTTTATCCACGAAGATAACAGGTGATCCCCATGGTGAGATACTCTCCTGTATGAATCCTTTTTGTTCCAAGTCATCCAATTGCTCCTTAAGTTCTTTCAACTCCTTAGGCCCCATTTTGTATGGTGCTTTAGCAATCGGAGCTGTTCTGGAATTAGGTCGATAGTAAATTCTATCTCCCTATCTCGGTGGCATTCCGGTAATTCCTTGGGAAAGACATCCTGGAATTCATTTACTACAGGTATTTCCTCCAACTTTACTTCCTTCATGCTATTCAACTCGTAGTTCTACTTCAATCCGTGTATGTTTATCTCCTTGGTAGATTATTCTACTTCCATCTGGGCTTTTCAAAGACACAAGTCTTGTTCACACGATCGATCAATGCTCCATTAGCCTCTAACCAGTTCATACCAAGAATGACATCAATGTCCTTCATCGGTAAAATGAACAGGTCTGCGTCAAACGCGCATTTATTGATCATAATGACTTGTCCTTGTTTGGTATGGGTTACTACTATCGTTCCCCCCGCGGAAAGTATGGCTATGGGTGTATCTAACTTAGTGCAACTAATCCCATGTTTGATGATGAATTGCTGAGAAATGAATGATGTAGTTGCACCTGTATCAAAAAGTACTTTGCCAGGATGAGTAAGTATCCGAAGCGTACCTATCACCGCTCGATCGGAGTTCACCACCTCCTCCAAGCCGGTGCGGTTCAACTTGCCGAAGGGTTTCTTGTTCTTCCAGCTTCCTCCGGTGTTCCCGCCTCGGTTTCCTCCTCCTCCTGACTGACCTCCTCCATTCATCTTCTTAGGGCAATCCCTAAGCATGTGTCCTTCCTCGCGACAACCAAAGCATATCACTCTTGGCTTCTTGCAATCCTTCGAGTAATGCCCTGAGTACCAGCAGCTTCGGCAAACTATTTGCGCCATATTAGGGTTGCTTGGAGCCTTCCTGTTATTGTTGTTGTTGAAGTTGCGGTTGTTGTTGTACCTTGGCTTGAAACTCAAGCCAGTGTTAGACTTGTTGCTGACATATCTCTTAGGCTCAAATTCAGCTTTCTTTCTCTTTTCCTCCTGCAGTTGCTTGAAGTCATCTTCAAGAGTGATGGCTGCATCCACCAACTCCTGGAACTCTGTCGCTCTCATCATTCTGAGCTGCACTTTGAACTGGGGACTTAACCCCCGCAAGAACCTCTTCTTCTTTTTGTCCTCGGTGTTGACCTCCTCAACTGCATACCGAGACAACTTCGAAAACTCCCTGACATAAGTCAGGATGGCCTTATCCTTCTGCTCGAGACTCTCAAATTCTCGACGCTTCAGTTCCACTATGCTCTCAGGGACATTGGATTCCCTGAACTTCCTCTTGAACTCCTCCCAGGTGAATACCTTCTCAGCCGGATAAACGGCTACTATATTATCCCACCATGATGCGGCGGGTCCACACAACAAGTGTGTTGCGTATCTGACCTTCTCCAGGTCGTTGCATCCAACAGTATTGAGCTTTCGCTGAGTGTCCATCAGTCAATCCTCCGCGTCCATTGGTTCGGGCGCGTATGCGAAGGATATAGGCTTAGTATTCTGGAAGTCTGACAAGGTGACTCTCTGGTTCTCGGGCCTCTCCACCCTGTTCTGTTGAAGCAGCTCCTGGAAGAACTTATTTTGCTGCTCCATCGTCATACGTTGCCTTTCCTCCAACATTTGCATGTATTGGAGGAAGTTCTGCTGCGTCATGGGTGGTGGTGGTGGTGGTAACTGGTTTCTGGCTGCTTCATCAGCCTCTTCCTTCTGCTTGGGCTCGCGCTCGATGCGCTGCGCTTCACTCTCGTCACCCGTTAATCCCGACATATCCCCCTAGTTCTGCATCACAAAGTGGTACTCAGTTACTCCATGCGCAAGTTTTCTGAGCTCAACTTTGTGCACAGAACTAGTCACGCAATGGAAATCAAGAAGCAAATCCAAATCATACAAAACATATACCATGTATTTACATACTTAAGTGGTTTTATTACAATACTCAGTAGCGATGTGAGTATGCAAACTCACTTATTGAAGTATATGTACAAATTTCTACAAAATATTACATACTACAATACATGTGGTACTACTGTATTGTAGTCTCGCCTCCCATGGTAGTCTCTAGTCGTGCTTCACTCCCGATACATCCCGGGCTTCCATCCGGTCGAACGTGTAGTCCTCCCCGACAGAATCCGGAACATAGGGTCTTCCCGTCGGCTGGTAGTCGGAATCAGAGGATGATCCCAGGGAGAAATCTGTGTTCATGAACTGGTCATTAAGTGCATCATAATCCACCCATCGGGTGTACTCCCCTGTGACTCCGCCATAGGTATAACCACCATATGTATCCAACTCGATCATTATCGGATACTCCTCATCGTCTCCCCTATTACCCTGATAGTGCTGGTTCTGGGTTGTGGCGTCCTCATTCATCTCAGGATTATATCTAACTGAATCACTATGGGTTCCGATATCCGATCCCCAACGCCAACCCGTGGAGTTTTCTATAGGAGTCTCGGAACGCTGATTGTTTCCGGATTCCTCTCCATCCTCATTTCCTCCATGGGAATTACTAGGAAAGTACCTAGGGGTAATGGGTGTGGTTTGTTGTTCGGGATGGTCAATACTAATGTAATCACCAGCTGAATAAACTGGTGTGTGAACCTCATTCTCCATTGGTTCCTTCCCCTTAGTCTCCTCCTTGGGCTCAGTGAACTCTTCCAGCATTGTATCAATCGCTCCCGACAAATGTCGGTTCAGCTGAAAGAACAATGATAGTAGGTTGCGGCTATTATCCATGTACTTAGCGGCTTCTGCTGGTTTCTATTTTGCAAGCTTGAAGTGGTTAAGCATAGGATCATCTTCCTCCTCCATATGAGGAATATGAGCGAATTCGGAACCCATAAGCTCCTTCGTCTTATGCTCCCGAATATCAATGATGGCTCTCATTATGGCTATATGGTAGGCTGTGTTGATAGTTCTAGCCTCACCTGCTGGCATCATGATACGTCTCACACGTATCTATAATTTCTTATGTTCCATGCTACTTTTATGATGATACTCACATGTTTTATACACATTATATGTCATTATTATGCATTTTCCGGCACTAACCTATTGACCAGATGCCGAAGAGCCGTTCTGTCGTTTTCGCTGTTTTTGGTTTCGTAAATCCTACAAAGGAAATATTCTCGGAATTGGACGAAATCAATGCCCAGGGTCTTATTTTTCCACGAAGCTTCCAGAAGACCGAGGGAGAAACGAAGTGGGGCCACGGGGCGCCGCCACACTAGGGCCACGCGGCCTAAGGGGGGCCCGCGCCGCCCTAGCGTGTGGGGCCCCCGTGCCTCCTCCGACTCCGCCCTTCCGCCTACTTAAAGCCTTCATCGCGAAACCCCCAGTACCGAGAGCCACGATACGGAAAACCTTCCACAGACGCCGCCGCCGCCAATCCCATCTCGGGGGATTCAGGAGATCGCCTCCGGCACCCTGCCGGAGAGGGGAATCATCTCCCGGAGGTCTCTTCATCACCATGATCGCCTCCGGATCGATGTGTGAGTAGTTCACCCCCGGACTATGGGTCCATAGCAGTAGATAGATGGTTGTCTTCTCCTCATTGTGCTATCATGTTAGATCTTGTGAGCTGCCTATCATGATCAAGATCATCTATTTGTAATGCTACATGTTGTGTTTGTTGGGATCCGATGAATATTGAATACTATGTCAAGTTGATTATCAATCTATCATATGTGTTGTTTATGTTCTTGCATGCTCTCCGTTGCTAGTAGAGGCTCGGCCAAGTTGATACTTGTGACTCCAAGAGGGGGTATTTATGCTCGATAGTGGGTTCATGCCTCCATTGAATCCGGGACAGATGACAGAAAGTTCTAAGGTTGTGGATGTGCTCGTTGCCACTAGGGATAAAACATCAATGCTTTGTCTAAGGATATTTGTGTTGATTACATTACGCACCATACTTAATGCAATTGTCCGTTGTTTACAACTTAATACCGGAAGGGGTTCGGATGATAACCTCGAAGGTGTACTTTTTAGGCATAGATGCATGCCGGATAGCGGTCTATGTACTTTGTCGTAATGCCCCGATTAAATCTCATAGTACTCATCATGATATATGTATGTGCATTGTTATGCCTTCTTTATTTGTCAATTGCTCAACCGTAATTTGTTCACCCAACATGCTATTTATCTTATGGGAGAGACACCACTAGTGAATTGTGGACCCCGGTCCATTCTTTACATCCGAAATACAATCTATCGCAATTGTTCTTTACTCGTTCTTCGCAAACAAACATCATCTTCCACACTATACATCTAATCCTTTGTTTACAAGAAGCCGCTGAGATTGACAACCTCACTGTTACGTTGGGGCAAAGTACTTTGATTGTGTTGTGCAGGTTCCACGTTGGCGCCGGAATCCCTGGTGTTGCGCCGCACTAAACTCCGTCACCAACGACCTTCACGTTATCCTTGACTCCTACTGGTTCGATAACCTTGGTTTCTTACTGAGGGAAACTTGCTGCTATACGCATCACACCTTCCACTTGGGGTTCCCAACGGGCGTGTGCTTTACGTGTATCACATCACTACGCTCATTCCTAGGGATTCTGGAAGTCTTAGCCCTAACCTACACTTTGCCAATACTGGACCGTCGTAGTACCAGTATTTCATTACTTGGATTTGGGGATCGCACCCAAATTCAAGTAGCATAGCACGAAGAATGTCTGCGAGTCCTCCGTCGTATTCACTCAAGTTTGACGGCTTCACTTTCACGTTACGTCCCGGCGTGAACTTGCCATAGTTGGCTGTAGAATAGAAAGAATATAATATTAGTAATAATGCATCATAATAGAGATAATAAAGAATTATCGCACTAAAACATATGATTGTTTTATTCTCAAGTGAATATACACCATATTTTTAGAGAATTCTTTACTAATCCTATTTGACTCCTAACATTTCGTCCCATTTACTAGGTTCCAACCTAAGGTCAAAGCTTTTGCTCTGATACCAACTGTGGTGACCTTGCATACCACTACATGTTGTAGTATGCCAGTCGTTGATATAACATTCACGAAGTACCAATCCGCGAATATTACATCCCTCAGAGTAGTACAACAGAACATAGCAGGTCCATAACTCATTCATTTATTATTACAAGCATAATGTACATATCATCTCGGAGCTCCTCTTGGGTCCTAAGAGGGATACTCCTGGGTTCGAGGCGAACCCAACTCAACTTACAATATAGAAGTCTTACTAAGTTATATATTTATTTCCTCGAGCAGTTAAGTACTAAGAGTTCGTACTGCTCGGATACTGATACTACTTGGTAGGTCTATACGTGCTCTCCTCTGGAACCCTCCCCGGTTCCGTAGACTATGAGGTAGTCTACACCTTCGACACCTCCAGAGATGTCTGGTTCTTCATAGCCGATAATGTCTGGCTCCTTCAGTGGTTGTCGTTGTCCTCCTCCGCGATGGTTCGGACAATCTAAGCAGTGGATTTAAGAGTGGTATGAGTACGAGCGTACTCAACAAGTTCATTATAGAAAAGAGGTGTTTAATGCACTAGCTACGATATTAGACCAAAAAGTCTAATACCAATGCAAGTTTTGATAAACATTTCTTCAAGAGGTTGCTTTTATTTCAAAGAACTATGGCCGTCAGCCTTCACCGGTTCACTAGTGATGAACATAGTACTTTGCAATAGTGATAAACATAGTACTTTGCAAGTAGTTTGATAAAAATACTCGAATGACATGAGCAAGTGATGAACTTGCCTGAACACTGCAAAGTGTTGCAGTTGGATGGTGTGGACTGACCCTTGTCCTCTATTGCTGAAAATAGCATCATTGTCCGATAAGGGCAATGGTTAAAGAAGCATTTATGCATGATTCCAGTTTTAGGGTTTGTTTCCCCCTCCCGATGTCTTTATTATTTCATGTGAGAGGTTAATACTAAGAATCACTTAGGGATACTCTATTTAGGGTAAAATACAACCTTGAAATGTTGTCAAGGTGTTTTTAAAATCCAAAATACTTTATGGACTTATTTTCATTATTGAAAATAAAAGGTGTGATTTAAATGATTATTTAAATCATCAAATTTGAACTTATTCTTGTTTAATTTCAAAAATTCTCTTTTATTTTTTATTATGATAGAGATTTTTATACTGATTGGTTTTCATATTTTTAATTATTTTTTAGAGCTATTAAACATTTACTATTGATTTTCAAAGTTTCAGCATTTTTATGAATTTTGTGAATTGACACAATTGCCCTCGGGCCCACTCGTCGCTGGAGCCCGATGGGTTGGGTTAGACTAGCTCGGGTCCAACCGACCCCAGCTAGCCGCTCACTCTCTCCCCCACCACGCCGCCTCGACGAATCCTAATCCCCTTCTCTCTGGCGACCTGTGTCGCCCTCGCCGTCGCCGGCCGATTCCGGCGAACTCCGACCGCCATGGCCCTCGCCATGGGGCGCAATCGAACCGCCTGGTGACGCCGGTCCTTCTCCTCCGCGTCGATCTGGAGCTGGCGTTGCTCCTGCTAGTCCTCGACCCCCTCGCCGTGGCTAGGGTTACGGGATCCGCGGTGATCTCGCTGCTCCCAGGGTTCCTGGCGTGATGGCGCCGCCGTGGGCCTCGCCGCAGTGGTGCGGGGCGCTGCGGCGCTTGTCTGAGCGTGGCCTCGGCTCGGCCGAGTGCCGCCATGCACTCGGCGCGCGCCGCCGTGGCCGCCACGGCCGCGAATGCCGTCTCGCCGCCCCCGGCACGTGCGCCACCCTCTCTCTCTCTTGTGCATGTTCTTCTTCCTCATCCTCTAGCTCGGCAACGGCTGCTCCACCTCGTGTAGATGCCCGCCGTGTTGATGCTCCGTCGCTATGCCTAGCTAGCCGTGTATGCATATGCTACTGCGCTGCTGCTGTGCTGTTTGTGATGCTGTGCTTCATTTGCCTTGGCTATTGCTGCCATGACCATGCCAGGCTTGTGTTACTGCTGTGTGCAGCCCTGCCACTCTTCTGTGCAATATTATTGGTGTTGTACTACTTTGCCATGCTATCCCTGATCCTGTGCAAGAATTCCTAGTCTAAGTGCTTGCTATGCTTGCATTTCTTGCTTAATTTTATCTTTGTGCCTCCGTTCTTGTTACTATGCTTGCCAGATACTCAAGTGTAGTCAATTATGTGGCCATGGCTTGAATACTGTGTATATTCCTTGCAAATTTGCAAGTGCTGCTGCCCCGGTGTGCTATTTCTTGTGCTCAAACTCATGAGCATGCTCAATTGAGCATTGTTGTTGGCTTAATAGTATTATTCAAAGGATGAATGCTATGTGCTTTACTTGTGTATCTTGATCCAAAGTGGTTCATCATGCCTTTGATGTGCTTCGGATACAATCATAAAGTCATTAATTCAGCTTATCTATTTATTCAGTTATGACTTGGTTGGATTTCTTCAAGCAGCTGGTTAATTCCCGTTGCCGTACTTGGCTATGGCAATCTGTAGCAAGAGCTAGCAAGCTCTGATGATCAATTGATCAACAGTTGCTTGTGAAAAATGTTGTTCCCTGTTTGTGCCTCACTATGGCTCACTCTGTGCTGTGTGAGCATCACACAGGCTTGACCTGATGTGTGCTGGTGCTCGCTTAGGCATCAGTGTATGCTTGCCATGATCCATTGGATGATTTGCAAGGCCTTGGTGCATCAATTGCTTGTCTGTTTCATTTATCTGTTTATCTTTCTTTAATAGATGGATGAACGATGTGAACTGTGGTTCAGTGATGATCATTTCAATGGATTTGTTAGGGCTAGCTGGATGACAACCACTGGTTGGTACCCTAGCCCTCTTCTGAACCCAAATGGGTGATGATGTGGTGGTTTCAATTGTCGGTCGTGGGTTGAGGTGGCCCCGGCAAGCACTTGTGATGTCGTCATGGGTAGCTCCCCCTCTCGTGGCTTGCTGTGGCTTTGTGAATGTCTTCTGGTTAATCTCTTTTTGGATTACCAGTGGTCTTTGATGTTGACAAACATGAATAGACACCATATGGTCTATCTGTCTGATGGTGTAGTTAAACTGTTAGGTCCTTGGTGACTTTGGATGGCTAACTAGGATTAAATCCATGATGGATTTCTCTGGTTGTGTCACTGTGTTGACACAACCAGTGTTCCCTTGGTTGTTTTCCTTCTAGCCATGGTTTTATTTGCTGGCACCAAATGGTTTTGCAACCAAGTGATGATATAACCAGGGTTTCCTACCCTTTTTGGCTTCTGTGATGCATGTGTATGCTTATTGATGAGCAAAGCATGTGTTTGCTCAGGTTCTTTTGTGTATACCTCACTCCAGCTCCTAGATAAGTTGCTGATGTAGAGGATTGCTTCTGTGATGTGCTGGTGCTTGCCCTGCTCCTCCTTGCAAGCTGATGCTACTTGGTTAATTTTCTGTGGCTGTTGGATAGGTTGAACAGCAGTGATTGTTCTTCCTGTTCTAGTTGTTCTTCCTGTTCTTACCCTGAAGCTCCTTGTCGATGGAATGGCTAGGGTTTACTGTGGAGGCGTTTATATGATCTTCTTCTTCTTCTCTGGTCGACAACAAGGCCTGGCAACACATGGTGACTCACTGGCTTGTGTGTGTGCTGTGCTGCATGCACCCATGGTGACTTGCTGTTGGGCATGCACACTAGCTGTGTGAGCAGCTAGTGTGTGTGTGTGTACCAGGTGCTTGGTACCTGGCTTGGTACTTGGTTGTGAGAAGACCAGCTCGGCAGAGCTTGATCATATCTTCTCAATTAACCATTTCCTTTCTAACCTGCCAAATGGCAATGCCACTTGGCATAACTGGTTATTTGCTTTGTTGTGTGCAGGGAATCAAGATGATGATCAAGTGAAGATCAAGATCATCAAGCTCAAGTATCTAATGAAGATTATTTTGTAGTTTAGGAATTTCATTAAATTGTAATCTTCTTTCTTTTTCTTTCTTTTTCTTTTTCTATTTTTGCCAATTCTTGTAATGTATTGTAATATTCTATAATTCATAATCTGAATATTGTAAAGACAATGTATCTTGTGTGTTTGTTAATAAAGCTCCCATTTTTCTCTAATGAGCTTTACTTATTATTTGTATTGTTCATATTCTTTATTAATTATAATTTGCTTAATGAATTACCTCACATTTGAATTATGAGATATTCATGTGATATTTGGATTTGAATTTCAAATGTAACTTATGTTTGAATTCAATCATGCAACTTAAGTTTGAATTCAATCATGCAACTTAAATTGTGATGCAATATCTCCCCCCTCTTCTCAAAACCCTAACTTAGTTGAATGAGGAACAAGTTTGTCGCACTCTCGAAACCCTAACCCTGTAAGGTGTCGAGAGAGAAACTTGTTCTCCTTCGATGCAGTTTTCTTTTAAAAGCGCGAAATTTCCCCAGAATTTACGGTGCAGTGCACATCCCTTTCTAAAATCTACCCCTCAATTGTCTCTAAACCTGGGACATTACATTCATTCGATGAACCACAATGTCTTCAGATATTTGATCTTCTGGCACATGTAAGTTGTGCCTTATGAATAAAATGTCATGTTATGGTAAAACAAATTATGTATTAAAATTATTGATTATTATACATAATGATGTATTATGTGTCAACAAGTAGTGCATATCATTGTCTTGCAAACTTCTCCGACATTTGCACCATCTTCCACCATCGCCACACGAAAGAAACGGACCACCAGCCACCGTCATTGATCGCTCCAGAATGTTGCTGCTGCTCGCTTCCCCACCCTACTAATTGTAGGATAACGTTGCATAGAAAACAAAAAATTTCCTACCGCGAACACGCAATCCAAGCCAAGATGCAATCTAGAAGACGGTAGCAACGAGGGGGTATCGAGTCTCACCCTTGAAGAGATTCCAAAGCCTACAAGATGAGGCTCTTGTTGCTGCGGTAGACGATCACTTGCCGCTTGCAAAAGCGCGTAGAAGATCTTGATCACGATCGGTTACGGCGCCACGAACGGCAGCACCTCCGTACTCGGTCACACGTTCGGTTGTTGATGAAGACGACGTCCACCTCCCCGTTCCGAGCGGGCAGCGGAAGTAGTAGCTCCTCTTGAATCCGACAAAGACGACGGCGTGGTGTCGGTGGCGGTGAAGAAGTCCGGCGGAGCTTCGCTAAGCTACGCGGGAGATATGGAGGAGAAGGGGGCGGCTAGGGTTTGGGAGGGGGTGGCCGGCCACTCAAGGGGGGGCGGCCAGCTTGTGGTCTTGGGGGTGGCCGGCCCCCTCCCTTGGCCCCTCATTATATAGGTGGATCCCCAAGTGTTGGTGTCCAAGTCTTCGAATAAGACCCGAACAAAAACCTTCCATAAGAGGGGAAACCTAGCCCAACTAGGACTCCCACCAAAAGGTGGGATTTCCACCTCCCATGTGGGGTTTGGCCGGCCCCCTAAGGGGGAGTCCACTTGGGACTCCTCCCCACCTAGGGCTGGCCGGCCATGGAGGTGGAGTCCCATGTGGACTCCACCTTCCTTGGTGGTTTCTTCCGAACTTTTCTAGAACCTTCTAGAACCTTCCATAGAACCTTCCGCGACATTTTAATTCACATAAAATGACATCCTATATATGAATCTTATTCTCCGACCATTCCGGAACTCCTCGTGATGTCCGGATCTTATCCGGACTCCGAACAAATATTCGAACTCCATTCCATATTCAAGTACTACCATTTCAACATCCAACTTTAAGTGTGTCACCCTACGGTTCGTGAACTATGCGGACATGGTTGAGTACTCACTCCGACCAATAACCAATAGCGGGATCCGGAGATCCATAATGGCTCCCACATATTCAACGATGACTTTAGTGATCGAATGAACCATTTACATATAATACCAATTCCCTTTGTCTCGCGATATTTTACTTGTCCGAGGTTTGATCTTCGGTATCACTCTATACCTTGTTCAACCTCGTCTCCCGACAAGTACTCTTTACTCGTACCGTGGTATGTGGTCTCTTATGAACTCATTCATATGCTTGCAAGACATTAGACGACATTCCACCGAGAGGGCCCGGAGTATATCTATCCGTCATCGGGATGGACAAATCCCACCGTTGATCCATATGCCTCAACTCATACTATCCGGATACTTAATCCCACCTTTATAGCCACCCATTTATGCAAGTGGTGTTTGGTGTAATCAAAGTACCTTTCCGGTATAAGTGATTTACATGATCTCATGGTCATAAGGACTAGGTAACTATGTATCGAAAGCTTATAGCAAATAACTTAATGACGAGATCTTATGCTACGCTTAATTGGGTGTGTCCATTACATCATTCACACAATGACATAACCTTGTTATTAATAACATCCAATGTTCATGATTATGAAACTAATCATCCATTAATCAACAAGCTAGTTTAAGAGGCATACTAGGGACTTCTTGTTTGTCTACATATCACACATGTACCAATGTTTCGGTTAATACAATTCTAGCATGATATATAAACATTTATCATAAACATAAAGATATAAATAATAACCACTTTATTATTGCCTCTAGGGCATATCTCCTTCAGCCTCCCACTTGCACTAGAGTCAATAATCTAGATTACATTGTAATATACCTAACACCCATGGCATTCTGGTGTTGGTCATGCTTTGCCCTAGGGAGAGCTTTAGTCAACGGATCTGCTACATTCAGATCAGTGTGTACTTTGCAAATCTTTACTTCTCCATCTTCGATGTACTCGTGAATCGAGTGGTAACGCAGCCTTGATATGCTTCAGCCTCTTGTGTGACCTTGGTTCTTGTGCATTGGCGATGGCACCCATGTTATCACAAGAAATGATTAATGGGTCCAATGCACTAGGAACCACACCGAGCTCTACAATGAACCTCTTCATCCATACCGCTTCGATGAAGCCTCCGAAGCCGCTATGTACTCGATTCTGTTGAAGACTTCGCCACCGTGCACCGCTTCGAGCTTGCCCAGCTTATCGCAAAGCACCATTCAATATAAACACGTACCCAGATTGTGACTTAGAGTCATCAGGATCAGTGTTCCAACTTGCATCGGTGTAACCGTTTACAACGAGCTCTTGGTCACCTCCATAACAAAGAAACATATCCTTAGTTCCAAGGTTGGAAAAAGTGCTAGGCGTAAGCGAGGCGGTTGGCATTCGCCTAGTGCCTAGGCGATGCTTAAGCGGCCTAGGCGCAGCCTAGGCGGGCATAGTTTATATCATAAAGTGTTTATCTGGATTATTATATGTGAATAAATATTAATTTAGAGCATGTAAATGTGTAAATTTCTGATAACTACCTTTAGAAAAATTCCCATCTAGCTCAATCGTGAAGTATGGCATGATTTCTTATTGTGGAAGACAATTTCTTGGTTACACTGCCTAGACTTCCGCTTATGCCCTAGGCGAGGCGGTTGTCCATCGCCTAGTGCCTAAGCGTGCTTAAGCGGTGCCTAGGCGTCGCCTTGTCCAACAGAGCTTAGTTCTTTTCAAGTACTTCAGGATATTCTTGACCGCTGTCCAGTGCTCCATTCCTGGATCACTTTGATATCTGCTAGTCAAACTAACAAAGATGTGCTATATCCGGTCTAGTACATAGCATGGCATACATGATAGATCCTACCGTCGAGGCATAGGGGATATTACTCATCCTTTCTCTTTCTTCTCGCCGTAGCCGGTCCTTGAGTCTTGCTCAATACCTTGCCCGGTAACATAGGTAAGAACCCTTTCTTACTTTCGTCCATTCTAAACTTCTTTAGAATCTTGTCCAGATATGTACTCGTGATAGCCCTATTAGGCGTCTTGATCTATCTCTATAAATCTTGATGCCTAATATATATGATGCTTCACCAAGGTCTTTCATTGAAAAACTATTATTCAAATAACCCTTAACATCGCTTAATAGTTCTATATCATTCCCGATCAATAATATGTCATCTACATATAATATCAGAAAATGCTACAGAGCTCCCACTCACTTTCTTGTAAATACAGGCCTCTCCATGACACTGTATAAACCCGAAGTCTTTGATCACCTTATCAAAGCGTCGGTTCCAACTTCTTGATGCTTGCTTCAGTCCATATATTGAACGCTGAAGTTTGCATACTTTGTCAGCATTTTTAGGATCGACAAAACCTTTGGGTTGTACCATATACAACTCTTCCTCAATGTCTCCATTAAGGAACGCCGTTTTGACATCCATCTGCCAAATCTCATAATCGAAAAATGCAGCTATTGCTAACAAAATCCTCACAGATTTTAGCTTCGCTACATGTGAGAAAGTCTCATCGTACAACTCCTTGAATTTGTCTGAAACCCTTTGCGACAAGTCGAGCTTTATAGACAGTAATATTACCATCAAGCATCTGTTTTTCTTTTGAAGATCCATTTATTCTCGACAGCCTTTCGCTATCGAGTAAGTCTACCAAAGTCCATACTTTGTTATCATACATGGATCCCATTTCGGATTTCATGGCTTCTTGCCATTTGTTGGAATCCGGGCTCATCATCGCTTCTTCATATGTCGCAGTGGTCTTCATCATTGTTATCCACAATCATGACATTTAGACAAGGATCATACCAATCAGAGTGGCACGTTCCCTTGTCGATCCGCGAGGTTCAGCAGTTTCCTCGTTCGAAGTTTCATGATCATTATCATTAGCTTCCTCTCGTTGCCGGTGTAGGCGGTACATGTACAACTTCCGGCATCGCGCTACTCCGATCAACGAGTATAGATTCATCAATCTCATCGAGTTCTACTTTTCTTCCAAGTCACTTCTTTAGTGAGAAATTCTTTCTCAAGAAAGGTTCCGTTCTTAGCAACAAAGATTTTGCCTTCGGATATGTGATAGAAAGTGTACCCTATAGTTTCCTTAGGGTATCCTATGAAGACGCATTTCTCCGCTTTGGGTTCTAGCTTGTCCGGTTGTAACTTCTTTACATAGGCTTCGCAACCCCAAACTTTCAGAACGACAGCCTTAGGTTTCTTATTAAACCATAATTCATACGGTGTCGTTTCTACGGATTTTGATGGTGCTCTATTTAAAGTGAATGCGGCTGTCTCTAATGCATAACTCCAAAATGATAACGGCAAATCAGTAAGAGACATCATACTACGAACCATATCTAAGAGAGTTCGATTACGACGTTCGGACACACCGTTTCGTTGAGGTGTTCCCGGCGGTGTCAATTGTGAAAGTATTCCGCATTTCTTTAAATGCATGCCAAACTCATAACTCAGATATTCACCTCCACGATCAGATCGTAGAAATTTGATCTTCTTGTTACGTTGATTTTCTACTTCACTTTGAAATTCCTTAAACTTCTCGAAAGTTTCGGATTTATGTTTCATGAAATAGATACACCCATATCTACTCAGATCATCTGTGAAGGTTAGAACATAACGATAACCACCGCGCGATGCTACGCTCATTGGTCCACATACATCGGTATGTATGATTTCCAATAAGTCAGTAGCTCGCTCCATTATATATGCGTATCACTACTATCGAGATCTAACAGAAATAAGCCATTCTTTTGTGGTGCTCGACCATAAAAGATATTATTCATAAAAATAGAACAACCATTATTCTCAGACTTGAATGAATAACCGTCTTGCATTAAACAAGATCCAGATATAATGTTCATGCTCAACGCGGGTACAAAATAACAATTATTTAGGCTTAAAACTAATCCCGAAGGTAGATGTAGAGGAAGTGTGCCGACAGCGATCACATCGACTTTGGATCCATTTCCAACGCGCATCGTCACTTCATCTTTCAGTAGTCTTCGTTTATTCTTTAGTTCCCGCTTCGAGTTACGGATATGAGCAACCGAACCAAGTATCAAATACCCATGTACTAGAACGAGAACCAGTGAGATAAACATCTATAACATGTATATCAGATATACCTTCTTTCTTCTTCTTGACAAGGCCGCTCTTCAGATCAGCCAGATACTTGGAGCAATTACGCTTCCAGTGTCCCTTCTCCTTGCAGTAATAGCACTCAACGATCGGGCTTAGGGCCGTTCTTAGGTTTCATAGGAGGCGTGGCAGCTTTCTTGCCACCCTTCTTGAATTTTCCCTTAGACTTGCCCTGTTTCTTGAAACCGGTGGTCTTGTTGACCATCAACACTTGGTGCTCTTTCTTGATCTCAATCTCAGCAGCTTTTAGCATGCCAAAGAGTTCAGTGTAACTCCTTGTTCATGTTCTCGCATATTGTAGTTCATCACAAAGTTCTTGTAACTTTGTGGCAGTTGATTGAAGAACACGATTAATCCCCGACCTATTAGGAATCACTATTCCCAAGTCACCGAGTTTCTTCGCATGCCCTGGTCATGGCGAGCATGTGCTCACTAACGGAGCTGCCTTCTTCCATCATACAACTGAAGAAATGTTTCGATGCTTCATAGCATTCCACGGCCGCATGAGTCTCGAATATAGCTTTCAGCTCATTCATCAACTCATGAGGATCATGGTGCTCAAAACGTTTTTGAAGATCGGATTCCAGATCGCACAGGATGGCACACTGAACTTGAGAGTACCGAGTTTTCCGAGTCGCGTAAACAGCTTTTACTTCATCGGTTTCATCTTCTGCAGGAGGGTCACCTAGCGGTGCATCAAGCACAAATTGCAGATTTCCGCCAGAGAGGAAGATCCTCACATGACGGAACCAGTCGGTGAAGTTGCTACCGTTGCTCTTAAGTTTCTCTTTCTCTAGGAACTGATTAAAATTGATTGGGGACGCCATCTCTACAACATATATTTGCAATAGTTTAGACTAAGTTTATGACAAATTGAGTTCAGATTTTAATTCAACATAATTAAAAACCTATGTGAACTCCCACTCAAAACAATATCCCTCGCATTGTCTTAGTGATCACACGAACCAAATCCACCGCACCTAAACCCGATCATCACGAGAAAAGATGTGACTTCAATGGCGAACACTCAAAGTGTTCATCATATCAACCATATGATTCATGCTCTACCTTTCGGTATCACGTGTTCCGAGACCATGTCTGTACATGCTAGGCTCGTCAAGGCCACCTTAGTATCCGCATGTGCAAAACTGTCTTGCACCCGTTGTATGCACTTGTTGATTCTATCACACCCGATCATCACGAGATGCTTCGAAACGACAAGTCTTGGCAACGGTGCTACTAAGGATGAACACTTTATTATCTTGAGATTTTAGTGAGGGATCATCTTATAATGCTACCGTCGCGATCTAAGCAAAATAAGATGCATAAAAGGATTAACATCACATGCAGCTCATATGTGATATGATATGGCCCTTTTGTCTTTGCGCCTTTGATCTTCATCTCCAAAGCACGGACATGATCTCCATCATCTTCGGGCATGATCTCCATCATCGTCGGCGTAGCGTCAAGGTCAATGGCGCCATCTTCATGATTGTCCTCCATGTAGCAACTATTACAACTACTTTGAAATACTACTCAACATGAAATTTAAAGACAACCATAAGGCTCCTGCCGGTTGCCACAATACAATAATGATCATCTCATACATATTCATCATCACATTATGGCCATATCACATCACCAAACCCCGCAAAAACAAGTTAGACTTCTCTAATTTGGTTTGCATATTTTACGTGGTTTAGGGTTTTCGAGAGAGATCTAATCTACCTACGAACATGAACCACAATGTTGATACTAATGTTTTCAATAGAAGAGTAAATTGAATCTTTACTATAGTAGGAGAGACGAGACACCCGCAAAGCCTCTTATGCAATACAAGTTGCATGTCGAACGAGGAACAAGTCTCATGAACGCGGTCATGTAAAGTTAGTCCGAGCCGCTTCATCCCACTATGCCATAAAGATGCAAAGTACTCAAACTAAAGATAACAAGAGCATCAACGCCCACAAACCATTGTGTTCTACTCGTGCAACCATCTATGCATAGACACGGCTCGATACCACTCGTAGGATAACGTTGCATAGAAAACAAAAATTTCCTACCGCGAACACGCAATCCAAGCCAAGATGCAATCTAGAAGACGGTAGCAACGAGGGGGTATCGAGTCTCACCCTTGAAGAGATTCCAAAGCCTACAAGATGAGGCTCTTGTTGCTGCGGTAGACGATCACTTGCCGCTTGCAAAAGCGCGTAGAAGATCTTGATCACGATCGGTTCCGGCGCCACGAACGGGCAGCACCTCCGTACTCGGTCACACGTTCGGTTGTTGATGAAGACGACGTCCACCTCCCCGTTCCAGCCGGGCAGCGGAAGTAGTAGCTCCTCTTGAATCCGACAGACACGACGGCGTGGTGTCGGTGGCGGTGAAGGAGTCCGGCGGAGCTTCGCTAAGCTACGCGGGAGATATGGAGGAGAAGGGGGCGGCTAGGGTTTGGGAGGGGGTGGCCGGCCACTCAAGGGGGCGGCCAGCTTGTGGTCTTGGGGGTGGCCGGCCCCCTCCCTTGGCCCCTCATTATATAGGTGGATCCCCAAGTGTTGGTGTCCAAGTCTTCGAATAAGACCCGAACAAAAACCTTCCATAAGAGGGGAAACCTAGCCCAACTAGGACTCCCACCAAAAGGTGGGATTTCCACCTCCCATGTGGGGTTTGGCCGCCCCCTAGGGGGAGTCCACTTGGGACTCCTCCCCACCTAGGGCTGGCCGGCCATGGAGGTGGAGTCCCATGTGGACTCCACCTTCCTTGGTGGTTTCTTCCGAACTTTTCTAGAACCTTCTAGAACCTTCCATAGAACCTTCCGCGACATTTTAATTCACATAAAATGACATCCTATATATGAATCTTATTCTCCGGACCATTCCGGAACTCCTCGTGATGTCCGGGATCTTATCCGGGACTCCGAACAAATATTCGAACTCCATTCCATATTCAAGTACTACCATTTCAACATCCAACTTTAAGTGTGTCACCCTACGGTTCGTGAACTATGCGGACATGGTTGAGTACTCACTCCGACCAATAACCAATAGCGGGATCTGGAGATCCATAATGGCTCCAACATATTCAACGATGACTTTAGTGATCGAATGAACCATTTACATATAATACCAATTCCCTTTGTCTCGCGATATTTTACTTGTCCGAGGTTTGATCTTCGGTATCACTCTATACCTTGTTCAACCTCGTCTCCTGACAAGTACTCTTTACTCGTACCGTGGTATGTGGTCTCTTATGAACTCATTCATATGCTTGCAAGACATTAGACGACATTCCACCGAGAGGGCCCAGAGTATATCTATCCGTCATCGGGATGGACAAATCCCACTGTTGATCCATATGCCTCAACTCATACTATCCGGATACTTAATCCCACCTTTATAGCCACCCATTTACGCAGTGGTGTTTGGTGTAATCAAAGTACCTTTCCGGTATAAGTGATTTACATGATCTCATGGTCATAAGGACTAGGTAACTATGTATCGAAAGCTTATAGCAAATAACTTAATGACGAGATCTTATGCTACGCTTAATTGGGTGTGTCCATTACATCATTCACACAATGACATAACCTTGTTATTAATAACATCCAATGTTCATGATTATGAAACTAATCATCCATTAATCAACAAGCTAGTTTAAGAGGCATACTAGGGACTTCTTGTTTGTCTACATATCACACATGTACCAATGTTTCGGTTAATACAATTCTAGCATGATATATAAACATTTATCATAAACATAAAGATATAAATAATAACCACTTTATTATTGCCTCTAGGGCATATCTCCTTCACTAATCGAGGCCAGCAAGTCACCGCAGTGAGACAAAGCTTGGAAAGAGACGGTTTGGGCGAGGGGAAATTGTCTTCCCATCTGATTGTGGGTCCCATGTTTGGTGTGTGAATATATAATTCAATTATTGGTCCAAGCGTTATGTATTTTCATGTGTATTCCTCCCCTCAATTAGAAAACTTGGCACTGTTGTTGCAAGGCCCACCTCTCTCTTAGACAAGGGGATAACGAGTTGTGCTAGGTGCATATGCGGTCTATTCATTCGAGCATTTTTGGCGCTCTCTCTCTAATGATTTATATTGGTTTGTCAACATAAGGACCGCCATTCGGGATTAATAAGACATGTGAGACAACAAGCATGTACAATCTAAACATACACATCACAAAACATATAAGGTCATATCCAAGATTAAGTTACTTAGACCCTACTAACAAGCATTACGATAATGGCATGACAATGAAGGACAATGCCATCGAGAAAGCATGCAACCATACAGGCATACACATGCATAATCGTTTGCAGTTACTTGGATCTGGTCACTGATAATGCATACTTATGAGGACGTGGGCATAGCCCAGTGGTTGGGGTCGCAGTGGCGCACCCCAACGACCAGAGTTTGAATCCTGTCAGGAACGAATTTCTGGAATTCTCACGCCGAGGTCCCGCTTCTACTATATCATTTAGTGTCTAGTTCCTCCTAGCACTAATTCATTTTTTTATAATGCATACTTATAACATAAGTACCAATAGGAACAATGACAAGCGGGAGAGAGGAACAATAGAACATTACCATATGTGTTTTAATTTCTTTCCGCATTCTGATTTTGTATGCAAATTAAAGGACCTCTTGAACAATTTGTTGGCCAATATAATGGACAAGATATTGAGTAGGTCTATAAAGAGTCCAGGTAAATAGCCCGTTGTCCAAAATCGACCAATTATAAATACTTGGTTAAATCTTGGTATGCCTGTGATAACAAGTGAGTGTCTTCCCATTCATCTCGCCAATTTTCCGGGCGATCTACCATGTTCTTCCTTGCCGCTAGGTACATTGCTTTCCTCCACCCCTCCATCATATCCTTCCCGCATTGTTCCGCCACCCAGTCCTCATACTCAAACTGCACTCCAAGTAAATATCAAAAACAAATTATGTATTGGCCATCAGCGATCTAGTTACATGATAACGGATCTATGCGACATACCATGCATGCTCCGAAGTCATGGGTGAGCCTTTTCGGGCAACCGCGAGCTTCCATTTTGGAGTAAAATTCGGCAACATCCTCCGTCATCTTCTCTTGCGACGGGAGCTCGATCCTTCCCGACAGAATTCCAGCAACCCAATTGCTTTGGAGTTCGAACAATGGAAAAAAATATAGTCTGCATTGAAGGAGGTTAATTCATATGCATAAATGTATCAATCGGATCTGAGCACAAAGCTAATCCATGTATATAGAAGTCATACACACTCGAGTCTCACATCCAAGAGCATAACTAATCATCAAACAAAACTTACTCTGAAGGGCAGTCCGATAAATGAGATTTGGGGAGCCAAGTGTGGCGGGAACACATGCTCGTACAACGGGCCCACACGGTTGTCGTCCACACTGATACCAACAACCTCCTCATCGAGGAACGGGTAGCTATATTTATATCTAAAACGTAATTAAGACAAACAAAGACACACAAAATAAAGGAGATTAGCGAGCAGAGCTTGTATGTTGGCAAAATTAGGGAGTGATGTTTTGGCATATGGGTGCGTATGCTCCCTTTATTTTGAAATACATGTTAGACATATTTTAAAATGTCAAAAATTGAAACAAAAATTCCGCACGTACATCTTCATGTGCTACACGCTCACAAAGTCGTTTCATGAAAAATCGACATGTCATGTGGCGTGTATAAAAAGGACAAAATTCGGTGCTGAAATAAAGGCTTGTCACAAGATAAATTTTCTCTTTTTCGCTTAGACTACACAAAATATCATTTTTTTCGTGAAACTTGACGAATACACATATATTATGGAGATGTACATGTAAATTTTTTTGTCAAATTTTTTTAACACTTGCAAATATGTTTTTATGGTAGAGGGATCATATGCACCCGGGAGCCGAATTGAGTTTCTGAAAGATATATGCATACTCTAGTACATACTTAGTTACTTACCCAGTACAATGGATGATGGCATCAGCTTTGACGCGATTGCCATCTTGGAACACCACGCTACCATCTGCCTCCGCACGCTCGATCTGCGAATGTTCCATGCATTCCAAATACCAATTGCAATGATTTATAAATCTCTGGAAAAAATATGTATACACCAATCGATCTTGCTGCTCCTACCATGGGATGCAGCCATAGGTTGGGACGTGCCGTACGTTGCATTTCTACGCAGGTGGCAGCCGCAACATGGACCTCACTGGCGACACCGGCGATGTCCCTCGAAATGTCAAATCCACTGGTCGCATATCCTACAACCACCACAACCTAGACACCAGATCATATAAGTACGTTGCAAAATTAATACTCGAAGTCAAATTACCTGCCTACTTAATATGTACTATATTTATGCTCAAGCTGACTGATTAGTTACGCACTTGGCCGTGAAATGCTTCAGGCACGCGGTAGCTATGGCTATGCATCTGCTTCCCAGGCCAACTACCGATGCCTGCACACAAAATCGCTAAATTAAGCTCACTAGCATGAAAGAAGGGTTAGAGACCTAGAGGGAGCATATGCCTCCGGAGGCTAAATTGAATTTTCGAGTCCACCAACAACTAACAATCTTATATTTACTAATTGGAGGCACTATAGGAGTTATCACGTTAATCCACATCATTAGAATAATTAAGACAGTTAGATTTAAAATTAATGGCTAAGATTAGTTAAGAAAGTCGTGATTTATAATGGTACAAAAATGTTACGTTGCCACGTTAGATTTGTTTTCTGTAATTTATAGTGCGACATGGATCATGATAAATCCAAAATATAGTAGGCACGAGACTACAGATAACGTGGCAACGTACGTCTAATCTGGAAAGCTCAAAATTTAAACGATGGTCTTATAGAGTCCAACATATGTACGTCCGGCTCAAGTACTTAATTTTTTCCTGCTTGGGCGCTCTACAGTTCCGTCGTCAAATAGCCCTAGCTATCAATAGTCCACCTTGATCTCTCCATGTTGTCTGCTTTAAATATCCATTGCATGGTAAAACTAATAAAGAATCCAATCAAATCTCCTTCAAGCTTCAAGCTATATCACGATCAGTTCCAATCTGCTTCTCCAATCTTGGTTGGGTCTTGCTGCATGTGCCGGCCGGCCGGCAAGTATGACGCCTACAATGTTGCAGCTAGGTTTGCTGGAATTCTTGATGGTATCACTCGCCGAGGTACGTCCTCTTTCTACAACATCAGACAATGTTTGTGGTATTCTATGATAGAGACATTGCTGAAAGTCAGATCCGACGTATTTCTCACCTACAACATGCAGTAACGTGCAAGACTGGTGGCGTAGTGTTAGCCATGAAAGACCATGGCACTGTGTATGAGGATGACGGGAATTCAAATCTAATTTTGGCTGAATCAATGAAAATGTTAACTAAGCAGTCTGGCTTCATCGCTGTCCAAACTGCTAGCAGTCTTAATAATGGAATCATGATCGACTTTCAGCCATTCTTTCCTGGAAACTGGTCACGGCAATCACGTCCCTGATGGGTCCAGTAAGTTTTTCTACTTCCGTTCATATCATAATGTTCTTAATTTTAGAAATTGATGATTTGTAGGTGCTTCTACAATTCGTTGCGTTCATATCATACTGTTTTTTTAGTTTAGAAATTGAGTTGTAGGGGCTTCTCTAATATTACATTAGCTCAGCGACATGCACATCACACAAGATCGAAGGTTTCACTTGCAGCAGAAGTTTAGGGAAGAACGGCCGAGCAAGAGAGTCTGAAAGTGCGGCAGTGTGGCTGCGGGACGGTCGTGTGGCTGCGGGATGGTCGTGTGGCAGCTGCGAGCTGTCCGGTTCAAAAAACTGGGTGGCCTTCTCCGTAATCGAAAAATATGGGTAGAACCAATCTCCATGTACTGCTCCTAATCCGTAAAAACGTTGCATGGAGATTCAATATGCGTACTGCTCAAGCCTTGATGAATTATCAATTTATGGCGAAAGCAAATCGTCTAGAGGATTATGTGGAAAAAGCTGAACTTTTTTCTTGATAAACTGGAGCCTCCAAATTCAATGCGCTGTATAATTGTGGGTTACAGTCTAATTTAGAATGGAATACATAACCTATTTTCACACAGTTTTATAAGGGCTTTTTCATTTCCTGGGTTAGCACATTCCAGAATTGTAATTATGGGCTTACAGCTACATAAGTAACTTTATTATATAGCTCCTAAAATTTTAATATATTTATTGTATATTTAAAAATGTCTATTTGCTAAATTTACAAGTGCCGATGTGTTTTAGTGTGTAATACATACAAATCTAGACAAATCTGCGAGAAATATATAGAGCCGGAGGGAGTACTCTTTTTGTATTGGGTAGACCGAAGTAATGGTGTGTACGCACCTAATTGGCAAACAAGTTTTTTTGGCCTTCTAAAGTTATAGATTAATACCGAGTTATAGATATTGCAATCAGAGAACATTAATAAAAACATAACTTGAAGTAATTATTATTTAGCATCTAACTCGCAATTTAGAGGGTTTTCATGATGTTGTTGCGTCCTATTTTTTTTTTAAAAAAAAACATAGACAATCTATGGTCATATGGCAAAAAAGGGGCTTACCTTTTAAATGAAGGCATCATCCGTATTTATGTTATGATGAAGATTAAAAAAAACCTCATCGTTGTACCTGTATATGGTTTTAAAAAGTATTGGTACAGTAACATGACTTTTTACATTGTTGTTACCAAGCTTATGTCAATCAAGATGCACAGTTCCTTTCTAAGAAAAAAAATCATTGATTGAATAGATTTCATGGAAGCTATTTATATAAACTGGAAGTGAAGTAGTAAGCTCAAGGATGAGCTCTAAAGTTATTGAAAGGAAAGAAACTAAGTCCACTAAAATTAGGATGTAATTTTCTCATTCTAAAATTTCATGAAGTGCTAACGAGGTGGATTACTTGATAAAATATATTCAAGAACTAAACATCGATCATACAAGCACACTTTCTTGACTTTCTAAATAAAACTATATTGTATTTTGTATTCTTTTCTTTCTCACATACGAGTACAAGCCATAAATGCAAACTCAATAATTGTGCACTTAAAACCTTCTCCACATTTGTGTCATGTACGCATAACAATGAATCATTTTGTGTTTCTCATGCATTCGAAGATATAACCATGTCTTCTGACAAATGGTATATCAAGCACAAGTGAATTCTTAATAATTTGCATGATGGGTAAAATAGCAAATATAACTCTAGCCTGTGCAGGTGCACGGGTTAACGACTAGTTTGGGTAAAATTGTGATTCCCAACAAGTTATCCATACGTGTTTAGAAATTCAG
The DNA here is from genome assembly GCF_022539505.1 of Lolium rigidum. NCBI lineage: Eukaryota > Viridiplantae > Streptophyta > Magnoliopsida > Poales > Poaceae > Lolium > Lolium rigidum. The sequence continues at coordinate 257,384,095 of NC_061508.1, read as the reverse complement.
ATATTGACAGTCCACATAATTGAAACTTGAAAACATGCCTTTGTGCTAGTGTGAATTTGGTCCAAAAATGCATCATTTGCCAGTTTCCTTAGCTCCTGTAAGATTATTTTATTAAATAGAATTTGCCGTCAATTCTGAATTACTTTCTCAACTTCAGATGATAAACTTGATTGACATAAAGTAGTCGACGAACAACTAATAAACGAAGAGAGTATCTTTATTTTACTGGTATAATTTCTTAGGTGTAAAATACGGCAAATAACGATTGACATAAAGGTCGAACCGAGGCGTGACGACGCGAGGCGTGACGAAGTGGCCGTTGCAGACCACGACGGCGTCGAACACCTCCTCCACTGGTCCGCCGCTCCCTGCGAGCTCCGAGGTCGAGTGCGACGTCACCCTCCAGCTCGCGCTGGCTTCCCTGCGGACGCTGACCACCTCCGTGCGGAGCCGCACCATTCCGTAAAGGTCGAACCGCCGTGCGAACTCCTGGAGGTAGCGGAGCACCTCCTGGTGGCCGGGGAACCTGCGCCGGTCGCCGTCGCCTTCGCCGCCTTCATCGGCGATGAATGGGAAGTCGGAGAAGCCAAAGCACTCGCGGGACAGGTTGGTGCGGAGGGACGCGTAGACGCTCGAGTGGACGGCGCCGGCGCCGAGCAGGTCGGCGGAGGCGGCCGGGTCGTAGAGCCACGTGCCACCCACGCCGGCGGCGCGCTCGAAGACGACGGGCCAGTGGCCCTCGCGCCGCAGCTCACGTGCCGCCACCAGGCCGGCGGCTCCCGCGCCGATCACGGCGACGTGGAGCGATCGTGATGGCATCGGAGGAGCTCAGGCTGTGGGAGAAAAGGTTTCCAAGTCTCCTGCTCTAGTCGTCGAGTTGTGTGTGCGTCGTCTTCAGGTGGAGCTGTTGGCCATAGTAACATTTTTCAGTTCAGTCTTGTGCTAGTAGGTCATTTTTTATGTTGCATTTGAGAATTGGGATGTGTAGTGGGGGTAGCAGACTCAAATGGTGATCAATGGGACAAAAGCAAAGTGGCTGCCGAACTCCCCTCACATGTGTTAGCTACGGAGTATATTATTACTGTGTAATGATGATTGTCTTTTGCGATGAGAGCATTTTTATTAGATACAATCTTATTAGCAACCATTAATATGGATCGGAGGGTGTACACTAAAATGTCACATCAACAACTAGTGATGATTGTTAAATCAGAATCACGTAACCTTCTCATGTTTGCATTGCGTTGGCTTATCCGTGCGGTGTGCATTAACATAAACAACAATATAAGTCCCTCGGCGGCGATAACCATGGATTTGTTTTGGGTAGAATCAACCCCGATCTGTGCCAGCGACCATTTTCTGCATTTTCTGATGGATTCCCACGTGACATTGCAGTGACATTGCAGGCCCGCACGCAAAGGATGGATCGGGATGGTGCAAGGCGAGCCAGGGTCCAAGGGTTTCTGTGGTCCCAAATTCGGCGAGCTGGGTATTGTTTGATTTTCAATCCATCCATTTCGCCAAATGACCGACAGTGGGGATCGGGGTTTGAGTAGGCAAGTGGCGGCAGAAGAGCTTGTTTTTAAAAATATAAAGTGGGATCTTCAACGGCAGATGGGTGGTCCTGTTTGGCATGGAGCCCATCCAGTGACAAGGGAGGAGAAGTAGTCGGTACCAGGTCCCCAAGGATGCATTCCTTGTTCAATTTGCTCAAGCCGAAATGGAACAATGTCACACCTTCTAGGGTTCAGTATCGTGGTAGGTGGGTGGAGCTACCACATCGATTCGGTGACCCAAGCCTGCTCAGGTTTTGTTCGTTTAATCACTTGAAGCCCGGAATTGGTCTGGATTGAGCCCATCATCTGATTTTCCAGCCCGCGAGGTTCTTTTTCCAGCACACTAAATTTTGCTCTTCGTTTACTCCATGATGAGAAAAGTCAGAAAACTAGCCTAATTCATCCCGGCCAGGTCTTCTCATTTGGTCTGGATTTTCTTTCTCCCCACTTGGCCCGTGGAAAGATTTCTAAGACGCGGTCCATCGACAAAGTAAAGGACTGATCAATTGGACGGATTGGGCGAGACTGAACCGAATAAGTAATTTTTTTGGAGGGATGAATCAGGATTGGCCTGCCATGGATCGGGTGATTGTACGGGATCAACCCAATCCCTGTCTGGAATAGTTCCATGTTTGGATTCAATCCGGAGAAAACGAACAAGGCCTCGGGAGGTGGTGGCCTGGTGGGGGATTCTATCCCGGAGGGGATTTTAGGTATGGGTCATGGGAATGGTGCCGCCGGCCTGGTGGGGGATTCTATCCCGGAGGGGATTTCAGGTATGGGTCATGGGAATGGTGCCGCCGGCCTGGTTGGGGATTCTATCCCGGAGGGGATTTCAGGTATGGGTCATGGGAATGGTGCCGCCGGCCTGGTGGGGGATTCTATCCCGGAGGGGATTTCAGGTATGGGTCATGGGAATGGTGCTGCCGTGCCGGTGATCAAACAGGTGTTGGCTTGCAGCAGAATTTCTCTTGGGCGGGGCAACAAGGTAATTACACCACCAATTTCTGGTCAAATTCTGGAGAGCAGCAGATTAGGGGACCGATTGGGTTTTATGCGTAGCATGTTTTCGACTAGAAAAAAAAATCTAGAAAAATGACAATGCTATCCTCAAGTTTTGGTCGGTTCTGATAGAATCCTATAGGTCATGAATATGAAGATCAGGAAATGAACTGCAATCAGCACAGAATAATTGACAATACGTACTGGTTGGATTCCCATTTGGTGTAAGAAACATGAACAACATAACAGCTGTTTCTACACCAAGAATTAAAACTGAGGCAGAAAAAGGGGAAAAACTGGCGCAGAATTGCAAGATTGGTCAAGCAGAATGATATTAGACCAATGGATCATATCAATAATACCATCTTTCATGCCACTACTGACCAAAAAAAAAGGTCAAATAAGACAAGAACTATCATCACTTCTGTATCCATGGTCACAAAAGCACCGCAAATTACCAAATGGCTAGGAAGGGGAAGAAATTAGAAACCTGGAACCGGGATATCAAAATTGAATCTGATATAACAGTAACCTTTACTTGTCGCAGATGGTAATGATGTTTGTGAAGCTACAATAAAACTTCAGGAGTTACTGCATACTTTTACTGGCACACCTCACAGTGCACACAGTAGCTGTGTTAACAGTAGTTCTCTAACTCACAAATGTAACATTAATTTCTCTTACAATCGAAAAATTCTAACAAGGAAAAGATGATAGCAACAGTAAGACATGCATTGATATATCTGCTGCGGTTGGGGCTTTTGTGTTAGACTAGATGACCCGTTGCGCCCCGGCGCAAAAAGCCCGACACATCGAAACCGTAAGCACCTAATCTACGATAATATTTATTTGCACGCTAAGACTCATATTTTGTAACCTTAAGTTATATAGTCTTTTGTAATTATGATGAAAACATTATTTTTTTGTGATTGGCGTGCATACTCTTGTTGGAAACCTGATTGTGCCATGTGTAGGGTAAACATAAACACAAGAAGGAGCGATGGTCTTGGTACTTGCTCTCATTCTAAAACTGAAACACTCGAATTAAAGTGCAGGTTCTTATCAAATACCCTATACCAAACACAGAATATTCAAAAAAGAGCTAAAATGTACAATGAAGACCTTACTAATCTTTAATCACATCCCAAGCAGCCAAGTCATAGGGACACATGAGAAAGTAGTGCTCAGACCTTTCGTCACATCTGAAGTGAGCCAGTGCCCAATATTCAGGCAATCATGTGCCAAACGGCAAAGGTTTCATCTTGTAGGTTTGACAGCCGATAGCATCTGCCAGTGTTTCTCCTCGCACACAAAAGTTTGGAACCTGAAGTACTTTTGAACACGAAGGGGAGGCTCGTGCCAGCCTGTCAGGTCATAGGTTGACTTGACTGAATCTGAATAAACGCCACCTTTAGTACGTGGCCATGTGGCAAATAGTAAAATCCCCCGAAAAAGGGTATTGCGTGATCTTGGTTTCCATGCCGGGGAGAAGAATACTCTGATTCCCTTTTGCCTGATTCAGGATTAATTATGCATCCACCTTATGTCATTCTGGACTTAGAAGAATTAGAGACACCAGCCCCAGACGTTCATCAACAACCCACCTGTCACACAGATTCGCATACTGTCACGGAATTAGAAACAAGGACTAATTAAGTGTTATAATAAATATGACCAAAATTTATATCAATTTACAGTTCTATATGGTTCCAGCAAGCTATGCAAACCTGACTTGCAAAAAATACAATATAAAATGAAGGATTGTACTGAAGCTACAAAAAATATCTAACATGATCACAAAGGCACCATATTTCAGTCAACTACTCATATTTATTGGACAGTTTGAATCATACCACGAGAAAAGGAAGCCTGCATGCCTGATCTGTTGCCTCCAAAAATACTTGGCGCAATACATAGTACTTATAACCCAAAAGTTGATCTGTGTCATGCTATATATTGTGCAATTCAAAATAGAGTGGTAAAAAAAAATAGAAATCCTTAAGATTCATACATGGTCAAGCAAACAGGTTTTTATTGACAATTCATTGAACAACAGGAACTCGAGTGGTCAGAATTAGAGAGGGATGAAACATAGAAATATGGAAGCTTACCAGCTGCTGCATCTTTCAAACAGATATTGCAACCACTTCCTCCATGATAGGCACATGTTGCCGCCAAACCGGAGGGCCTCAAACCTCCATTCAGCCTTGCCTCTGTCTCAAACCCAATCTGGCCACCATCGTACCTAAAACACACAGGGTGCTACCTTTTCAATGGTCTTGTGAGATACAAACATCATTAACAGCTCTCAACTAATTCAGATGAATTACATTAATCTAAACATTTATATTTGATAACAAAACATCACCGGCCACAAGCTGCACCACGTTTAATATGCCATTAAATTAAATAGAGCAAACAAGTTAATATCCCAACAGTTTTAGGCATGTCAGTGAGCAGTGCATATTCAGCTAGACGCTACTACTATTCTTCAGTGAGAACTGGATGGAGATGGTAACACCACAAGTAATCAGGAGAAAACCCTGGCATATCCAAAATCAACAAGTTTTCAATATTAAATGATCATTGATCCTAGGTGTCTACTCCCTAGACTTTCAGCACAGTAATTATAGACATAATTAAACCTCTCTGAATACTTGTGGTGTTACCCTGGCACAACTATCTGCTTCTGTGGGTGTTCCTTGCTCCCTATAAACCACTGATCTTCCTAATTATAGACATAATTAAACCTCTCTGAATACTTGTGGTGTTACCCTGGCACAGCTCTGTGCTTCTGTGGGTGTTCCTTTCTCCCTATAAACCACTGCTCTTCCTCCTACCAAAGAAAATCTATAGACATATAAATAGAGAGCAAACGTGGTGATGTACCTTGCTGCCTTGCCATGCCTGACATGGAGGGGGCATAGAGGTGCTTGAAAGTTGGCAGAAAGAAGCAGCTATGGTAATCAACCGAGAGCAGCAACAATCACACCCGAAAGCGCTACGGAGAGGGCACTTTACCTCAAAGAAACAGTTGAAGTTTAGTCTCATCAGAACCGCCTTAGGGAAGGTGCTCTCTGACTTCCCATAAGTCGACTACTCCTTAGAATAGTGTACATCGAATTTGATTTCTTGTTGAACTCCTGAATATCACCAAGTATATGTAAGTTCATGGTACATATACTAATAAAACTAAGCGAAGAGATAATACTTTCTTGAGTGATGTGCTAAGCACTGGCACATAATTATTTGTTTAGAGAAGGCTGATAGTGATCAATCTCCAACATGTTTGCGCCTGTAAATTGCAACTTGTAGAAAGGTGTAAACAAATCTTTATATGTATTGAAATACATCCATATACTTAAGAGTCAGATAATAGATGGCACTTCCCAGCATTTGCAATTGAATGTAAACCTAATCAGCAGCCAAAGGTCCAACAAATAACAAAAGACACAATTTTCAGATAATAGACAGCACTTCACAGCATTGCACTTGAATGTAAACCTAATCAGTAGCCAAAGGTTCAACAGATAACAAAAGGAAAAAATTCATGAGTACACAAGAAAGGGGAATGCAATGGAAAAATGACAGAAATCCCTTCAAGTGGCTTTGTACTATAATCTATCCTCAAGTGGCTTATTATTGAAAAAATGTCAGATTCGGTTCAAGTATCTTGGTACAGAGTAAATATAGTTTCATATTTATTTACCTTCTAGGTGTTCTTGGACACATGAGAATAACGCAAAAGGACATTTGAGCGAGTACCAGTGAGTGTAATTAAAGGCTATCTCCACAGCATGCCCAACCAAACGATTGAGGACATTATTTCAGAAGAAACAGTACAAGAACGTGGGTTGTCGCTAGAGCAGTAGAGTGTAGGCTGAACATTACCTTCACAGGGAATTCTCCCATGGATATTTCACGCTGAGCAGCTCAGGGACGCGGCCAACGGCGCACACACGGATCGCTAGAAATTTCACCGTGAGCAGCTCAGGGACGCGACGACGCACAAATGGATCGCTAGATGTTCAACAACGGCAAGAAGCCAGGAAAGCTTCGACGCTGAGTCCCGCCCCATCCGAGCTACTCCTACAACTTCACCTTATCCGCTCTTGTCTCTCCTAGCTGAAAAGCAGAAATTAGTTTCAGATAATGGAATCAAACTGGAGCTAAAGCGGGAGGAAGGAGAAGGAAATGATTTGTCCTGGCAAAGGCCATGGACAGCACGGGGGAGCCTTCCTGGCTTGCTGTTTTTGTGGGGAGAAGAGGAGGAGCGGCGCACAGGAAAAGAAGAGGCAGCAACCTACCTCAGATCGAGGGCTCCTCCTGAGCGCCCAGGGCCACCGAGAGGAGGCGCCGCCGCCCCGTTCCCACTCTGCTCACCGCCACCACGTTCATTTCTGGCCGCCGCCGCCCCCTTCAATTTCGGCGGCCGCTACCGTCGACGGGGTTGCAGAGGCTTCTCCCGAGCAGCACAACGGTGAAGGCGTCCATGGTACCCACATCAGCCTGCAGGGCGCCGTCGTGGGGCTCGCGATGTGCCGTCGCTGCTGGTTGTCCCGACCGGCTCGGTCCGCTCGCTGCGAGGTCGTAGGTGCTTGGGAGAGAGACGAGCATCCAGCCGCCGCCGCCGCTCGTGTGCTCTCTCCGTCGCTGCGCCGGAAGACGACGTCGAGGGCGGAGGAAGAGGAGAGGACGAGGCATCGCCGCCGCTCACCTCCGTGCGCGCTCCTGCTGCACCTCCTCCGACGCACGACCGCGGATGCCCCTGTTCCGCTCCATCCAGGAGGAGAGGCGGCGCGCCAGTGGTCTCCTCTTCCTGGGACTGCCATCTCTGGCCTCACGTGGGGATGGAGCAGAGGAGACGAGAGCGACGCGGAAGATGGCCGGCCTGCAACCTCCACGACGCCGCCTCCAAATTCCGCCATCCACAAGTACCGGAAACCACGTCGCCGCCGGCAAGATGGGCGACGACGGCTCGATCTAGTTTTCACCGCGACCGCGGGGGAGAGGAGACGAGTGGGACGTGGGGCTCTAGGACGGGAGGTGATTGGACGCTTCTCTCGATCTAGGGTTTCACCGCAATGTGGACGGGAAGAAAGCGACGTGAAACGAGCAGTGTCCCGGTCTCCAACTACCGGGCCCCGCACGTGGCTGGCCCCAAGCGTCATAGACTTGGTGGGAAGCTGAACATGTGAGGAAAAAATTGACAGCATCGGATGGCTATGGTGAAAAGCGGGAGGCAAGAAACACTGTGGCATGGCAAAGGGACGATCAGGATTGTTTTGCCCCTTTGGGTGCCCTGGCTGGCCGGGTAGAGCAGCAGCCTTTTAGAATAGAAATGTAGGCAGACTGGCAGTTGCAAAAAAAAAGAGATGATGACTATCCTGTAGATTAATGCAACAAATTTTCTAATAAAACTTTAGATTGACAACTTATAACCTTCATGCTCTAGATTGAAGTGTTTGTCATTTCCAAATAAAAAACAGTTCCCAGCAAGAAAAAAGGGAGTTAAGCTACATGACTGTACAAAATCTGTACAATGATCAGAATGCTGTTATAGCTATAAAACTGAAGCAAGAGAAGAAAAGGAGAAAACGGGTGCAGAATGCCCCATGATTGGTCAAACTGAATCATATAATCAGACTCAAAACATTATAGCAGTATCATATATCATCCCTCTCCTAATCACGAAGGTCAAATAAGAAAAGAATTATCAGCACTCCCGTGTCCATGGACGCAAAAGCTTAATAGAAGAGAACTGATAAATAGAGGTACAGACACAACAAATTACCACATGGTCAAACTCAGACATACAAACCAGAAAAGTTGTAGATCTCCCAAAGATAACCATATTTCGCTTACAATGGGAAATTTTGGTCATCAAATAAAATTGAAAATTTCTAACAGAGAAGATGAGAAGGATGTGCAACTCAGTCCAGTTGCACTTTTGTGGCAGAAAAGTTCAACCGCAGCACTTTTTGTGGGTGGCTGAGACAAATTCTGAGTCGACTGAGACATAGCAAATCCATCGATATATAGCATATATATATGTCAGCTGTGGCTGGAGCTATTGTGTTAGATGTAGGCAATTGAAAAAGTAATGTAGAGATGATGAACTCATCATGTAGAATAATTGCAGATATTTTCATGTCTTCATTATCTGAATTGAAGTGTTGGTCATTTCCAAAACAATCAGTTGCAGCTAGAAAATAAAGGAGTTAATCTACATAACTGTACAAAAGAAATGAGAGCTGTACAACGAGAAGCTCCGCTGATACTAGATGACTTTGTAATGAAACAAGTGTGTATTGACCTTGAGTTTTCTCTTCAGGATTGATACAGATTCCAATCCAGTTCAGGTTGTGAAAAAACTTCATAGTCCGTCGGACCATCTACAAAGCTGTTAACTGTCTGCATTCCTTCTAGCAAGGATGGCTGGAATCGATCACTTCCAGATGGAAGCAACTTATAGAACACTAACAACCCAAGAGTACATATAGCCTGTAACTTCATGGAATCACCCTGGACCGCGAAGAAGAGCAACATTGCAGCAAGGAAGAAGATAACGCAGAACTGCATGATGCACAACACCCTATCCATCAGCTTCCCATCATTGCCTGCAGGAAATCCTCTCACTCTGTACACGAACAGGAAATTGTACTTGTCCACAAGGTAACGGTAGCCAAAGTATACTGCACCAACTGGAACAACAAGCGGAGCGAACAGCGAGTAGATCATCGTGAGTGCAAATATTGTAATGTCGAACGCGTAGTACTGCGCAAAGTCAAATTTCTGCTTTGGCATGTGGAAGCTCCGGTTTATCGGGTACATGGAAAGATCATGCCCCGCAATACCATTGAGAAAGTCGCTGTCGCTTCTCTCAGACATCAGAGGCGATATCAAACCATTTGTTTCTTCGCCATTCTGCATATACTGGCTTTCCTCGTTTTCTTCAGGCACCAACTGGATCATATCATTCTTTCTAAATTTCCTCATTATATGCTTTATCCAAGGGATTGGAGCCAGCAGATCAAAAGATATTCCCAGGAAGGCGCTCGTGATCAAGAACGCCAGGGACGAAAGCGAAGACCTTGACAGAAAAGTTGGGCTCAAGTAATGTTCAATCTGCTTGCAGTCAGCACCATCTAAATAGCACCGTCCCATGCTAAGTATCCAACTTTCAAGTGACGATTCGACCAGCGCACGCAGCAAGATGAGATTGACAAGGAAGAAGCAAACCATCTTGAGCAATGCAGCCCTCTGTTCCCCCGACACTGTGAGATGGAACTCAAACTTGGAGAAGTAGGACAACACTGATGGGATGATAATATACATGCTCACGAAGATCAGGACATTGGGCAGGAACTGGAATATTATTGTCCAGAACCAGCTCGAGCCTTGAAGCCAAACGATCCACGACTTGGCTTGATCCATCGCCTCCACGTTGATGATCCGCGCCGCGTTCTGCATCCCGCTGAGTATCGACAACGGTGAACTGAAGAAGAGGAGCATCAGAATGAGGCAGGTGTTGACCGCGATTCGCCGCAGAGCTAGCGAGGTCTTGCTCATCCCGAGATGATTCCAGTAGATGTCTGACGCGGGAGGTGCCCTCTCCACCCTCCACCGGCTCCTCTCGAGCTGGAGCTCCATCACCGGGAAGAACCTGCCGATGGGCGTCTTCTTCCTCTCCATCCGGAAATCCCTCACGGCCTTGTTTGCCGTGTACACGTCCTTGAACACAACGAACGCTATGCCAGCACCAGGCGCACGGCCTTCCTTGTAATCCGACAGCCTGCTCCCGATCACAAGTTTGCTGGTCTGCAGCTTCCTTAGCCTCTCGTCGTCGGTAAATCCAAACCTCTGCGCGGCCATCGCCCATAGCTCTTTGCATCTCCTGACAAGCCAATGCGCTTCCAGCTGGCCTGTTGTTTCGTTGTGCACGAATTCGTCGAAGAGGCTGCGGGCGTCCATCCTTGCCTCCAGCCAGGAGATTTTGTTCCGGACGTTTCCCCACTCTTCGGCGAGGTACTCTAGGGTGCAGAGGTCGAAGGGCACGATGACGCGGTACACCTTGCCAGGGTACTTGTGGTCGAAGTAATCCTTGAGGGGGGTCCTGTCGGCGGCGAGCGACCTAGGGATGCCCTGGATCATGACGGTGAAGACGGCGACGGAGCTGGAGTTGGGGTCGCTGGGGTTGCCGTTGCCGTCGCGGAAGCGCGTGATGCGGAGGGCGTCCTCCATGCGGGAGATCCCGAGGTGCGCGATGGCGACGACGGCGGCGACGAGGAGGAGGTGGAGCCAGAGCAGCGGGGAGGCCCTGGGGATGTGGGCGATGGTGGTGGCGGCGAACTGGTCGGCGATGGCGGCGTCCCCGGCGAGGAGGTTGAGCGGGAGCGCGGCGGCGAGCGCGGCGAGCGAGACGGCGGCGAGCACGAGGAAGGCGGCGCGCTCGAAGAGCAGGAACTGCGCCGCGTCCGCGCCGCAGTGCAGCGCGATCTGCGGCGCCGTGGCGTGGTAGACGGCGAGCAGCTTGGCGGCGAGCGCGGAGGGCCCCGGGATGGCGCGGCGGTGGTCGAAGCGGAGCTTGACGAGCAGGAAGAGGAGCACGCAGGAGGAGGCGCCCACGGCGGAGATGTTGATGAGGTACTGGATGTTGCCGTACCACGCCTCCGGCTCCACGGCCTCCGGCGCCGGCGCGGCCGGGCCCATCGCGCGGGCGCGGCAGGGGGGTGGGGCGGAACCCTAGATTTTTTGGTTTGGCCGGGGAGTACGCCGGCGAGGCCGCGAGATGGGTTGCCGGCGAGGTTCGTGGCTGGGGTAGATCCCGGCGGGCGGGCAACGGGAGGTGGGCGAGCCGTGTCGGTGTCGCCGAGCGCGGTGTGGGTCGCTGCAAGGTGGGGACGGCCGAGAGGCGAGGGGCTATGTTTTTTTCCCTTTTTGTTTTTCCGGGAAGAAGAAGAAAAGTGAAGTTTTGTAATCCTTGGAGGCGAAGGACTTGCAGAGCATCATGCAACATGACTAGGACCTCGTATTCGGTTCTTGTCAACTCAGTTTAGCTTTGTTTCATCATGACCGTGATTATTATTTTGTACTACTACATTTATTTCCAAAACGACTTACAGAAAGGAATGAGAGAGTATTATTATGGTGTGCTGTAGTTTGCGTAGTTCAGAGAAATTATGCGATAAGTAATTTACAACCCATCTCCAATATTTCAATAATTCGTACTCCCTCCGTACCCATCTCCAACAGTTCAATAATTCATACTCCCTCCGTTCCTTTATATAGTGCTTATTGTTTTCCCGCACGGTAATTAACGCAATCGATTATTTGACAGAAAACCCCCTATCAAGGTCCATCTACGATCTGAGATGGAGAGAAATATGGGAAGTCAAAAACAGATCGCTGAAATCTCTCCGTACGTAGTTATAATCCCACGATTTTCTCCCATCGCTCCATCCGGCATATCCCCCGCGCGCCATTCTTTTCTCTCTGCCTCAAGTTCTTTTCGTTTCTCTCCCGCGAGCTCACCCAAAATTGAAATTTTCTTCAAAAAAATTGAGCAATGGAGGGAATTACATGGGCGCCAAATATCCAAATAATTCCACTTCGAATTAACGAGTATGGGGCTATAAATACTCCCAATCCCCATGACCATCTCATCGCTCACCAGTACGTTCTCTCTCCCGATCCCCATTGGCATCTCCTCATCTGACATGGCTGCTCGCTCGGGGTGGATCAACTGGGATGCCCTCGGGGAAGAGGCGGAGGAGGATGCTGCAGGGTTGAACTACTACTACTACGAGTTCGTCGTGATTGATCCAGATTCTCATTCAATAACTCATGTGTTCTTTTCCATCGTGCTAGTAGATTGATCCAGGATTACTCGCAGAGGAAGAAGAGGATGAAGTCACGGCGTCGTCCCATCGGCGCTGCGGCGGCAGGCTCGGCCTGGCCGGAGGAGTTAGATCAGGGCGCGGCCATGGACGCGCGCCATCCCATGTCCACGGCGTACACGATGGTGGTCACCACGACGCACAACACACAGTTCACGTCAACGGCCAGGTATCGCTGATGAATTCCCGCCACGGACTCGCGCACCCGAGTGAGGTCCATTGTCAACCGCGCCACGGTACCTTTTCCTGCTGAAGGAAGCAGTCGTGGGCGAGCTCCTCGCGTCAGGCTATCGGGACGCAAGCGTGTGCCAGCCCCTGTGACACAATGACTTCTTCAACATGTTCCAAGCGAAGGTAATCTTCTGCTCGAATTTGTTCAGATCATGGCTTAACTTGTTCAGTTATTTCTTCATATCGTTGCTATACTCCGTCAGTACTTAGAAATTGGTCTCGGGTTTATGCACGTGTTTACTTAAATCTGTAGTTTCATGCGTGTAGATTCTTGTAGTTCATGTGTGTAGATGCTTACAGTTTTGTAGATGAGTACAGTTCTGCATATGGGTTTATACAGTTCATGTGTGTAGATGCTTGTAGTTCATGCGTGTAGATGCTTACAGTTCTGTAGATGAGTACAGTTCTGCATGTGGGTTTATACAGTTCATGCGAAATTGGTGTACGGCCTGCATATGGGTTTATACAGTTCATTGAGATGAGCATTATTTTTCCATACCGACCTGAGATCAGAAGAAATTGGTGTAGGGCCTGCATCATGAGTTTCAGGCAGGAGTATGTTTCATGCGTGTAGTATGGATCATGGGTCTAGGGTTTATGCATCTGTTCTTTGTGTTGAAATATTGGGCCCACTTTTAGTGGCCCAAATTAGATTTCAGTTTTTCCTATAAATCTCAAAGCCCACATAGTGGCAGCTATGTGAGTTTGAGCTCAAGTTGGTGGCAGCTCACTAGGGAGTGGCAAGAGGTGGGAAGTTTAGTCCCACATGGAAAGTTGGGAGGAAGTTAGACCACCTTATAAGGTGGGTTGTTCCACCACTAGTAAGTGAGTGAGAATAGGAGTGCTACACGCGCGCTCCTCCTCCTCCTCGCTCGTCTCGACTCGACACGACACGACACGACACGACACGACACGACACGACACGACACGACACGACACGACACGACAGAGTCCTAGACGGACGCGTCACAGTTAGTCGATTCGGGTCGCTCCCGGATCGTGGGCTATCTGTAACCGACTCGAATCGTTCGTGCGACGTGGGCGTGGCCCACGTTGCCTAGGGTTTCCCGAGCCTATATAATCTCCTGCCCGGCTACCGCGAAACACATCCAATACACGAGTTAGGGTTTCCACCTCTCTCGCTTGAGCCGCCATCGTAGCCTACTCCATCCCGCGAGCCGACGTGCATCGGCGAACGGGAGAGCAGGTCTCCGGAACCGCTCGTCCTTGCGATCCCGTACGGGAGAGGGCGAACTAGGGTTTTTGGGAAGCGCTCGCGCGACCGCTCAAGCTCTTCATCACGGGTCGCCTTCCGTCCAAGTCGGGCGGTGCCGCCTACCGTCGTCTTCAACGCCGTCTACTTCGACCCATCGTCCCCGTCGTCAACAATGTTGTCATCAACAACGTTACTCGCCGCGACATCGTCCGCTACACCTCCACCGCCACCACCACCGGATCGGTACGTGCGACATATCTCGATCCGTTTAGCGATGGTTGCTTTACCGTTTGCGCCGCTCGTTACTCAAGTTGATTAATGCATCTAGTATGTTTGAGTTTCACATGTTAGTAGTTGCTGCCATCATGTTTTATATTCTGGAATTAATCATGGAAATTGTGCCTAATTATCCAACAATCCAAAACCTAATTGTAGGCAATTTCCCGAGTTAACAATGGCTGGTTTTTCCGATGCACCGAGGCCGGATAAGTTTACCGGTGTGCACTTTAAGAGGTGGCAGTATAAGGCCATGCTCGGCTTACTCATCCGAAAGTGTTCGACGTTACCGATGGTTTACCCGAAGGAACTATATCTGACCAAGATCGGAACAAGTTCAAGGAAAACAATACTCTCTTCGTCGGATGCGTTCTAAGTATTCTTGCCGATCGTCCGTGTGATGTGTACATGCACTTAACGGATGGTAAAGAGCTCCGGGATGCACCGAATGCTAAGTTCGGTGCAACCGATGCGAGCAATGAACTGTACATCATGGAGAGCTTCCATGACATCAGGATGGTTAACAACCGTTCGTAGTCGAACAAGCTCATGAGATACAGGTGCATTGCGAAAGAGCTTGAACTCCTTAAGTGTGCCTTACCCGACAAGTTTGTGGCCGGATGCATCATCGCTAAGTTGCCCCCTTCATGGAGGAACTTTGCCACAACTCTCAAACACAAGAGACAGGAGATATCGCTTGAAAATCTGATAGCGTCTCTTGATGTTGAGGAGAAAGCTCGGGCTAAGGATAATACCGAGAAAGGAGAGGGTCGGTCTAGCGCCAACATGGTGCAGAAGAAACCCTACAAGCAAGAACAAAGGGAATAACAAGCCCTCCTTCAATAAGCCTATGAAGACTACAACCTTCAAGAAGAAGAAGATGATAAACAAAGCGGATCCGAGCCGCTTTACCTGTGGAGAAGCTGGCCACTTTTCAAAGGACTCGTCCAGAGAGGGCAGACCGCAAGAAAAAGGGGAGGCAAGTCAACACGGTGACCGCTAGCAATGCCGATGGGTACGGTAATCTCTTTATCGTTCTTTCGGTATTTCAATCTCCATGTTGGTGGATTGATACGGGTGCTAATGTTCATGTGTGTGCCGACATATCCATGTTCACTTCTTACCAGGTCGCCCGGGATTCTTCCGTCTTGATGGGGAATGGGTCACATGCTTCGTTCGTGGTGTTGGCACGGTAGATCCGAAGTTCACTTCGGGAAGATCGTGCAGCCGAGGAACGTGCAAGCATGTCCCTACTATGAACAAGAATCTCGTTAGCGGCTCCCTTCTATGCGAGAGATGGGTTTAAGGTTGTTTTAGAGTCGAATAAAGTAGTTGTTTCCAAGTTTGGACAATTTATTGGTAAAGGCTATGAGTGCGGAGGCTTGTTCCGCTTTTCGCTTCTCGATTTCAGCAATAAGTCTCGTGAACCATATTTGTGGCAATGTTAGTGATGATACCAAGTGTTTGGCATTCTCGTTTATGTCACATTAATTTTGGTTTAATGTCTCGGCTATCCAGCTTTAAGTTTAATTCCGAATTTCACCATTGCCAAAGGTTCTAAGTGCCATAGTTGTGTGCAATCAAAGCAACCTCGGAAGCCTCACAAGGCGGCCGAGGAGAGAAACTTGGCACCTCTAGAACTCATACATTCTGATCTATGCGAGATGAATGGTGTGTTGACAAAAGGTGGAAAGAGATATTTTATGACATTGATTGATGATGCGACTAGATTTTGCTATGTTTATTTGTTGCGAACTAAAGATGAAGCTTTAGACTACTTTAAAATTTATAAGGCCGAAGTTGAAAATCAAC
This sequence comes from Lolium rigidum, assembly GCF_022539505.1. NCBI lineage: Eukaryota > Viridiplantae > Streptophyta > Magnoliopsida > Poales > Poaceae > Lolium > Lolium rigidum. The sequence continues at coordinate 257,368,103 of NC_061508.1, read as the reverse complement.
TAGAGAGAAAGATCAAGCGTCTTAGGTCGGATCGTGGTGGCGAGTATTTTCCTAAAATCTTTGATGAATTCTCGTGAGGAACATGGTATTATTCATGAGAGGACGCCTCCCTATTCGCCCCAATCAAACGGGGTTGCCGAGAGGAAAAACCGCACGCCGACCGACTTGGTGAATTCCATGTTAGCCACCGCCGGTTTATCAAAGGCATGGTGGGGGAGGCTTTGTTGACTTCATGTCATGTCTTGAATAGAGTTCCTAACAAGAATAAAGATAAAACCCCTTACGAGGAGTGGTCCTGGGAGAAAACCATCACTTTCGTATTTGCGCACATGGGGATGTTTGGCGAAAGTCAATATTCCAATTACTAAGAAGCGCAAACTCGGACCAAAGACAATGGATTGTATCTTTCTAGGTTATGCTCCGCTGAGTGTAGGCTATAGATTTTTAGTAGTTCAATCTGAAGTACCCGATATGCATGTTGATACTATTATGGAATCTCGTGATGCAACATTCTTTGAGAATATGTTTCCTATGAAAGATATGCATAGCATTGCTAGAATTTCTACCGAGATAGTTCCCGAATCTAGTACATCTAATGAGTATTTTGAACAATCACATGAGATTGTTATTGAGAAGGATGACAATGAAGCTCCCGAACGGAGCAAGAGACTGGAGGATTGAAAAATCCTTTGGTGATGATTTCATTGTGTACCTTGTGGATGATACTCCCACGTCCATTGCAGAGGCATATGCATCTCCAGTATGCAGATGATTGGAAAGAAGCTCGTCCATAATGAGATGGACTCGATTCTTTCTAATGGAACTTGGGAGTTGTCGAACGACCCCACGGATGCAAGCCCGTAGGCCGCAAATGGGTGTTCAAGAAGAAGCTAAGACCTGATGGTACTATTGAAAAGTACAAGGCGCGGCTTGTAGCGAAAGGCTACACACGAGAGAGAAGGCGAAGATTACTTCGACACCTATTCACCTGTCGCTAGACTTACCACCATTCGAGTACTACTATCCATGGCTGCCTCCTATGGTCTTATCGTTCATCAAATGGACGTAAAGACAGCCTTTCCTTAATGGAGAGTTGGAAGAGGAAATCTATATGGATCAGCCTCGATGGGTTTGTAGTAAAAGGTGCAGTAGAGAAAGGTGTGCAAGTTGCTGAAATCTTTATATGGCCTCGAAACAAGCACCTAAGCAATGGCATGAGAAGTTTGACGAACTTTGACTTCGTAGGCTTTGTTGTCAATGAGGCCGACAAGTGCGTTTACTATCGCCATGGTGGGGGCGAAGGTGTTATACTATGTTTGTATGTGGATGATATTCTGATCTTTGGTACAAACATGAAAGTAATACACGAGGTCAAGTCTTTCTTGTCAAAGAGCTTTGATATGAAAGATCCGGGAGAAGCCGATGTGATTCCGAACATCAAGCCGATTAAGAACGAGAGTGGGATTACTCTAACGCAATCCCATTATGTTGAGAAGATCTTGAGCCGGTTCGGCTATATTGATAGCAAGCCTTCTTCAACACCTTATGATCCCGAGTGTGACACTACGCAAGAACCGGAGGATTGCCATAGATCAATTGAGATATTCTCGCATCGTTGGCTCACTCATGTACTTAGCGAGCGCGACTAGACCCGACATCTCTTTTGCCGTTAGCAAGTTGAGTAGGTTCATGTCAAACCCGGTACCGATCATTGGCATGCACTTGATAGGGTCATGCGCTACCTATGTGGTACAATGAGTTATGGGATTCACTATTCAGTGGCACCCACCGTGCTTGAAGGATATAGTGATTCGAATTGGATCTCGATGTAGCTGATCCGTATGCCACAAGTGGGTATGTATTTACCTTTGGAGGTGGCGCAGTTGTCATGGAGATCTTGCAAGCAAACCATATTGACGAGGTCAACTATGGAAGCAGAACTTATCGCTTTAGACACAACCACCGTTGAATCGAATGGTTGCGTGAGCTCTTGATGGACTTGCCCGTGGTTGAAAAACCTGTTCCGGCAATCCTTTTGAATTGTGACAATCAAACCGTAATTGTCAAAGTGAACAATTCTAAGGATAACGCGAAGTCATCAAGACACGTCAAGAGACGTTTGAAGTCCGTCGAGAAATTGCGAAACTCCGGAGTAATAATCGTTACATATATTCAAACGGACAAAAACCTGGCAGATCCCTTTACAAAGGGACTATCACGTAATGTGATAGAAAGTGCATCGAGGGAGATGGGTTTGAGACCCGTTGATGTTACACCATAGTGGTAACCCAACCTTTGTGATCGGAGATCCCGTAAATTAGGACCTGGGAAGAACAAACTAGTGGTTTAATTGAGGAGAGTATTCTGTAACCCTCTCTATGTGAAGATGCACAACTCTCAATTGCTGTAAGGCAGGTTGGCAACAAGCCTTAATGTGTTTATGTTGGCTATTTTAGCAAAGGTGCTGTCCTACTGAGCATTCTTGAAATAACACACCTATATGAGTCCGATTGTTAAACGTCGCAATCTATGAGATTTGGGTGATCTCTAGTAAACTCATGAAGAGACCATGAAGTATGACGCATATGCTTCACCCGCGGGGTAGGCTACCGGCAGCCATGTACTGGTCATGACTTTGAGTGAAACCCCGTTCACGCAAAACTTGCAATTCAAGGCTTAGTCCATTGTTCAAGTGTGAATGGATGTAGCTTAAGGTTCTAGGCGGAAGTTCAACTTAACAGTCTCCGCTGAAACACCGGTATATAAACAAGCAACGAGTATTGGTAAATCTCTAAATGGGGATTTGAGATCCGGTGGGGATTGTTGAAATATTGGGCCCACTTTTAGTGGCCCAAATTAGATTTCAGCTTTTCCTATAAATCTCAAAGCCCACATAGTGGCAGCCATGTGAGTTTGAGCCCAAGTTGGTGGCAGCTCACTAGGGAGTGGCAAGAGGTGGGAAGTTTAGTCCCACATGGAAAGTTGGGAGGAAGTTAGACCACCTTATAAGGTGGGTTGTTCCACCACTAATAAGTGAGTGAGAATAGGAGTGCTACACGCGCGCTCCTCCTCCTCCTCGCTCGCTCGTCTCGTCTCGTCTCGACTCGACTCGACACGACACGACACGTCACGACGCGCGCCGCGCTCGTGGTGAGTGGATTGAGCCTCGAGCCGAGACTTTCCTTACTTTTTGCACCTCAGGAAAACGAACAGAGTCCTAGACGGACGCGTCACAGTTAGTCGGTTCGGGTCGCTCCCGGATCGTGGGCTATCTCGTAACCGACTCGAATCGTTCGTGCGACGTGGGCGTGGCCCACGTTGCCTAGGGTTTCCCGAGCCTATATAATCTCCTGCCCGGCTACCGCAGAAACACATCCAATACACGAGTTAGGGTTTCCACCTCTCTCTGCTTGAGCCGCCATCGTAGCCTACTCCATCCCGCGAGCCGACGTGCATCGGCGAACGGGAGAGCAGGTCTCCGGAACCGCTCGTCCTTGCGATCCTGTACGGGAGAGGGCGAATTAGGTTTTTGGGAAGCGCTCTGCGCGACTGCTCAAGCTCTTCATCACGGGTCGCCTTCCGTCCAAGTCGGGCGGTGCCGCCTACCGTCGTCTTCAACGCCGTCTACTTCGACCCATCGTCCCCGTCGTCAACAACGTTGTCATCAACAACGTTACCGCCGCGACATCGTCTGCTACACCTCCACCTCCACCACCACCAGATCGGTACGTGCGACATATCTCGATCTGTTTAGCGATGGTTGCTTTACCGTTTGCGCTGCTGTTACTCAAGTTGATTAATGCATCTAGTATGTTTGAGTTTCACATGTTAGTAGTTGCTGCCATCATGTTTTATATTCTGGAATTAATCATGGAAATTGTGCCTAATTATCCAACACTTTGCATGTGCTTTTCGTAATCTGATCAGGCGTACTTTTAATCTGAGTAGGTGGTGCATCAAGCGACACCGAAGAGCATGTAGAGGATGAACCGGAGGAAGGCGTCAATGAGGAAGGGATGGAGAATGGAGAGGGAACTGGTAATGCATCTTACGCAAAAGTTTCATGCTTATTTGCACTGCACCCAAGTCTCCTTGTTTAATGTTTCTTCGCTACTTCCCGTAGGTGACAATGGTATGTTGAAGAGGAAAAGAACATTCTACAAACTCCATGAGAAGCAATCTGCGTATACAATGCTACTAGAGAGAACCTCTGCTGGGGTGTTAAGTCGAGGGGTGTCTCTTGAAGTGTCTTCACTAATGGGGATCCCTGTACGTACGTTGGTGAATTGGTGGACAAAATGCAAAACACATGGACTGGATGGATTAGAAAGCAAACGAGGACATTGTGGACGGAAGAAATTACCTTTTGATGCGAAGGCAATCAAACTAGTGGAACTGAGTAAAAGAACCACCCTTCATGATTTAACTGTTGCGATGAACATGTCGAAGAGTACATTATGGCGACGTTTGAACGAGGGCTTGTTTAGGCGTCACACCAATGCCATCAAGTCCACGCTGACGGATGCTAACAAGGTAGCTCGTCTAAGATTTTTTTTGTCCATGCTTGAAAACATTATAGAGTTTGAGGACTCAACTTTTAAACAAATATATAATGTCATTCACATTGATGAGAAATGATTTTACCGCACACGCGGTAGCCAAAATTATTACTTGGCCCTTGGAGAAGAGGATCCATTCCGTAGCACGCAAAGCAAAAACTTCATTGAGAATGTGAGCCTAATTTTGAAGGTGTTTTTATGGTTCTAAATATGTACTGTGAATAATGCCATGGTAATGTTATTGTGCAGGTCATGTTTTTGGCTGCGGTCGCTCGGCCACGTTTTGATGCTAATGGCAATGTGGTTTTTGATGGAAAACTTGGAATATGGCCTTTTACGTACCAAGAAGCGGCAAAGAGAAAAATCAAGAATAGAGAAGCTGGAACAATTGTAATGACTTCAAGTTTTTTACTTTTCTTATGTTCAGTAGATCGAGTTTATTGACACAGTGATCATTGTGTAGGTCACAAAGGTACTCCCGCGGTTACCCAAAGTGTAAGCCGAGATTACATGATCGGTTTTCTCGCTTCCGCAATCGCGTAGATGTCCCGCACCGAGCGTGGCACAACAATCTGGATTCAATAGGATAATGCAAAGAAGCATATCCCTGTGGATGACCCAGAATTTGTCGCTGCGGCTCAAGCTGATGGTTGGGATATCTGTCTCACATGCCAGCCTCCAAATTCGCCAGACCTAAATATCCTTGACCTAGGTTTTTTTGCAGCGCTACAATCAATGTTTCACAAATTATCTCCAGGTATTTTTGTACTCCATTCCATAAGATTGAGTTGCTATGAGTAAGTTTCAGTTGCTGATGGTTGTAAGTACTTGTGCAGGCTCTGTTGATGACATTGTGCGTAAGGTGCAAGCAGGCCTCACGCCGAGTACCTAGCTGAACGCAGCAACAAAATATTCTTGACATTGCAAGCTTGCATGCGCGAAGTAATTCAGCAGCTAGGAGGAAATCGATATAAAGTCCCCCACATGAGGAAGGAGGTTTTACAAAGGCTAGGAACACTCCCGGTGACACTGAAATGCACTGCTAATTTTGTCAAGTGGGCAATCGACTCATTGGAGGATGCTTAGTCTGTATTTTTAGTCCGTTCAAGTTTACTCTTTTGTGTGAGTCTAGTAAGGTACTCCTTGGAGTACTGAAGTTGGTGTCGATTTACTCTTTTGTGTGAGTCTAGTAAGGTACTCCTTGGAGTAATTTCAATTTGTGAAGCATGGTACTCTGCAGTTGCTTCACCAAAGTTATCAAAGATTGTCTGCATTATGTTTGCGTGTGACTGAAACATAACAGAAAACCATGATACTCAATCATAGCATGTGTTCTTTTACATTCTGGAGTACTACAACAAGTTTCAATAGAAAAACAAAGATGTGTGATCAAAACAACCGTGCAACAATATGACTGGCAACCATGCAACCGTGAGTAAAGCAAAAAACAGTGATATGTGATCATAACATGTGATCATAACATGAGTTCATAACATGTGTTCATAACTTTCTGGAGTACTTCAATTGCGTATAAGTAAAAACAGTGATGATTTCAACATTACACCAACCTTATTTAACAAAAACGAAAATACTCAGTGATGAGTTCATAACATGTGTTCATAACTTTCTGGAGTAGTGCAGTACTCCTAGATGATTGTTTAAGGACGGTACGTTGGCAGATAAATTTTCAGTGTGTCCTTGACCACCTGCAACTCGCCTGAGTCTAGCTTCACACCAAAATTGAGTTCAATATCATCGCCTTCATCTTGTTCGGCAACGCATTGGGCATCATCTGCCTGGCATTGATCTTCAAAAAATTGGCCTTCTTGTTTCTCGTTTGCAATCATGGCAGCTTCAATCTCCCACTCGAATATCTTCAAGTGGTTCAAGAGGTTGGCTCTCTCCGGCAAGAATATCATTCCCTTCCTCCTCGATAGAATCCGGAACCTCCGTATCTTCAGCGTACGTGTCTGGCACGTACCAAGGTTCGTGATCGCAGGAGTCCGGAAATTCTTCCACGTCGGCGACTTACTCCGGCGAGAAAACGGCGACGGCCCGACAATCCTTCGCCATGGAAAGGGCGGACGCCAGGTTTCCCATCTCATCGGACATGCGTGGGAGAGAGAACCTGCGTGCGTCGGAGAGAGAGAAGACGTGAGAGAGACATGCCACGTGAGAGAGAGAAGCAGCCTGGGAGAGATGAGATCGATCAAGAATCTGTTTCCAGATTTTCAGGATGTACGTTGATCGTTTCCTTATTTCTAGCACTTGAGCAAATCGGTGGAAGGGGGTTTTTGCAAAATAAACACATCTTTACTCTTACAATCTGAAACAAATACGAAAAAACAATAGGCACTATATATAGGAACTGAGGGAGTATCTTTTAGAGCATTCTAAGTCATTTACGAACATTACAAAGAATATGATCAAGACATTTATGCCCCCCCTCATAAATAAGAAATTGTGCCACAACTACTGTAAGGGTATATTGCCCCTATGTGTGGTTTTGGTAATTAATAACAACCCCTATGGACTAATGTTTTCATTGAGTTTATATGAAGGAATATTCCATAGGTACTACTTGTATTCCATGTGTTGAATTCAAGTATGGATGCCATGAAGAGAAAGATATACCTTGTTGAAAGTGCATGGAGCCCCCATGTGTGGTTTTGGTAATTAATGACAATCCCTATGGACTAATGTTTGCATTGAGTTATATTTGTAGGTGTTGTCCATAGGCAATGCTTGAACCATGTGGTGGCTTCAAGGTTGCAATAAGAAGAAATTAATGAAGGATATCAAGTGTCAAGTATGTCTTGAAGATGAAGATGAAGTGAGCCCTCAAGTTACTTCAAGACATCAACATGATGAAGAATGAAGAAATGAAGTGCAAGTTCAAGATGAGCCAACTCGAAGAGTTCATAAGCTTGAAGCTTGCCATGGAGAAATGAAGTGCAAGTTCAAGATGAGCCATCTCGAAGAGGTCCTTTGCTTGAGTCTTGCCATCCATATGGTGATCATGGATATGTGAAGATGCGCCGAAGAAGAAGCTCTTATGGGGGGGCAATCCACATGGTGGTCATGGTTATGTGAAGATGCGCCGAAGAAGAAGCTCTCCCATGGTGGATTATGAGGGATCAATCCACAAGACTTCGTCAAGCAAACACAAGCAAGAAAGGCGTTCCATCTTGTTGAGGTCAAGATCGTCGTCATCGAGCTCAAGTGGAATGCGCAAGTATAAGGTTTGCTCTTGATAGGGTTTCTTTCTCACCGGTCTCATAGTGTAGTTGGAGACCGGTTTATAGTTTAGTTGCCGTACTATCAAGAGGGCTCTCGAGTGAGTAACTCGATCGTATCGTTCGGAGAGAGCTCAAACCTTTCCATCCTTGCATCATCTTTCTTGGTTGTTATTTGGACCTTATACATGTGATGTTTTAGAGCTTGTGCTTATTCTCATGATAAGCTCTAGTTCATCGAAAACGGATTTCGCATAGATCACTTGTTGCGTTTTCGAGTTTGGTTCATCATCTTTCTTGGTTTTATTTGGATCTTATCCATGTGATGTTTTAGAGCTTGTGCTTATTCTCATGACAAGCTCTAGTTCATTGAGAATGGTTTTTTGCATGGGCAACTTGTTGCATTTTCAAGATTGGAGGTTTTACCGGTATGTCTTTTTTAGATAGGTCAAACCTTTCATCATTTGTTTCTATCCTCCCTTGTTGGACTATGATGGTTTCCTGCATGATCTTGTAGAGCTTGTTCCTAGCTTTAAAACAAGCCCAAGATCATCAAAATCGGAGTCTGGATGCTAAAGTTATGCCCGTTTTATTTTTGGTGTTTCTGCAGTTTTCTGGGGGGGCGGATAATCCGGCCCGAATGCCAATTTTGGACAATATCCGGCCAAATATCCGGCCCGAGTCCAGGGGCGATTTTCGGGGGGCGGATAATCCGGCCCGGGGGCGGATTTTCCGGCCTGGGAGGTCCCAAACGGTCATATTTCGTTGGGAGGGGGTATATATGACCCTCTTCTTCCTCCTTGGGCTGGTTGGTTCACTCTCTCTCTCTCTCCCCTCCATTGTTGTCCTTCAAAGCTTGCCCTAGTTCTTGATTCTTCCCATGATTCTTGCATATTCTTGAGGGAAAAGAGAGAGGAGATCTAGATCTACATCTTGACCAATCAAATCCCTCTCTTTGTGAGGGGAATCCACTAGATCTAGATCTTGGAGAAATTTGGTGTTCCTCCTCTTATTTGTTCTTCATCTCTTATTCCCCCAATAGCTTTTGTAGCTTTGTTGGAATTTGAGAGAGAAGGACTTGAGCATCTTTGTGGTGTTCTTGCCATTGCAGTTGGTGCATCGGTTTGAGTTCTCCACGGTGATTCGTGGTGGTGAAAGCAAGAAGGTTGTTACTCTTGGGTTCTTGGAACCCTAGACGGATTCTACGCCTTTGTGGCGATTTGTTGGGAGCCTCCAATTAAGTTGTGGATGTGTGCCCCAATCTTTGTGTAAGGCCCGGTTTCCGCCTCGAAGAAAATCCCTTAGTGGAACCGTGACCTAGGCCTTTGTGGCGAGGGTCACCGGAGATTTAGGTGAGGCGCCTTCGTGGCGTTCGGTGTGTGGTGTGAGTACCGCATCTTGGGGTGAGGCCTTTGTGGCGTTGGTGTGCATCGAGCAACCACACCTCAAGGTGAGCCTCTTGTGGCGTTCGGGAGCACTAAGCAACCGCACCTCTCCACCGGAGATTAGCACTCGCAAGAGTGTGAACTCCGGGATAAATCATCGTCTCCCGCGTGCCTCTGGTTATCTCTATACCCGAGCTCTTTACTTATGCACTTTACCTTGTGATAGCCATCGTGCTTGAAGTTATATATATCTTGCTATCACATACTTGCTTATATTGCTTAGCATAAGTTGTTGGTGCACATAGGTGAACCATTGCTTAGAATAAGTTGTTGGTGCACATATGTGAACAATAGTATATAGGCTTTGGGCTTGACAAAGTAAACGCTAGTTTTATTCCGCATCTGTTAAGCCCATCTCGTAAAAGTTTTAAATCGCCTATTAACCCCCCCCCCCTCTAGGTGACATCCGTGTCCTTTCACTTGTGTATTGGCATCAAGATCATCGATTTGAAGATATATATGTGATATGATCAAGAAGAAGAAATGAAGATGGGGTTGTTATGTGGAACTCAATATTAGCCATGCTCTATCCCATGTGATAAGCAATGAATGACCAAGATCTTGAGAGCTTGATTCCAAGTGAAGAATTCTTTATACATCTAAAGATAGTATGATAGAGTATGAGAAGATACAAGGTTGAGTCGTGCAAGTTCAAGATGAGCATCTCAAGTGGATCACATGCTTGAAGCTTGCCGTCCATTTGGTGATATTGGACATGTGAAGATGTGCTTCAATGGAGCTTTCCCATCATGGTGTATGGGGGAGCATTTGTGAGTCTTCACGAAGCAACGATGATCAAGTAAGGCATTCCGGCTAGTGTAGAGCTTGAAGAGTTATCATCAAGATCAAGCGGGATGCGCAAGGCAAAGGTATGACCTTGATAGGTTTTCCTTTTACCGGTCTCAAGGTGGTTGATGGGAGACCGGATTATAGGATAGATAGTCGCACTATTAAGAGGGGCTTTCGGTTGGGTAACTTGATCACATCGTCTTAGGGAGCTCAATCCTTTGCATACTTTGCATATCCCTATTACTTCTTGGTGTTTCTCTGTGTTAGGTTCTTGAGCTTGTTTCTAGCTTTACAACAAGCCCAAGTTCATCGAAAACGGAATCCGCATGCATCTTCTATTGCGTTTTTGAGGTTGGGTGATTTTACCGGTTATTCATGATATAAGGTTCTACCTTTTATATTCATGATAAAATCCCCTCCTACAGACTTGTGTGTTTTCACTTTCTATTGGATAGCATTTGTTGCTATCTTCTAAACAAAATTGGTTTAATTCGAATCGGAGTTCGGGAGCATTCGTTATTAAAGAAAAAGGAAAAAGGAGAAAAGAATAAAAAGAAAAGGAAATGGGGAGGGGCAGCCGGCCGACCGGCCGGCCTGCCGGCCCACACGCCGGCCCACCCGGTCGTGACCGGCCCGGGCACTTGTGCCAACCGGCTGGATCCAGTGGCCTTTGGCCCGTGACCGGCCGCAGGCCGGTCCGCGACCGGCCTGCCCAGCGCGCCCCCGGTCCGACCGATTGCCTCACTGGGCCGCCTTTCCCCCGCGCGGCCCACACCGTGGCCTGCGCCCCCGCGTCGCCCCGCGCGACCCTTTTTCTCCCGCCCGCGCGCCTGCTGCTTCGCCCGGCTTGTGGGCCGGCCCGACCGGACCGGCAGCCTGCCTCCTTAGCGCCCAATCCGGTCGGCCGGCCTGGCAGCCAGCTGGGCCACTTTTCTGGCCCGTTTGTCCTGCGTTTTTCACAGATCTTTTTCCCCAACGGTTATATTTGCTCTTGGGCTATAAATAGCCCTTCTTCCACCTTGGGCCTAACTAGTTCTTCCATTCTCTCTCCTCCATTGTTGCATTTGAAGAACTTGCCCTCTCTCTTGATTCCCCCCATGATTCTTGCCCATTCTTGAGGGGTCTAAGAGAGGAGATCTAGATCTACAACCTCCGCCAATCCATTTCTCCTCTAAGTGAGGGAAACTCTTGGGATCTAGATCTTGGAGTCTTTTGTTGACTTTCCCCGTTGTTCTTCCTCTCCAATCTCATCTTAGCATTTATTGTTTGGGTGGGATTTGAGTGTGAAGGATTTGAACACATCTAGTGTTCTTGCTTTGCATCATTTCATAGTGTTGAGCTCTCCACCACGATTAGTTTGAGTGAGAGACCGTGAGCTTGTTACTCTTGGAGGGAGACCTCCTAGTTGGCTTGGCGGTTGGTGCTCCGGTGATCTCTTCAAGAAGATTGTGAAGAGGCCCGAGCTTCTCCTTCGTGGAGCTTGTGAAGTGGTTGTGGAGCTTGCCATCTCCGGAGCGGAGGAAAAGCTAACCATAAGGAAAGGGTCATTATCCTTCGTGGGTGTGGTTCGGAGAATAGGGTGAGCCTTCGTGGCGCGGGGAATCCTTCGTGGACCTCCACTCCTCCAAACGTGACGTACCTTCTTGCAAAGGAAGGGAACATGGGAATACATCCTCGCCTCCGCGTGCCTCAGTTATTTTTATACCCGAGCTCTCTTTCCTTGTGATAGCCATCGTGCTTGAAGTACATATATCTTGCTATCACTTGTGCTACATATATCTTGTGCCTATCTTGATTAGCTCTAGTTGTTATTGTTACACTTAGTTGAGCTTAGCATATTTAGGGTTTGTGCTTGTAAACTAAACGTTAGTTTAATTCCGCATTCCTACAAGACAAATCCGTAAGAGTTTTTAATTGCCTATTCACCCCCCCTCTGGGCGACATCTCGATCTTTCAGCTACAAAGTAGGAATTTCATTAAAAAAATAGAATGCGGATATACAAACAATAACTAAACCCAACCAAAAGGCAAAAGTGTAGGCCCCTCTTCATCCACCTTCTCATTTGGTCTGTTTTTTTTTTGGCTCCTCTCTACGTTGATGTGGGTGTCACTAGTCTCCCGATTGGACTCCTCTCGTCAACCAGCTCGCCATGTCCCGCCCGACAACTTGTAGTCTTTGCCTCTATGTATATTTCGTATTCTTAGTCCATTGCTCTAGTCTTTGACGGCACCAAGTCAAGATGTTGCCACTCCTGAATAAGATTTTCCTCTAAAGCCACTAGGGCAATCATCACATGTTGGTTGTCTAGCGTGTAAGCGACAGTGGCCGTCAATCCCACAACTACCATATGGTTGCCGGTGACATAGGCATCCCCAATGGGCCTGCCGATGATGGTACCCAGGGTTTACTGAAGGCCCACTCAAAACAAAGAAAATGAATTTCCATATTTTCCAAATTTTGGAACCAACAAAAACTTTTCTTAAATTAAGTTTGGTACATAGTGAGCATGCTTATATGTTGTGATATTGCCATGATTGTTTATTTATTGCATTGAAACTAATTCCAAAACCCTAAACCCTAATCTTCTCAAAACTAAATAGTATCAAATAAGAAGGAACTAAAATAAAAGGCATATGTGGGCATATAGCCCTAGTATGCAAATATTAACTAATACCCTTCTTACCTTTCTAAATAGTGGTGAACCATTGAGATACTCCATTAAACCCTAAACCTCACCCCTCCTCTCACCATCCATTATAAACAAAATAAAAAGGAATTAAATTAAATAAGAAAAAGGCATATGTGCCTATGGCTATTTTTATAAATCTTAACCCTAGACCCTCCTACCTTGTTTAGAAGTTTGGAAAACCTCTCATACACTCTACCTAGCATCTATCAAACCAAATCCAAAGTAAAACCAAAGAAATTAAAAAGAAACTAAAAATGCCATAGAGGCATATGAGAGTAAAAATGCAAATTTATGAATTTGGGAACCTTGACCCTAATATTTGTTATGAATGGTGGGATCACTCCTATATACCATTTCAACACTCAACCACACCACTTGGGTCAAGCCAAGTCAAATTTAAAACTCAAATACAACATATGCATATAGTGCCACATATAGTTTCTTGCATATAAGTAATATTTCTTTGTGCAATTGCCATGATGAGTATTAGTATGAGTAACCATTACTATGGGAACCCTAATCAAGATCACAAAACCCTAAATTGAGGATAAGTAAGGAAAATGGGAAAAACCCATTCCTCACTTACATACACTTTATGTAAAAATGCAAAACCTTCACCAAGGC